>NC_081565.1:75044400-75386775 GCF_022355385.1 Mustela nigripes | reverse complement strand
TCTCTTGGAACAGGGAGAACAACCCAGAAAGTTCCCCCAGGGGAAAAGGGGGGTCTGTCCTTAAGAGGCCATTTCAGATCGCAGGCAAACTGTACTGTTCGTGTGGAATTGGTGGACAGTAGCAAAAATAGGCAGATTTGGTGCATAGGAACGTCCTAAAGCTCAGGATAATGTAAGCAGTAGAATCTTCTGATGGCCGACGTCTCCTGGCAGGGCTCACCTGGATCGGCCATTTTGAAGGACCAAAATGCCAAGCGAAATTGGCATGGGAGATCTCAGGCTCTGCGACAAAGAGGCATAAAATTAAGCCCTGCAGCTTAGTCCTTAAGGAGTGGCTTCAAAAATATCCTTGGAGGCAGAATGTAAGCTCAAGACAAATAGAGCAAATATCCACTGGGAATTAATCCCATTGTAAAAGGAGCACTCCCTTGCCCAGATGGCATGGCCAGAAGCCAGTCTCTCCATCGAGATGGGTCTCCCTTTCTGACCTTTTTACTCTGATAAGATCTAAGCCTCAAATGACCGGTCCCTCAGGCCTACATAGTGGGAAAGGTGAGTTGTATTTTCTGGGTCAGATGAAAGGGAAATGGGAAAGTGCAGTGTTCTCATGCTGTTTATACAGCCCTAGGGTGGCACTCTCATCTCCTCCAGTTGGGATGTCTCCTGTAGCTGGGCCCCTTGTTACTTCTTGTTGGTACTATTGCACCAGTCCTACCCTGTCCCCATTGTCTTCTCCTTCAAAGCTTGCCGCAATTGGCAGAGTCATTTTCTTAGCACCCAATCTGGTCAAAAAGATTACTTCTTTCTCTTCTTCCTTCTCCTCCTCCCCTATTTGAAACATAATTCAGCCTGCATGCTTCATCGTTCTTTGCACATGAACTGCTACACCTTACTCTTCTGTCCCAACTCCTGTCATTCCTGCTGCCTGGACATCCTCCTATGCAGTGCTCGCTCTGCAAAGCCCTTCTCAGATGGAATCAACTGGAGTAAAACTGCCTGTGGCTAGAACCTCCTTCCTTTAAATGCTCACTGAAATTTGTTTGTTGCTTTCCCTTGGCATTTGACATATTTAGATTGCACTCACTGTGTTTATATGAGCATGCATGCACATGTGCTAGATAGCCATCTCCTTAAAGACAGAATTTTTTTTTCTAGTTTATCTTTGTTTTGTATATGGCGCCTGGAAGAGCCCACACTACCGTTAAAACACCCTCAGAAAAATATTCTGAAATGGATAAATGGCTGTGTTTAAATAAAGGGGGAGGATAAATCGAAAGTGTAGCAGACACTCCTCCTAGCCATGTGATAAGATTGTACTTCCCTATTTTTGGTGGCAAGGCAAGGCCCGGGGCGGGGGGCGGTGTAACCTCTGCTGGCCAACAATGAAATGTCAGAAATGGGAGCAGACCTGACATGTTTCCCTTCTTAACAGTGTGTGCATGATTTGCTGTGATCTGCAAAGCTCCAGGTGGTGGATGCCCCATTAGCCAAGGGTCCTTATGGGATCTGATGAACAGCACTTCGCCAATGCCTGGTGGACATGTAATATGAACCTGAAACAAGCCTTTGTTGTTTTAAGTCACTGAGATGCATGGGTTCATTTGTTCCGTGCTGCGGAACCTTGCCCACTCCAACTAAGGCAAAAATACAATAGCTTTTCTCCTTAGCCTTGCACACAGCATAGGCTACTATGGAGGAAGGAAAAAAGATAGTGATCGTTTGGATAAGATCCCTGTGACTCACTGGGAAGACCTCAGTGGTCTCGTCTGCATTTTCCTCATTATGCAAGTGATAATTAGATGGGTAAAAAAAAAAAATCAGAAGCCAGCTATTAGGTTTTTCCAAATGTATGTGTGTGCTTCTGTTGCTTAGAGATTTGCACTTCCAGAAAGAAACCCTAAAGGTACCAGAGCTTAATTGCACCGGGTTGTTTCTGTCTGGCCTTGCCAGCTCTCTGGATGAAACTCGTTGCGTGGGTTCAGATGTCCTGGAAGGCTCTTTCGAAAACGGAGGGTTTGTTCTCTTCTAAGAAGATGGAAACTTTGCGTATTACCGTTCATCTTTAATCTTTCTCCGTGACATGAAAACAATGTGCTACCTTTGTAGCTCAAATGATTGTTTAATAGGGAATGTGCTTTCTGCTGGCCAGTTGCGCTTGCTTCTGCCTTCTTGGGGGGCCACGCTGTGCCTTCAGAATTCTGACACCCACTGCTTAAGAGTCCACTTAAATTTGCCTCCCCGTTCTGCTGGCCAGGATGCCTCAATTGTCAGAGAACTGGCCTCACCAACGTGGGTATCTCTGTGCTTCCTGATTACGTGATGTGGACACAGCGGGGAACATCTGAGATTTAAAATGTTATGGCCCGAATTTTCCAACTGTTGAAACGGATCCAAAGCAGCAGATTTTTCTTCTTTGGCAAGACAGAATTGAAGCACCATGCAGCGATTTGGTTCGCCGATTTGCGAGCTGTTAAAAATCAGAATAACTTACGACGAGGAGAGTAAGGGCTGCATAACGTGAAAAATATTCTAAAGGTCACATGGTTGTGCGGTCTCAGACAAGTGAAACCGCATGACACTGGGATGATTTTGAACGTATTTGAAACATCACATGTGAACACGTGAATTTTTCTTTTTTAATTTTTGCTCAAGTAGTCTGTTACCAAAGTAGTCAGAATCTTACTTAGTTCACTCCACCTTGGAAGAGACCAAGGTTATCATGACCCCAGAAGGTCCTTCTTCTCCTGCCTTCGAATCTCTCAGCGATGGAGGTGATCCCTGGCATTCACTTCCTGCATTTGTCATTGTTCCCTTTGCCATCAGTCCGTCTTTTAACACTCACTCGCAAATATTTCAGAATAACCTCCCTATGCTAAGTACTCTTCTAAGCCCTGGAGAGGTAGCTGGGCACCAAAATCTCTACTTGCTGGAATTTCAGTACTCCTAGGAGGAGTGTGCAGTCATATGTGAGCTTGTGAATGGACTGGTGGGTTCAGCTGCTGGGTCAGCGAGAGCCTGGCTGGTCTCAGATGCCTTCGCTCCCATTCCTGGTGACCGATGCCGGTTGTTGGCTTGGATTGGGGAGTGGGTAACTGGCCACATGCCTTCCCATTATTCATCCCAGGCTGGCTTGGGCTGCTTCTTCCCATGAGGACAGGTAGGTCCCCCAGTAGCCAGAGAGGGGGAACCCTTACAGTGTGAGCCCTTTGCAAATTTCTGCCTGTGTCTTCTGTACGACCATCCCTGAAGTCAAATCAAGCCACATGACCAAGCCGAGCTTCAAGAGGTGGAGAATTAAACTTCACTCCTTCACAGGGAGAGATGCAAAGAATGTGGCCATATTTTGCAATCACCCCAGGGAGATTGTTGATAAACAGCTGAAAAGAAAAGCACAAGTATGTCCATGGGCAGCAAGTGCTGTGGACAGAAAGCAGGGAAGGGGGAATGTCTGGACATTTCTTTATTTTTTTTCCCCACTTGTAAACAGAATGCCTAGGGAAGGTTTTCATGGAGAAGGTGATGTAAGAAAGTGATGTGAGTAAGGAGCCAGAAAAGGTGAGGGAAAGAAATGAGTCTTACATATATCTGGGGGAAACACAGTCTGGTAGAGGACCCAGCCAGTGCAAAGGCCCTGGACACGAGAGAGCCAGGTATGATGAAGGAAGTGTAGGAACACCAGTGCTCCTGAGTCAGGGAGCAGCAGGTGGACTGGGAAGTCATGGGGCGGGGGGTGGGCTGGAGAGTGGAGATGGATCCTATACACTGGTGCTTCTCACATCTTAATGTGCATGGAAGTCCCTTGGGGATCTTGTTACAAATGAGGATTCTGATTTAATAAGTCTGGGATGGGCACCGAGGTTCTGTGGTTCTCAAGGGCTCTTGTCGTTCCTCATGGCTGCTGTCCCTGGCCCGAGGACCCCACTTTGAGGAGAGAGCCTGCAGGTTTTTGCAGGCCAGGCATAGTAAGCTGTAGGTTTTCTCTTAGGGGATAGGAGGGCTGTCGGGCAGTTTCGAGCAGAGCTCTGACCCGTTCTCTACTACGTGATAGGAGAAGGAGTGCTGGGAGATGGAGGTGTCATTCAACCCAGTGTGAAGGAGAACATTGTCTGAATTTAGCTTGCTATATAGGTTCAGTCATCTGAATGTCCTTCCCTCTCCAGGGCTGAGTCCTGACACACCATTGGTAAGTAAGCAAGAGCTCTATTCTCCGGATGCCTCTTATCCTATCCCACTCCTATACCAGATCTGTTCTAGAATGACCAGGCTGTCTCCTGAGAGTCACCCAAATTCTGATCGCTGGAGCCGTTCTTACCTGGCCATTTCTTTCCCTGATTCTCAACCCTGTTGACTCTGGTTCTCATTTGCTGGCCACACGTTCTAGTTACCTGGGAGCCTACGCTGATCTGTAACTGGCCTTAAGTGGGGTCTGGACGTCGGTATTCTTAAGTCTGCAGCCAGGGTTGAGAACAACCCTTGGGCTCACTTCTTCCTGGGCACCTGACACATGGGTGGATTCCCCACAGCTCACTCAGGGCCTCTCTTTCCCTCAGAGATCCATTTTCTACCTGCCCCCCTCCTCTGCCCCTGCCGCCAACCCCCAACTCTGGCCTCAGCCTTCGATTTTCTCATTACCATCAAAACACGTGAAACATTAGCCCATTTTCAACCCCATTTCATTTTGATGATATCAGCCTCACTGCTCATATTTTGTTAAATTAGAATCTATCTGTGTTCAGAAAGGGGGATGATCTTTGTATAGACACACATATACGTAGTTTCCACAGAGTGCCCATTTTTTTTCCCATATAATGGCTCTCAAAGGCAATAGGCACATCATAGACCTTTAAGTGAACTCTAGAATCTTACCCAAGGAACAGGATCCCAGGAACATGGGCCAGAAGATCATTTGGCTCCAAGTTTGATTTTTAAAAAATAATCCCCAGTGAGCTTATGCATACAGTTTTGTGCTCTGGCTGAATTGAAATACAATGTCCATTTGAAACCTTCCATCTCGTGTCTCCTTCCTGCACTGTTCAAGAGAAGTATACTCCTAATGAATGTGCATTGCACATTCTAAAACTATCCGGTGAATTGCATAGTTAGATTTTTGTATTAAGTAAATATGCTGCATATTTTAGCATTTTCTTTATCTTATAATACAACAGGCAGCTCAAAATATGGAAGTGGCCCAAGGTCTATCTTAGCCTTTGCGAGGTCCTTCTGAAACCCGATGGGTTTTTTTCCCTCCCCTTTGAATTCAGTATGTGTATATGTCTTATTTGAAGGTCCTGCTTGTTCTTTAAGGACTCCGTTTTCTAATCAGAGTAGGAAATAAGGAAAAATGAAAGGCACTGCAAAATATTATCTGTAGATTGTATCCCAAACTCGCTGTATCATCATGTACCCAGAATGACTTGTCTGTGCATCATTAACTTGTAACAGATTTAAACTAATTATTAACTCAACCAGATGGGTTTACTTGAGTGTTATCATAAAGGGCTCTGTGATGTGAGAGGATGGCAAAGTTCCATAAAATTTATTGCTTGAATCTTGCTGGATCCAGTGTTCCACTAAGGCACTGCCTTTGTCCCCACATCACTGTATCGTATCTGATTATTCCTTACAGTTGGGAAGGAAGTGTGTGTGAGGGGCATAGGGGGTGTATTAATTAATGGTAATTTGTCTTGAAGGAAATGCCACTCCAACATTCCGTGGCTTGAGAAGGGTCCGAATAATGTCCCCTAAAAACTGTAAATGCCCCTTATGTAGTCAGAGCCATTGGATTGTAGAATTGTGGGCAGTGGTGTCATGTCACACCTCACTCCCTCCCCCTTACAAAGAGGAAAGAAACTGAAACCCAAAGAGAAGAGGCTTGGATAAGTAGAGCACTTGGTGTTTAGCAGACCTGAGTTCTAGTGTCTTTAAGGTCCGATTATAAAAGTGACTCCGCAAGAGTTGCCTTATTGATTAATGTAGAGAAGGTTTTCTAGTCATCTTTTGTAGGATATATACATATTTCTTTAAATGATTATTGCTAAAAACTTTTATATTTATCAGGGACTCTAGGAGAGAGAGAGAGAGGCATATGGGAAAATTTTGTTAAGGGAATTAGAATATATACATATGTGGTGTATGAGCAAATAAGTCGATTTGGGGGGTCACTCTTTTTTTTTCTCTAGTTCTGTGAAAACCTGACTATCAAACCCTTTTTATTAAACTACAGTGAAGGGAAATATTAACTATTTTTTCATGCCTTTGATACAGCAGAATGTCAATTTTACCATTGAGTAGGAAGGGAAATGATTGATCTAATGGTTAAACTAAAGCATGAACGTTCTCAGCGGGTCCCTGGAACCAGAGAACTCTTTGCTGAGGAAAGTCGGAAGGCTCATTTGGGGAAAGGTACGTGTTGTAATCACTTTTGCAAGTAGGAATATGGCCAGCTTATAATGGGGGTGCCTTTACCCGTGACTGCTGGCTAAACTCAGTGTTCCTTGGCTGATCTTGACTGCCTTACAGGATTTTATTAAACTGTGCAATGAGGGGTAAATTGCTTCATCCATCGTGGTGAGCATATAAGTTCCTTTTATAGATCTCTGGAAGTTATGCAGTAACAAAAACAACAGAATAGAGACGTGCCAGCCTATCTAGTGCAGCCATGGTAAGAATTGAAATTAACACGATACATTTGAAGTGGGAGTAAATGCTTGTGGCCACCCAGAACCCTTCTCCACCCTGAGTCTTTATCACTTTAGTTTATTGGGGCTTTAAACCTATTTCACAACTTAGCTACAGAATGTTGCCCTGTTGGAACTAAGAGGGAGGAAAACCGTGAAGCCCTGTTCTTCTTCTAAATTGCCGCGTCTGTTTGAGGGATACAGATGTAGCAAATCAGGCAGTATCCAGCGTTCGCAATATTCAAATAATTCATGGATTAATTTTCAGTCGTTTAGAAGCCTCAGATAGAAGGTGAATATATATTAAATACACTTTTTCTTCGTTTATCCAGATATGAGGTATTTGTCCAGATAAGTGTATGTCTTCAGTTACTGCAAAAATCTGTAAACATTGCAATGATTCTTTCGGCAAAACACTGTTTTGGGTTTATCTTTTATGTCAACAGTAAGTACTTAGGAATGATAGAAGAGAGATAACTTAAAACTCAATCTACTGCAGCGGAGTACATTTTCTTAAACATCACTTCTACCTTTTTATTTTATGGATACAAACATTTACTTGGTAGGCATAATAGTTATTTAAACTCTCTTTTTGGGTTTATTGGACATACATTTAAGACCCAGCAGGCTGCCGAGATAAAGGTCAATGGACGTTTTATGGTGAGAAAAAAAAATTAAAAGCTTGGCACATTAGCCGGACTCAGGGATTGTTGAGATAAAGATATTAATCAGGTTGGTGTTGAACCTTTAATAAAAATTGAAAATATGACTCCTAGCACAAATTATGATATTCTTTAAACTACTTGGGTTTGGTATAGAATAGTGAAAATGGCACTGAGCTTGGCATCACAAAAACCTGGTTTCCGTCACTTGCCTGTAGTAAAAAGTTGGGTAAATCCCTGAATTTAGCTGGGCCTCTGTTGTATTGTTTGAAAAATGTGGATAGTAATTCTAATTTCACGGTTTTCATTCACACACTCACTCATTCATTTGGTAAGTGCTTAATGGGCCCACTGTGTGCCAAGCACTGTGATTTGCGTGGGCAATATTGCAATATTTTAAAAGTTAGTAGAGCAATAAGCAACTTGACCAGAGAGAGAAACTGGGAAGGTCACTCGGTAGGGAGCACAGAGAAGACTTTTTCTGATGAACTGTTGTTGGAGCTAAGATCTAAAAGACAAGAAAGGATTAGACAATAGGAGACTGGAAAAAAGGGAATCCCAGGGAGATGGGGTAGCAGGTGCAAATGTCCTGAGGCTAGGTAGGAGAAGGCTAGTAAATGAAGAGGAGGTGTTAGGAAATGGTGCTAGAAAGGTAGACAGGAGGCAGATCTGATAGCTCCTCATAGGCCAAACAAGGACATTTTTTATTTTACTATGAAAGTAGCAAGAAGTAACTGGCCAGTTTTACCAAGGGGTATGACATTATCTTAATTACCCATATAAAACGATGTACGGAGAAGTACTTTAAAGATGGAAACAGCATGTGAATATAAGCAATTAGTGTTACCTGGGATGGAATGAGACAAAAATATGTGACCCAGTGAATTATTTATCCTGTTTACAAGGTTGTAAAATTCTTCAAGTGGGCAGTGGGGCTAAAGCATGCAGATAATCCAAAACACCAGCATTCTTTTTTACATGTTTCAGGGCCAAGTGTGTGTGTGGAGGTGAGAGGCAGTAGATCTACCCTTGTAGTATTTAGCTTAAGGCAGTGTTTAGATTTTGTTGCCTGTGACCCGTGCATCAACTGATGAACTAGATGTCAACTGAGAACAAACAGCGTAGGAAAGATTTTACCCTAAGGTGATTGAAAGGCTAGATGGTCCATGTATGCAAAATTATGAATTTGTAGTTTTTTAATATCATGGACAGATAGTGTTAATAAAAGAGGATTCCCAAGAGGAGATGTTGACAATTTAATGGAAATAAAGCCTTGTTTTGTAAACGGAGCATATCTGTGGATATAATTGTGGCCATATTGGGGACAACTTTATCTTCTTCTCTGTGCTTAATGAACCTTCAGTCGGATGGCCGCAAGTAACATTTTGCTACAAAGACATCCGTGGAGATAGCAAAACCCTTTTCTTGAGGAGAAAGAAAGACCTGATCTTTGTGCCTGAGACATGTATTGAAAATTTAGAAATCATTGTTGATCTTCCTGTTTGGAAAGCAGAAGCTAAGGAGAGAGTGTCCATGTAAAGCAGAATATGACAGGACCTAAAGTTGTAGGACAACTTTTAATTTTTAATAGTGATAATTATTAACATGTATATCACCTGTGAAATTTTAGTTCCAAAACTTTACTCACTTGGCTCTGAAATGAACTGATCTATCACAGATAACTACACCTCTCTTAGGGCTGTGAACATTATTAATGTTTTTAATTATCTCCCAGAATTGAGGTTGGATAAAATTCTACTTAAAATCCAATTTTATTGTAAACTGAAATTGGGCTCCTCACATTATAAAAGGGTGAAACCTAGAATTAACCCCCTTTTTAACCATAGAGGTTGTGCAGGCTTGTGGAAGGCTACGTTTGGCTTTATCTTGACTGTGCATGTCAAGAGAGACAACAGTGTGCTCATGTCCTATTTTAAAGGTTGCTTCATCATTAGGGGCCCCTGGGTGGCTCAGTAGGTTGTACCTCTGACTCTTGATTTTTGCTCTGCTCATGATCTCAAGATTGTGAGATCGAGCCCCATGTCAGGCTCTACACTCAGCGTGGAGTCTGCTTGAGGGTTCTCTCTCCCTCCCCATCCCTCCCCCACTGGCACATGCACAAGTACTCTCTCTAAATAAATAAATAAATAAAATCTTTAATAAAAAATGTTGACTCAGTCATGCATGGTGGCCATTTCCTTGTCTCTTCCTCTTGAGTTGGTTGAACAGGGCGATGACTGGATTCTGCTTCAGGTTGGGGGTGGGGCACGTCAGTCTACTTTTGTACTAGGTTTACAGGTGACACCAGTCCCACTGGTTTGATGCTTCGAGTCCCAGAGCCACACTTGGAGAATCACTGATTCATAGAGTTTTGCTTGCTTTCCAACCATGTATTTTAAGGGTGTGGTTAATAGCGCTCAGGAGACCTTGAGCCATTTATGTGTCCTTATCTTTGTTTCAAAATCACCAGCCATATTTTCAGAGGTTACAGTCGTAGTTCATTTAGCACAGTCCGTCATGTTCTGTTGTGACTGAGTTCATCGTGTTAGTGGAAAGCAGTACTTGACTAAGAAATGTCAAAATACTTCATCCCTTTGATAAAGCTTTGTATCTTCTGAATGATTCTCAGGGTTGCTCTATGTGTTGTGTAGTTCCAAGAGTGGAAATGGCTGCTACAGTTTTAGGAAAGCCTCTCAATTGAGGAAAGTCAATTTGGTCATATATTTCTACCTGAACAGCTTCTTAACTTTTTGCTTTTTCATTTGTATCACCTTTCCAGTAAACACATTTTGATGTCTGAGCTTTTCCTTATGGACTTTAATGAAAAATGGGACCAGGTTTCCTGAGATGTCATTGCATACAGTAAAATTCATGTACAGCCCTGTAATTTTTGACAAATGAATGTAGTCATGTAATCATCTTCATAATAGAGAACTATTTTGTCACCTCAAAAAAGACTTTTGTCATACTCCTTTGCAATCGGCCTCTTTCCATTACCTCTAACTCCTGGTGGCCATTAATGTAATCTCTGGTCTATACGGCCTTTTCTAGAATGTCCTATAAGTAGAATAATATAGTATGCAACCTTTTGAACCTGGCTTCTTTCCCTTGCTATAATGTGTTTGAGTTCATCCCTGATTAATTAATCAGTAGGTTGGCTCTTTTTATTGATGAAAAACATTATGTCGTGTGGACATACAAGTTTGTTTATCTCTTCTCTAGTTGTAAGACATTGAGTTGTCCTACTTGCTGGTGATTATCACTACAGACACTACAAATATTCAGGTACAAGTTTTCGTGTAAACGTAAGGTTTTGTTTTCCTTGGGGACAACATGTAAGAGTGGGGTTTCTGGGTCATCTAGTAAGGGAATGTTTACTCTTTTATGAAACTACCAAACAGTTTGTCAAGGATTCCCAGTAACCATGTATGAGCCCTCCATTTACTCACATCCTCACTATCGCTTGGTATTGGCATTTTTCCTCTTATTTCCTGTATTTTTAACAGATGTGTATCGGTGGCATCTTTTAATTCGTATGACCTGTCCACAGGGGCAGAGTCTCATGAGCTATAAAAATAGGACCTAGTCTTTGCAGCTGCCCAATGCAGAACTTCTCATCTGGCTGGAAACCATACTTACTTTCCCTCTGCCATTATGTTATAGGTGACAGTCATTTATCACCTGCTCTGTGCCCAGTTTGGGGGTCACTACCGTGTAAGTGCTACCTCTGTTAATCCCTAAGGAGGACCAAGATGGTGACAAAGCATCTGTGAGAAGCCATTACAAAGTATGGGAGAGCTTATCCTCCTAATAATTTTTTTTTAGTAACTGGAAGTTTGTAAGTCTTCGTTCCCCTTATCTATGTCACCCACCCCACACATACATCCCTTCCAGCAACTGCCCATTTGTTCTGTGTATTTAAGAGTTTGTTTGTTTGCTTTTTAGATTCCACAAGTAAGTGAAATCATATGGTATGTCTTTCTCTATCTTTCTTATTTCACTTTGCGTAACACCTTCCAGTTCCATCCATGTTGTAGCAATGGCAGGATGTTACTCATTCTTCCTGCACATCTTTATCCATTCATCCATCAGTGAACACTTGGGTTGCTTCCGTATCTTGGCCATTGTCAATAAGAATGCAGTGACCGTGGGGGTGCACCTGTCTTTTCAAGATGGTGTCTTTGTTTCCTTCAGATAAATACTCAGAAGCAAAATTGCTGGATCATATGGGGTACTATGTTTAATTTTCTGAGGAACCTCCATACTTTTTTCCACAGTGATTGCACCAATTTACATTCCTACCAAGAGTGCAGAGAGGGTCCCTTTTCTCCATATTCTGCTTACACGTGTTATTTCTTATGCCTTTGATACTGTGCATTCTGACCGGGATGGGGTGATCTCTCTTGGTGGTTTTGATTTGCATTTCCCTGATGATGAGTGATGATGAACTCCTTTCCACATGTCTGTTGGCCATCTGTATGTCTTCTTTGGAAAGAATGTCTCTTCGGGTCCTTGACCCATTTTTTAAAATTGGATTTTTTTTTGGTGTTTAGCTGTATAAGTCCTTTATTTATTTTGGCTATTAGCCCCTTATCAGACACATCATTTGCAAATTCAGTAGGTTGCCTTTTTGTTTTGTGGAGGGTTTCCTTCACCGCGCAAAAGCTTTTTATTTTGATGTAATCCCGATAGTTTATTTTTACTTTTGTTTCCTTTGCCTGCGGAGACATATCCAGAAATAGGTTGCTAAAACTGATGTCCAAGAGATTACTGCCTATGTTTTCTTTTAGTAGTTTTATGGCTTCAGGTCTTCAATCCATATTGAATTTATTTTTGTGTATGGTGTAAGAAAGTGGTCCAATTCCATTCTTTTGCGTCTAGCTGTCTAGTTCTCCCAGCACCATTTGTTGAAGGGAGATTGTCTTTTCCCCCTTGTATGTTCTCACTTCCTTTGTCATAGGTTAATTGACCATATAGTTGTGGGTTTATTTCTGGGATCTCTGTTATGTTCCATTGATCTGTGTGTCTTTTTTCAAGCCAGCACCATACTGTGTTGATTTGTAGTATGTCTTGAAATCTGGGATAGTGACACTTCCTAGTAAGTTTGTTTTGTTGTCTTTTTTTTTTTTTTTTAAATTAAGGATGACAAAGCCATTAACTTTCCTGAATACACTTAGACTCTATCACACACCTTTTGAATGCTCACAGCCTTTACACCCAGAATCTTCCCTTTTAAGAGTAAAATATACCCTTTAAAATGCTGTAAAGCTCAAAATAGACTCTATTTACCAATATGATAAGATGTTAGGATTTCTAAATCTGGTTATACTAAATTCATTTTTCCAATTTTTTTTTATAGTTTTTGATAATTAAAGAAATGAATTAAAAGAGCAAAGCATGCCAGTTACACTAGGACTAAAGTGAAATTAGAGGTTTTTCTCGTTTAAATGTATTTTAATTAATTAGATAGAAATATCTGAATGGGGATTGCCAAACTGAGAGTAAATTGTTCTGTTTCTGCAGAATCTGATGATAGGGTTAGAACAGTGATTCTTCACCTTGGTTTGTGTATTAGAATGACCTAGAAAGCTCTTTAAAAAATACTGAGACCCTGGCCTTAATTCAGACACTTAAGTCAGAAGCTCTGGAATGGGTGTGGGAGGGGCAAACACGAGTATTTTATTTAGGGCCCATATACTTCCAATGTATGGGTGGAGTTGAGAGTCATTGTATCTAAAGAGAAGATTTACCATTCCAGGAGTAATGCCAGAAACGTTTCCACCTATCAAAATACGTACTCTTCTCTGTTTGTTTCCATATACGTGGAAAGGCTTCAAGTTGTGCAGGTGGTCAGTAATGAAAAGAAACCAGACCTAAAGGCAGGCTACGCGTGCTCCCTCTCCCTCAGCCTCTCTTGGACGATTTCCTTTGTGGGCGTGCGATGTGTGTCTTAAAGCAGGTGGAAGAGCTTAAATATTAAACAATAACTTCTTTTAGTTTCTCCAGAAATTACTTACAGATGGGTTTTGAAGAACTTCATAGAAAAATAGCTGATTATAAATAGCAGTAATGGATGTTCTTATCTGAGGAATGTACAAGGACTATTTTACATGAAGGACGTAATTATTCATTGTGGGCAAAAAGGGACTGCAGAACATAAAAGCCTGATGCCATTTACAGCTCATTCTTAAAGAACTGTTACAAACATCATATATGTTGGATGCTGAACCCAGTTGTGATCTCTAATCTACTAATAGGAAAAATTGAGTTTCTTTGGGGGGGAAGTACTCTGAGTACAGAAGACGTAACTTTCAGACTTGCAGTTGACACAGTGAGGTTGTCGGAGTCAAGTCAGAAAGTTCTCTACAGGGCTGTCTGGGTGGCTCAGTCGTTAAGAGTCTCTTTCGGCTCAGGTCATGGTCCCAAGGTCCTGGGATCAAGCCCCACATTGGGCTCCCTGCTCAGCGGCGAGTCTGCTTTTCCCTCTGCCTCTGCCTGCTGCACCCCCTGCTTGTGCTTTCTCTCTCTCTCTCTCTGTCAAATACATAAATAAAATCCTAAAAAAAAAAAAAAAAGTTCTGCATTTTAGCAGAGGCTTTGTTTTGTTTGCTCTGTCGGCAGCATCTTCGGATCGGTGCTTGGCATCTCGTACACACTCAGTAAATACTTAATGTCTCGGCAGGCTGTGAAAGTACAGAGTAGAATATAGAAAATGACATTTAATATTCACATTGACACTGACACTTAAGAAATTAAAAATAGAGACTGGAGGAGAATCACATTAAAAAGGGTTTCTGAGGACTTGTTTGTTGACCAAGTTCATTCTGCTACGAACAGTTCAATATTAAGTGACTTCTTCAGTTAGAAGAACATCACCAAGAGAAGTCACGGGGTCATGGACTGCATCCGGGGTCCAGCAAACCTGGAATTAACATGTGTTCTCCTCTGGGCTCCAAACTTTCTGGGGAGGTGTTATACATGTTGACCTGTCTAGGAAAAGCAAGACCTGGGAAGACTTCTTGCATGAGATGGAAAAAAAAGAAAAAAAAAGGAAAGACTTGGATGTTCAGCCAAGAACAGGGAAGACTGAATAGGGATGTGTTGGCTGTCTGGCTTGGACTGGAGAGTTTGACCCTTCTGGGTTGGCTCCACAGGCTAGAACCAGGAGTAGTAAGTGGAGTCAGGCCAATTATCTGGGAGAAGTTTCTGACAAATGGGCTACCCCAGGAAATGCAGTGCAGCAGACCAGTCTGAATAATGATTTCTACATACAACGGAGTGAGTCAGATTAAAATCCTGCTAAGGTTATTTTTTGTTTTGTTTTGTTTGTCTTGTTTTGTTTTGTTTTTCCAATTCTGATATTCTGTGATTTATTTTGAGGCAAGTCTCATGTCCCATGTGAATAGCGGGGCGGACTGCAGATTTCTCACTTGAAATTGGGAAAAGTTGTTGCTTACTCTGTTTTCTCTCGCTTGCATTTCCTTGGTGAAATTGTATCTGTTTCTTGCTTGCTTGGGATTTGGAATAGAATGTTTTTGATAACTCCCTCTTAAGGTGAACTACAGGGACCTAGAGTCTCCCACACTCTGCTGATCGGGTAGCTGTAGAATGAAATAATGAGGCCTCGTATTACTGAGGGCAAGGAGGTGGGATGGGGTGGGAATACTTGAGTATGCCTATTGAATCACATATGGCAAATCAAAACCCTTTGAAGTACATTTTAAGCAGAAGTCAAAGTGTTATAGAAAAGGCTTAGATATTTGGAGTCAGACTCAGCTGACTCATTTGGGCACATAACTTACCTTTTCTCGTGTTTGGACTCCATTTTCTTCTCCCTAAAATTAAAATACTTTTTCCTTTGTTGGAAAGATTGGAGATAATGTAGGAAAGCTTCAGAAAGTGGTAGCTTTGGTTATTAGTAGTGTTAATTACATGATGGCTTAGAAGAAATAAGCCGTTTGCTAATTCTCTTTTGTTGGGCAAATATCCTGGTTTTCGGGTTTTTTTTGTTTTGTTTTGCTTTTGAGCATTAAACTTGATAACGCTAATATAGGACTTAGCAGAGTGCTGGGGCAATATTCAACACTGTTATTTATTATAATGGTATAGTTATTTGGAAATTGATCATTGAAGGCCCAGAGGGTCCCGAAAATAATGAAATATAAATTGGCCCCAAATATGATTAGTCCGACTTAATTTTATTTGCTTCTCACGGATGTTTACTGAGGTGCTAGTTGTACCATCTAGTAGTTCCTTGTTGCTCCCATAACAAATAACCACCCACTTAGTGGCTTCCAACAACAAAAACCCACCATCTTAGAGTCCTGGTGGCCGGAAGTGCTAACCTAAAACGAAGGTGTCCTCAGAGCTGCGTTCCTTCTGGAGAGTCTAGAGAAGACCCATTTCCTTGCCTTTTCCAGCCTCCAGAGGCCAACCACATTCCCTGGTTTGTGGTTCCTTCTTCCACCTTCAGAACCAGCAACATAGTCTTTTCAAATCACTTCCTCTCTCTTTTCCTCTCTCGATTTCTCCCCCTGACCCCGCATCTCTGCTTTATGCTTCCATCTCTCTCTCTGACCTCTGCTTCCATGATCGCATCTTCTCTGACTTTGCTGCCTTCCTCTTATAAGGACCCCTGTGATTACACTGGATCCACCCAGATAATCCAGGATAATCTCAAAATCCTCAATCACAGCTGCAAAGTCCTTTTGCCATATCCAGTGACGTAGTCCTAGATTCTGGGAATTGGGATGTGAACATATCGGTGGGCGTGGGGGGATAGGGTGTCACTGTTCAACCCATCACATGCCCACAAATCTCAGAACACAGATTATACATCTTCCTTTGAGCACCCTGATTTAAGGAAAAAATTGTCATAGGGCTCTGCCTATGATTCATATACTCTGATGTCATTCTCTGAAGACCTCTCCAAAGAGCTCAAATGCTGAGCCCAAACTGGAAGGAATTCAGGAAGAAATCAGAAGTATGCTCTGAACGACTGAACGAAACTCAAGTGTAGGAAAGATAGTCTTCATGTAATTTTGTGGCATTCTACGGCCCAGTGCAATGATATCTAAGATGTGTGGGGCCAAGTAGTACTTGTGTAATGTGAAATTCCCTTTGAACTTACAAAGATATGTCTTAAAGGTACTTTCTCACATGGAGACACGAATGTAAGTCTCTTCTGCATATGCTCCCAAGTCGATAGAACTATCCCTAGAAAACATCTGCTCTATGTACAGCTCTTAGGAATATAGTTTTCTGGGTCTCCCATCCAAGTACTAGCCAGGCCTGACCCTGCTTAGCTTCCGAGATCAGACGAGATTGGGCACGTTCAGGGTGGTGTGGCCGTAGACTGGTTTTCTGGGTAATTGAGATCTCTGGGTAGCTGTGGTTTTATGTATTATTTATTTATTTAAGATTTCAGTCATTGTAGAGAGAGCACACACGTGCAAGCGGGAGGGGCAGAGGAAAAAGGGAGAGAGACTCCCAAGCAGACTCCACGCTCAGCATGGAGGCCGACTCAGGGCTTGAGATCATGACCCGAGCAGAAACCAAGAATCAGATGCTTAACTGACTGTGCCACCCAGGCACCCCTTAGAAACCTTTTATTTCAAACATCTCTTAGAGTAGTTAAGAACATATGCTCTAGAGTTAGGTTACCTGGGATCCTTCTTTGCAAGCTGTGTGGGCCAAGGCAACCTCTTAAACTTTGTGTGCTTCTGCTTTCTTGCGTGTAACATGGCCATCATGATACTTATTTCCTGCTGTTGTGTAATGAGGACACCCTACAGTAATGCTGGCACTTAGTCTGTGCTCTGTAAATATTAGCAGTTCATCACGTATCTGCTTTTACTTGCCTTCTCATTTACTATTTAATGAATTCAACAGCCTTGTTATAAATACCACTTTCGTTGAGTGATTCCAAGAGGTCATTGACTATGAAGGGACAAGGGAGGGAACTAAGAAACATAAAAGTAGATTTTGGTGAGTAAGTGGTTGTTGGTGTTCGATTCTTGAATTTTGGACATGTTTACATATGGTGACTTTATTCATTCAATATTTAATAAGCACAAAGTGTCTGTTACATTATCTGTTAAAGTTATGTCTCAGGAAGGGTCATAAAGAAACGAGCAAGAAACTTTCCCAAAGGTTTAGAGACATGCTCACTATTGTGTTAATTTCCCCCAGGGCAGAGACCATTCACTCATTCTGCACCTTTGTTGGGTAAGCCTGGCTCTGTTAAGAGGAGCTAAAACTAATCCATCTGTGAGTCAATAAAAATCTGTGCCCTTAGGGAGCTAACATTCTAATGGGGAAAGATCAATAATAAATGGGATAAATAAAAAGAATATATAATATGTTCATGGTGAGAAGTGTTACAGGGAGAAATAAATCAGGGAAGGGAGTGTGGAATGCGGGAGGGCATGACGTCAGTTTTAAGTTGGGAGAGGGTCAGTGAAAGCCTCCATAAGAAGGAGACATTTGACCGAAGATCTGAAAGCAGAGAGGGCGTGAGTCCTAGAAATTTTAAAGATTTTTTCAGGCAGAGGAAAAGCAGGGACAGAGACCCTAAGGTTGGAGTGTTCTTGGTGACTTTGAGGCAGGCAGTCATGGCCAACCTCTCTTTGGTTCTTTTTTGAATGTTACAGAGTCTGGAACACAGAAGGGAAATGACTATAGTGGTTTTAATATTCTTAGGGAAGCACAGAAGATACATCACAGTCAGTATTTAAAACAAAGAGAAGCAATTTATCCAGGTGCTGTGTCTACAAGCGCAAATGGAATTCAGCAAGTTAAAGTTTCCGGCTTTTCTACTTTGGGCATCGGAAGAGGTTAGTCTGCAAGAACGGTGGCCTTAGTGACCTGGTTCTTCCCCATCCCACCCAAGGGGGTGGGACAAGGTGCAAGCTGGAAGGTAAATTCCAGCCCCAGGAAACTGGGTTCTTGAGTTTTCCAGTCTGTCAGTCTACAGAAGGACAGTAGAGGGGAATTTATAACTTTCCAAATCACCGTTATTGATGTTTAATTTACATACCTCCGAATGCCGCCATTTTCATAGAAGGCGGGATGAGTGTTGAACAATGTCTGTACTCCATGGTGTGCCTGATGAATACTGAGAAGTGACGGGTCAGGAGGGAAAGAAGCTGTCATTTGTAAACTTTGCCAGTTTCTTTGAAAGGTTAATATTTCCGTCATTGTTGATTTCAAGTCATCAGGGTGATATCATTGGACAGGGTGTTGGGAAGATAAGAAATTGGATCTTGTAAGTCTACGATGAGCTGGTTCCAGTTCACGGAAGCACTCGTTACCCAGTAATTACCACTATAAGAAAGATACCGAATATTCCCAACATTCCAGATTTCTCCAGGTTTTCCCAGTCGATCCCTACTCCACACCCAGATGGTCACTCATCTGTCTTCTATCATCATAGATCCCCTGTCCTAGGATTTCACACCAGTGGGACTATACCATGTGCGTTCTTCTGCGTCGGCATCATGTTTTGATTGTCATGTCACATTTATCAACAGTTTGTTCCTCTTTATTGCAGCTTGTTCCACTGTATCGATATACCACGATATATTTCTCCAACTACCTATTGATTGACACCTGCATTGTTTCCAGGGCAGGAGTGTTACTAAAAAAGCTTGTGTAAACATTTGTGTATGAGTTTTGTTTCAAAGCAAGGTTTCCTTTTTGGGGGGTAAATATGTAGAAATGAATTGTTTGGGTCATGAGGAGGATGTGTGTTTCATAAGAAATTACCAAACAATTTTCCAAAGAGGTTGAACCATTTTATACTCCCGCTGGCAAAGTGTGAGAGTGCCAGTGCTCTAGCATCTCGTCAGAGCTTGGCATTGTCTGTCCTTTAACCTGTAGCCATTCAGGTGCGTGTACATGCTTTTATGATTTTAATTTGCACTTAAGCATCTTTTTTACATGCTTATTGTCTGTATATCTCCTTTTGTGAAATATCTTTTCAAATTTTGCCCATTTAAAAATATTTCTGGAGTGGAGATAAATAGCTTTTCAAAAGGGAGTTCGGAATTTGGATAAATATATAAATGTAGGGCAGGAGGGAGAACAAGGCAGACAGGTTTTATGGAGGTGGCCACAGGGCCCTTGACCTTGCTGCTTCATAATTAGGGTGATCAAATTTGATGGGGACTGCTCAGTTTAAGTATTGAAAAGTTCTGTATGTCTCTGGAAATACTTCAGCCCTGGGAAAACCGACATGGTTGGTCACCCTGTAGAACTATGTGTGAAAGATTTGCCAGCTATACACCTGGAGTCATTAGACTAGAAGGGATTTTAGTCACAAGCATGGGTGAGACGGTTGGTGGTGAATGTATTCAGAAAGGCCACACAGCTCCTCATTGGGGTCAAAGCCATTGTAAGTCTTCTGGGTCCTGACTTGGCTCAGAATTCAATAGCTCCCTTGTGATGTAAGAATTCAGGTACACAGAGAAGGTTCCCTCTTGCTAGCAGAAAAGCAAAAACCAAAGCAAAAACCCTCCCATAACTGTTTTCTGACAGTGATTGTTTTTGGAAATTAGAAACACAGTGGTCTCATTTATTTGGCTTAAGTTTTAATTTTCTTATCAAATGCAGTTGTTCCTGAAAGAACGGAGTCATTGAGTCTTAACCAGTCATTTACACTTTAGTATAAAATAATTCATTAAAAAAAAAAAAACTTTTCTAAGAAGAGTTTGGTTTGCAAAAGGGTCGTGATAGGAAAACCCTGGGCGCAAGGGTGAGAAGCGGCCACTAAGGAAGAAAAGGCACAAACGCTTGACAGAATTGGGAACAAAAGATGAAATTTATCAGCTTACTGTTGTATAGAATCGTGTTGTGCTGATTGGCAGGGAAGAGTGTTTTGTGTGTGATTATAGAGAAAAGGAGCTTAAGAGGGTCAAGAGGGAAAGAATTATTCTCCTTCCTTTATGTGGAATTAAGGATAAGGTTCAGTTTAGGCCATTCTCCTATTGATTTTGTACTTCATATATGCTAATGGCTTCTGATTTATTTATAAACCCCCCCCATGTTAGTTACAAATTGCTTCTTGTTTTAGCCCTTGTTGGTATTAGGTAACATACAAACACAGTCATCTTTTGTTTTACATTACCCTGGAGGAGCTGGGTGGAATGTCAGGTTATAGATAATATTACTGCTTTGTTTTCATACACTGTCTTTCTTTTGAATAGCTCTCAACATGTTATGACATTTTTCTTCCTAATGTTTATTAAATGCCCTCAGCGTGCTCAGTGCTGTTGAAAGAATATGAAAGACACAATTCTCACCAATAAGGGACATGCATGTTAATAGACAAGAGACATAAACACGCTTTTAAATATATATATTTAGATTAAAAAATGTGTATAACTCCACAAGGTGACAGATTATTTTGTTCGAATGATGTACAGTGATGGAGCTAACATGTGCTACCCTTAAGCTGTTGTCTTGCAGCAAAAAGGAAAAAAAAGACTTAGGCAAAGCATGTAGGAGAGTTCTTGGCATAGCATTGATGTTGATATGATATTATTATTCTGATTTACTTTAGAAACTATAATTATTAAGTAATATTCAATGTTAACTATTACTTTTTCTTTTCAGAACAGAGGGAAGCCCCTAGAAATTTTAGACAGGAGTATGACCAGATTTGCATTTTCTGGCCTTTTTCTGGCTGTGGTGTAGAAAACAGATTTGAAAGAGGAGGTTGATGCATATGGCTCTGGAGGGCTGGAAACAAGTGTGTTCATTTAACAGGTGGTCAGAACACAGTGAGTCACCCGGGTGCCTGGGCCTCACTGGTGCCCATAAGTGTTCATGACTCAAGGGGTACATAACTTGGAGGGTCTCTAAGTTGTATGAGATTGTGTAAATGAGCAGCTACTTTTCCGGAAGTTTTGATCTCTCCAATTTTAGATTTAGTAGGGAGCCTTCTGCAGAATCCACTTAGTCATTCTACTTTGGAAGGCATTCAGTATAGACTATTAAATAGCCTGTAGAATCATTCGAGAAGACAAAGCTTTCAGAAGTGTCCCCCAATGCCACCTCACAGAATAGGCCTCCCCAAGAGTTGCTGCTTCATCCCCAACAAAAAACCGAGGCACGAGGAAGTTAATCTGTTGCCCCCATAGCTCTTCTGTGATCTCTTACCAATTTATCAACAAAACGGGATGTTGCAAAACAAATGCGCAGAAAGCTAGCTGCCGGCATTAAGACCTCTGCCAGCACAACCGCTGAACACATAAGGGCCCCCAAGAGCCCGCCCCAGGATGCTTTAGTCTGCCTTTGATTGGCAGAACCTTAATCACATCAGAACCCTGGCTGCATAGAGTGGAGCCCTTTAGCTCTGCAGTGCAGAGAAGCTCACGGAAGGTTGCGGGACCGAGCCCACCTGTGGGATACACCACAGCAGGGTAAGCTCATGTGCTAGCTAGCCATTCAGCAGGGATTTACAGCCCCCTCACCCGCCCCCAGCCCGCCCCTTACCGTCCTAGCTGTGTAGGTGTGGGCATTCCCCGAGCTCCCACAACCTCCTTGATCAGAGTGGAGGTAACGACTGTTATCTTCTAGGATTCCTGGGGGAATTCTGCTAAATACAATCACCTGCAGAAGAGCTGGGCGATGCCTGGCACACGGTAGGCCTTTAGTCAATGAGCCATCACTCAGGCATCAAGCACCGTTCCCTGACTCTGTAGAGGAAACAGGACCCCTGCAAGATGGAGGTCAAGTAGAGCTTCCTGCTAGAGGGATCTCACGCCTTGGACCAGGCACACAGGCCTTGGGAAGTGGATTTGCCCCCCGGAAGAGTAGGTGCCACCTGTGGGTGCACGCTATTTCATTTCGTTGCTTTATCTTTCATTTTTAATTGGTTTTTTAAATTTAAGAAATAATACATACACATAAACAATGAAAAGAAAAGCTCTCTCTGTAGTTCATGTATTCCTTTGCATATAAGCGTACATTCAGTACAGATTCTTTCTTTGTTCTCCCACGAAAACGCGGTCGTATTTTCTCCCTCTGTCCCTCCTTTTCTCTATTTCTCTCTCTCCTTCCTTCCTCCCTCCCCCACCCATCCTTCCTTCCTTCCTTTTTTCTTTCCTTTCTTCCTTTGAGATCAATTCTTTCAGCTCATATAGAGCCAAACGCCTACTGATTATAGCTAGTTGTTGGAATTCTTTTGCTTTACAGAATTTCTCCAACATCCATTCTTATACATAAGTGACTGCATCTGTATAATAAATTATTAGAAGTGGAAAAGCTGGGTCAAAGGTTGGGTACAGTTACGGATATTACCGAATGGCTTTCAAAACAGTTGTCCCAACGAGTGCTATTTCCCAGTCCTATGTATGCTGCATTTGTGCCTACGTCCTCGCCAACTGTGTATCATCAGACTTTCTGACGTTGGCCAGTTAAGATGAGGGAAGTCAAGAGGTAGGGCACACCAAGAGGAATTCTGACTGGGCACCTGGGTGGCTCAGTGGGTTAAGCCACTTCCTTCGGCTCAGGTCATGATCTCAGGGTCCTGGGATCGAGTCCCGCATCGGGCTCTCTGCTCAGCAGGGAGCCTGCTTCCTCCTCTCTCTCTGCCTGCCTCTCTGCCTACTTGTGATCTCTCTCTGTCAAATAAATAAATAAAATCTTTAAAAAAAAAAAAAAAAGAGGAATTCTGACCAAGGGATAGAGGTAAGGGATTGCAGGACAAGAGGTGAGAGAAAGTAGGACTGAAACTTAAATTTAGAAGGGAAAGCGATAATCGGAAACTGCATACCCAGCAAGGCCTTGACCAGGCAGTGCACCTGTTACGCTGCTCAGTCCTTATAACCACGCTCACCCGTACACATTTTTATCCCTCATCTGACTCTGATACCCAGTCTCTGTCCACTGTGCCTGCTGTGTCCTTATTTTACAGGAACCAAAGCCCAACATAGTTCAGTGATGTATCCAACATCCCAAAGCATGTTAAGTCAGGATGAGGGTTCTGTTTTGCAGCTTCGTACATGCTTTGTAAGTCCAGGATTCCAGTCTTTCCCGAAGAGGCCACAAAGGATCAGAATGAAATCTTCAGGACGTATTTCATCCACATTTGAGTTTAATGGTTCAGTTGAATTCAACTATTTCCTGTCATCAAAGAGGTTCCATTGTAGTTGCATGGGCATGGTCTGAAACTCATGGACCATTTGCACACTGGTGATAGGTTCTGTATAAAGTTCTTCCCCAAAGATTTTATGTCCCTTTCCACAGAAACTGCTGTGTTTACCCAAGGAGTGCTCTTGACAAAAGCTACATAAGATGAAAGCTCTAAGCTCCTTGGGATTTTAAGATTTTCATATAAAGGATTACACAGCCCATTGTGAATTCTACCCTTAGTCCTCTGGAATCTTAAAATTGGCCTGTAAATCCCTCCTTGAAACCCTCTTGGACACTGAGGCTATCTGTGGACATCTCTGTCTTCTTCCTCATTGTTTGCTGCTGTTTCCGAGTTCCCAATCTTTTCTGTGTATATCTGGGCAGTTTCCACTTGAGTTAAAAATGTGTGACTTCAGACTGTCCTATCCAATGATAATTTGAGTCATTCATTTAGAGTGTAAAGTCACAGGTAGGGGGTGACTCTTCAATGGCACAGAAGCTGGGTCAGTCATCCTCACTGGAGAGATAGAATGATGCTCGAGAATCGATGGAAAGAAGGGAATTAAAAAAATAAACATGTTATCTGGAAAAATGAAGCTGGGCCATTGAGGTTTTTTTTCCTTTTTTTTTTTTTAAATTAAGAAAGCCAACTTTTGTATGGTCCCCATTGGAGACCATCCTGTTGATGGTCATTCTTTTAGAGCAGAGCCATGGTGTTCTGGAGAAATAGCCCATTTGATGTATTTGGGCAAAGCAAAGAAGGGGGAAAAAAGTGTCATTGTCAAAGAGTAGAATTTGATGGAATTTGAGGGCTGCAGTGATCTTAGAAGTTAACCAGCCCAGGGGTGCCTGGGTGGCTCAGTGGTTTAAAGCCTCTGCATTCGGCTCAGGTCTTGATCCCAGGGTCCTGGAAGCGAGCCCTGCATCGGGCTCTCTGCTCAGCAGGGTGCCTGCTTCCCTTCCTCTCTCTCTGCCTGCCTCTCTGCCTACTTGTGATCTCTGTCAAATAAATAAATAAACTCTTTAAAAAAAAAAAGATGTTAACCAGCCCAACACCTGGTTTTATAGGAATGGAAATGGAGGCATAGTAAGTACATGGGATTTAGCTAAGAAGCCACTTCTGAGCGAGAACCAGGCTCTTCTGTCTTCATCTGCTGTCTTGTTCCATTTCCATGTATGTGACCCACATCTATAATCTGCTGAGAGAACCTGATTATCTGGGATTTTGTTTGTTTTCTGAAAGTGCCAGTGACTTATTTTCAAAGCTATCCTAAGCAGACTGAACTGTTTTCTACAAAAGGGAGGGGTACACAGGTGAGAAATTGAGTGTGTTGAAAGAAGTGGTTGTGATCGACTGGCTTGCACTGGCTTTCCCCGGGTCGCTTAGCTGGTAGCTCGGATATGCGATCTTCGTCTGGTTCCAGATACCGCCGCCCACTTTTAGTTTGTAATAAATGCATAACTGCGATGTCGTTATACTGCCGACTGAAGGCAGGAAACAGACTAAGTAGTGTTTCCTTTGTGAATGACCAACTGCTCAGGACTTCTTTCAAATTGATGATATAAATAATCTAACGAGGTCCTTCATTGTACATTTCTCGGAGCAAACAGAATGCAGCGTGTTTTTATAACCAGATCGCTATTTGATTTTTTTTTCTCTTTCCCACATTTGGATATAAATGGATATAGAATTACTTAAAATGCTGCATATAAATTAAACATTAAAAGGGAGATACAGAGAGCTAAGCTGTCCCATTATAATCTTGAGTTCCGCAGTCACTGCCTCAAGGACACTCCATTTCATGTCACATGTCCTTCTTTGGAAAAGTGATCACCAAGGTTCAAGTAACATTTAAGCATAGAGGCAACTGCATAATTTATGGACCTTTTGGGGTTTTTTTTTGGTTTTGTTTTGTGTTCTTATTTTCATGCAACACAGGAACACAGAAGACTCTTTAATTCCGACTAACTCCCTTTGCGCTTCTCCTCCTGTCTTTGTAGATCGGGGCCCTGAAGGACTACTACCACTTCTACCATAGCAGGACGATTAAAAGGTCAGTTCTCTCGAGCAGAGGAACCCACAGTTTCATTTCAATGGAACCAAAGGTAAGAAGAACCAGCTGGCGGGGGTGGGGACCAAGAGGCAAAAGCTTCTGCATTTTTCATTGGTAATAGCACACCAGCAACTGATGACCAGCGCAAAGACTCACGTTTCGGGAGCCGTCTTATTATCCTTGGATCTAGTGTCTTGGCTTCCGCTTCAGACCAAAGTAGATGAGGGCTTGATTTTCACCAAAATGCCATTATCGTCCCACTGGTATGACAGCCCAGGGGGATCATGAGTATGGGTTTTCATGGAGAAG
Source organism: Mustela nigripes (assembly GCF_022355385.1). Taxonomy (NCBI): domain Eukaryota; kingdom Metazoa; phylum Chordata; class Mammalia; order Carnivora; family Mustelidae; genus Mustela; species Mustela nigripes. The sequence continues at coordinate 75,360,936 of NC_081565.1, read as the reverse complement.
GGAGGAGTGTGTGTGGGGGGAGATATCGATTGATTCGGATGTGTTGAAATAGTAAGAGTACCACACCGTGTACTGATTTGCGTATAGATCTGAGGTTCTAGCCGAACTCCATAGAGGGGTCCCTAACAGAACCCTTAGGTCAGGTGTCAGGTCACCCCGGATCCTTGCAATCTCAGCTGATGCTGGTAGAGCCATGCCTCTGGCAGCCCGAGGACTAGATCATGTCAGGGACAGGAGGGATACTGAGCACAGAAGGGATGGAAGCTGGCTCCTGATCTCGAGGTAGGGCTCATCAGGTAACTTTCTTGCACGTTGTCTTTACTCCTTGTCCTTTGGGGTTATATAAACAACATCCCCTTGGGAGTCCCTAGAAGGAGATGTGATACGTCTACCTTCTCCCACTTCTTTCTAGAGAGGCGGGGCAGCTTCAAACTGGAAGATAGGAAGTGGAAGGGGGTTGTTAGGGACAAATCAGCCAGTAGCTAGCAGCTAACGCTCAGGGCGAGTTACACCCCTGTCCTTGTCAAGTTAGAGGAGGGCTCGGACTCAGGGGGAGCTAGTTGGCCTCCCAGTTGTCGCAAGTAAAATGGAGAGCAAGGCAGCTGTACCAGCCCGCCCCAGTTCTGTGGGCTCACTGGAGATTACTTATTCATTGGGAAAGGATTTTTCTCCCCACCCCCTTTATGTTTTGGATTTGCCATATGAACTCATTTTCAAATAAATTGGTGAACAAGTCCCTACAAGTGAGCACAGCAATCTCACCTAGAGATACCACGAAAATTGTATTCCTCATTAAAGCAAAAAGTCCTTCTTTGCATTAATATGCAAATCAGGTTTGCCATTTGGAGTCCTGCCCTCTCTTATGTGCCACGGTTGGCCTTGTTTAATTTGTTTCTGGAATATTATCACATGGTGTTCATGATTGTGAACTTGGATCTTGGTGATTTGAGAAAGCACATTGCTTGTAGGTCCCAATTTTCTATAACCCAGTTTTGGGTTATAGGAACATCCCTTAAGACTTACACTCCGGTGGCCTGAGGATTGTTCCCCCCCACCACCCCCCTTCATCTCTATTCAGACTTGAATGTCTCTGGAAAAGCAATCTGTTGGAATGTTCTTGAATTAGCTGAATTTTTGAAGCAAAGTCACGTTTTTCATCTGCTAAACAACTTTTCTCGAAGCTTTCTTGAACTTTGGTAATTAAAATGATTCCAATTTCATACCTCATGTGTGTAGTCAGTGTGAATTTGAGAAACCAAGTGCTAGTCGGTTTGGGAGGTAAGAACAGAATGTAATGAGGTATTGTGTTCGTAATGAAGTATTTACTGCTGACTAGGGAGCTGATTCAGTCTTTAATGTCATCTTGGGGAATCTTGGTCTACTTGTCCTCTTCCTCCTCCCTTTCTTCTTCTTCTTCTTCTTCTTCTTCTTCTTTTAGATTTTTATCTATTTTTGGGGGGGTGCAGAGGCAGAGAATCTTCAAGCAGCCTCCTTGCTGAGCATGGAGCCCGACGCGGGGCTCGATCCCACGACCCGTGAGATCTCGACCTGAGCTGAAACCAGGAGTCGGACACTTAACTGACTGAGCCACTCAGCGGGCCCTCCCTGGTCTTCATTTCTGTTCATCTCGGTGCATCAGATAGCTTATGCGGGATCCCCCAGAGACCTTGGGCACTGGCGCACATCATACCCGGAATGTATGCCCTCCCTCCCCCAGTCCAGAGAGTAGGGCCGTTTCAGGACAACTCTATGGCACATGCTCAGTGACCATTCCTCCTCAATAAAGAGAATACCCCTTGGGAGAACCATATCTTACTCTTTATTCGGATGCCTCCTACCCCTCATTCCCACCTAGCCATTTATACAAGAACGTCATAATCTACCAACTTTGCGGCTGGAGCACCCTAGTGGGGGCTGTCCCTGGTTTCTCTCAGATACTTCTTATGGCTCATTCACTCATTGACCATTTCTTGAGCCGTCAGTATATGGCAGGCCCTGTACTAGACTCTGGGGCTCTGGAGATGTAGTGGTGCCCTGGGCGAGCTCGCCGCAGGCTTCCAAAGCGGCTGTCAGGGAAACCAACAACAATCTGGTGCTTCTCAGGTGTTGGGGGTAGGGGAGCAGATGGGAAAGAGATGCACTATATTCCTCCTCCTTCTCCAGCTCTGTCCTTGGAAAGCTCAGACCCACTTGGGTCATTATTATTGTTTTTTAATCTTGAAAAACTTTTTACTTGGAGAAGTCATGGAAATATTGTGAGGAATCCCTATGTAAGCTTCCCACAGTCCCCAAATGTTAATGTTTGTGTTTTTACATGTTACCATACTTATTTGATCATATTCTCTCTCTTCTCTCTAGACACACACCCACACCCACGCACATGTACATGTGTATGTACAAATCTATGTACGTAAGTTTTTTTTTCTGAAAATTTGGGAGCAAGTTACACACATGATGCCCCTATGACTTTATGGATTTCACTGTGTATTTACTCAAACCAAGAACATTCTGTTATTATAAGCACAAGTACAGACAGTTAACATTCTGTAAAAATCTGGATATTAACAATGATTTAATATTATTATCCAGTCTACAGATTTCATTCAAGTTTTGCCAGGTGTCTCTTTTCTGGGCCAAGAACACATTTAGCCGTCAATTTGTCTGATGTCCCCTTTGTAGACTGGGTCATACTTCTTGTCCTTTTCTTTTTTTTCTTTTTTTTTCCTTTCAACAACGAACACTTTTTTACTTTTAAAGATTATTTGAGAGAGAGAGAGAGAGCATGCACACATGCAAGTGGGGGGAAGGGCAGAGGGAGAGAATCTCAAGGATACTCGCGGCTGAGTGTGGGCCCATCACATGGCTCGATCCTGGGACCCTGAGATCATGACCTGAGCCGAAATCAAAAGTCAGATGCTTAACCGACTGAGCCACCCAGGTGCTCAAACAGCTAGCAGTCTCTCTGAAGGTTACAGGCCTGGTATTTTGTCGATTATCTAATGCCGTGTTTAATTCAGGTTTAGCAAGACCACCAGAGGAGTGCTGGGTTCTAAACACATCAGATCAGGAAGTGCGTGATGCCAACTTGGTTCGTTACTCGTGATTTTAACTTTGGTTCCTTGGTGGTGACACATGTAGCGTCTGCCAGTCTTCTCTACATTAAAATGACTGGTTTCCCCTTTCTATGAATAAGTGTTTGATGGGGAGATACTTTGAGACCACGTGAATGTGTGTGGGCTGACTTTGTATGTTTCACTCCCATTGAGTGAAGTAAAGCTAGTGTCTGTGTGACTTGCTTTCTTAGGAAGGTCTTCTTTTCTCGATTGTTGGGTGGGTGTATGGTGGATGGTTGGTGTGCCAGAGTGGAGACGCGTGTGTGATTTGGGTGGTGGGACCGTGTGGAGTGGCTTGGTGGCAAACATCGGTGGTACGGCGAGTATTTTTGATTGTCATTTTCTTAAGAAGGGGCATTCCAGTGAATTGCAGGGAATACACATGCTAAACGGATCCTAGCTTTTACTTGCTATAGTAAATTGCACGTTTGTTTGGTTTTTTCCTCTGCTTTTGTTTTTATTTAGAGGGTTCTAAAGAAGGGAATGCAGAAGTGGCCAGAAGGGTTGTAAGACCAACCCTTCTGGTGCTAAGAAAATTCTGTGGTCAGAGAACAAGAATAGCCTGGTTTCCGTATGTTAACATTATGTTATGATTAGCTTTTTAAATGACAGAGATGCACAGACTTCTAAGACAGCGCCACTACTACAGTAATAAGAGTTTTGCAGAAAATGTTGGTGCCGTGTTACAGCGACTCGACCAGTGAGTCTACAGTATTCGTATCCATACCTTTCTTTTTAACTGGCCAGCTTTTTTCTCCAAGAGACCCAAGCTGTATCTTAGAAACAATGGTTTTGAGTTCATAGTCTCAGAAGCCTCTCATTAATTTAGAAATCTTTGCCAGCCCTGTGGGATTTGGTCAAAGAGGCTGTCATCTGTGAATGGAAGTTCTTTTTTTTTTTTTTTTTTTAAGATTTCGTTATTTATTGAAGAGAGAGAGGGAGAGTGCACATGTGAGCAGGGGGAGGGGGTGGCGGGAGAAGAGAATTTCAGGCTGACCCCCCACTGAGTGTAGAGCCAGATTTGGAGCTTCATCTCATGGCCTGAGATCACGACCTGAGCCGAAATCAAGATCTGGACACTTGACTGACTGAGCCCCCCAGACGTCCCAGAATGGAAATTTTTTATAGCTTTTGTGTTGCTCTTGCAGACATGGGCACGGAGCGGAGGTGAGATTTTTCATTCTCCTCCTCCTCCTTACCCAGAGTAGAAAAACCAGAATTCGAATTTTCCTATTAGAGTAAGCATTTAAAATTTTTAAAAAGGTAAAAAAAAAAAAAAAAAAAAAAAAAAGCAGAAGCCAAACAGTAACAACAACAACAACAAAAACCCATGCCACTAAGTTCGGTCCTCATGTCCTGTCCATGTGTAATTTACAAGTATAGCTCCCTTTGCCCATTGGATTTGATCCTGAAGGTTCTGTCCTTTCAGTCTTATTATTTTTTCCAGCCTTTTATCTGAGTTCAGGTCTGTTGACTGGTCAGTTTTTGTCCAAATCCAGGTTAGAATCACCCTCTGCTATGGAGTAAGGAATATCCACCTCTCCTGTCTAGTTTTTCCCTGAAGCTCATATTTGTTCAACTGCCCCATTGCATGGCTGTATGACTATGTAGGTTATTGTGGAAAGACTATTCCTATGATACTATTTACTGCAGAATTGTAGGATCTTTAGATTGAGACTTCTCTCTTTCCTAGCCAGTGTGGGCGTCCCTTCCAGTGTGCTGCGAAGAAGGATTTTGTTCAGATCTGTTAAGCATGCCCAGTGACGGGCTTCAGTACTGGACAAAGCAAACACCGCTATAATTGAAGAGATTTAACTTGGTGAATTCTAATCGGCTTGCCTGAAACATCTACCCGTTGGATCTCTTTTTTTGCCTTCTGGACGTATATATAACAGTTCAGTAAATGTCAGAAGCTCTTTGCTGCTTCTCCAGGAGCAGCAATTGTGCCCCTGTAAATGTGGCCCAGAGTTAAGTGCAAACCTTTAGCTCACAGAGCAAGCGCCCATTCATGACTTTCATCCATAAGCCATTTCGTCTGAGAGAACTTTCCAGCAAAAGTTCAGGCATTATATAGCGACAAAAAAAAAGGGGTTTGAGGAAGGAGTGCTTGGATGTAGTTAGCAAGATTAGAGGGAAATCAGCCCTGGGCAAGAAGACTGGGAAGCTGAGTTTCCTCACTAACCCAGGCTGGTACCTCTGGTGCCCAGGACTTGGTTTTCCGATGATTGGCATTTTCCTCCTGTTGCCTCAAGAGTGAAAGACCTGCGGTGCCATGATGGAGGAAGGGTCCAGAAGGACTTCCCTCCGCCTGGCTCCCATGTTCCTGAGGCTCTGCACAAATCCACTTCTCAGTCAAACCCCATCTCCCCCATGGACTCACTTTGTAATTTTGGAATATTCTAGCTCCACTTCTGATTGATCTTTAATTGATCCATAGAGACCACAGCATCTGCCTTCCCTCCTGCTCTTAGCTCGGAGCCAACCCAGTTAGAAGTCATTCGCATGCACCCGATCTCCTAGCGGAGCCCCGGAAGGAAAGAAACCTCATTTACTGAGAAATAGATGCTCAGAAGTGTCTGACCTCTGCCTTCCCTGGCTCCAGGCGTGAATCGCAGCCACACCTTTTTACCGAGAAGATTCCATCGGGCCTGACGCAGCTGTGGGATCTGCCTTCACCTGAGTTCAGGTGCTTCCTGTTGGGGCCACGCTCCACTTCCTCCACGGACATGGCAGTCAAGGGGGCACAACTGGGGACTGTCTTGTTCCAAACTATCTTCTCTTTGCCACCTTTCCAGCTGTGTCATGTAATCATTATAGCGAAGTCCCATCTGGTTTTTGGTAGCATTTCTTTATCTTTGAAAACCCTACTAGGATGCATATATATTCTCCCTGCCCTCATTCCAGCGGCTTCTCCTGCGAGCTGTTTTCTTTGGCCGGTTAATTTTCCACTCTTTGCTTTTAAATGTGATAATAACTTAATGGTTGGACTTTCTCTTGTGAAGTGCGGTTTTATTATCTCACGTTCCTGGGTGGGTGCTCTCCCAGCCGTGTGGGACGACCCCTGGCGTGTGGAGGTGGAATGACAGCAGTGGTGTTGTCTCAGGCAGGCACCCGAGTCCTCGTGTTCTCCGCATATGTCATAACCGTGATCATTGCACGTATGCCCCTTGGGATCTCGCCGGTGAATGACAGTCACCAAGTATCCTGAGAATGGATTCTTCCAGAAGCAGCAGAAACAGCGTGGGCTCATGTCCAACAATGCCCAGGGAGGACACGGACATGGCAGTCAAGGGGGCACAACTGGGGACTGTCTTGTTCCAAACTATCTTCTCTTTGCCACCTTTCCAGCTGTGTCATGTAACCATTATAGCGAAGTCCCATCTGGTTTTTGGTAGCATTTCTTTATCTTTGAAAACCCTACTAGGATGCATATATATTCTTGGCAGAAGCATTCCAATTCGCAATCTTTGGCACATTCGTGATGATGAGATGGCCAGGAGTTTGAGGAAGGCAGAAGGGGGTATGCGGGTGCAGAGTTGACTGAGGTTCCCACTGGCCTTACTTTCCTGTCTTGTTTCCAGGTCTTCCAGAGGCCTGGATGGTCAGAAAACCAGAGAGCCAGAGTGTATGCTGCTGGGTCATCTGATGCGAAAGTTTCGGTCATGACCCAAATCCCTTATAGGCAGGAGTGAATTTAAAAAATAAATAAATAAAATTCTCAGCTACTTTGGAAATGTTGCCAAATCTTTATTAGAGAGTGCTTGGCAGGACTTCGTTTTCAAAGGTTATAAACTCGCATGCCTACCGTGGGAGTGCAGATCATAAGAATGAGTGAGATGGGCCAGATAGAAAATAATGGGGTAAACAGCAAAGCAGAGAACCCTTGCTGTGGGGGGAGGGAGCAGGTGCCTCTCTGCTAGGGCCGCTAGTCACTTGGGCAGGCTGGTTTGGTTCTGCCCCTTCCGAAGAACTGGCCAGTCTGGATGGCGGCGTCACATTTCCCGATTTTAAAGGTTGACAAATAATTGGAAAGTTTGAAAATATTTGTGTGGGCCAAAGACAACGTGGCCGAGAGGCATCCCAACTTGTGACCCCTTGAATAGGCTGTGTTGGGAGAAAGGGAGGAAGGCATGGAAGATTCCAGCACTTTTGTAACTTTGCCTGGGTCTTACCCTCACCTGAACACCAGCATTTGTTCTGTTGGTCATGCTCCCCTGAGTGGCTGACATGCGATTTTTCTTGGTGTCTTCCTCTCCAAGTTGAAATATGAGGATCTTTGGGGCATAAGGTCACTCAAGTTCTGTAGCAAAGGGTCCTACCACCGGGGACGGGGCAGAGGGCTCGTTCTAGCTTCGCCTGAGCTTTGCCCCCTTTCCCACTGACACCTGTAACGTGCTGGGAGAAACAGTTTTAACAGGGAATGAAGGTTGTGGAAACAGGGTAAGTCGAAAAAAAGAACAAGTGCAAGTGATGGCCGTGGGAAAATAGTAAGAGAGATTTGACAGAGCAGAGGAGGGTCGCTACGGATTTTGCGTAAGTCACGTCAGCCGCTTGAAGGAAGGGTACCATATGTAAAATCTTTATTATTTTCTTAGATGAGATAGTATTTCCAGATGTCCGAATCTAAAGAAGTAGATGCTGGGTCTAGAACATGGGAGGTGATGACAACATTCTGAATTTCTAAGATTGGACGGTCTTACCTTTGTTCTGGTTGCTTCGTTAATAGGATACCAGAGTCTGGGTGGCTTATAAACAGCAGAAATGTATTTCTTTTAGCCTTGAAGCTGGCAAGTCCAAGATTGAGGTGCCGGTCAACTGGGTGTCTGGTGAGAACTCACTTCCTGTTTCACAGAGAACCGTCCTCTGGTTGTGTCCTTACCCGGCAGCAGGGTCAGGGGAGCTTTCTGGGCTCTCCTTTATAAGGGCGCTCATCCTATCCCTGTGAGCTCCAGCCTGTGACCTGTTCACCTCCCAAAGGCCCAACCTCCTAATACCAACACATCGGATATTAGGGGTTTCAACGTTTGAAGTTTGGGGGTCGCAAAGGTTTTCAGAAGGGAATTTTGGAGCCACAGGACATGCAAACCTAAGGAGTAAGTGAAAACAGTAAACAAGAAACAAAACCGAGCAGCAACAACACAACCCAGAGCCATTTTAATTGCCTGGCTTAGAAGGGAAATCATACTGGTCCATGTATTTATTTTAATGAATGCAAGAGTGAGTAAGAAATCTAATTAGAAGATCAGCATTGAAAAGACCTGATTTGTTAATAAGTGCTTATAAATTTTGTTTCTGTGCTCAGTTCTGCCAAATGTCAATCAATTCTCGCAACACCGAAGGAGGCAATACGGTGCAACAGAAAGACTCTTTGAGTTTTTGGTTCCAGCTCTGATCTCTGTAGGGTCATCCCTTAGCTGTCTGATTCTCCCCCACATTAGAACATCCATCATTGTCCCTGAATGCACACAAACAGAACACTTGAGAAGTATAGTGTCCAACACAGTATAATGAATTATACAGCACAAGGAGAGATCAAAGGTATGGGTTAAATCCTTGTAACAAAGTAGTAAGTAGCCAATAAAGTGGTGTTCTAAGTCTGTACGTACTGATAAGGAAAGTTCTTCAAAATGAGCCATATAAAAAGAACATCTAAGAGGTGTTCTCATTTATGTTTTAGGTTCAAAGGACAAAAAAAGGACCTGTGTGTATGTGGGTATAATTCCATGCAAGGTAGTTTTGGAAATGACTCTTAATATTTACCTTCCACACTGTATGCTTTTTTTTTTAAGCTTTTATTTAATATTTATTTGACAGAGATCACAAGTAGGCAGAGAGGCAGACAGAAAGAGAGGAAGGGAAGCAGGACCCTGGGATCATGACCTGAGCTGAAGGCAGAGGTTTTAACCCACTGAGCCACCCAGGTGCCCCACTGTATGCTTTTTTTTTTTAAAAAAACTATAGTGTATCTGCTTTTGTTGACATCCACAGTGCTTTGATATCTCAAATCCCATGGGTGTATCTCTAGCCTCATCTGATTCTACCTTTCCTTTGACACGGTCAGGCATTTGCTCCTTCTTGAAAAAAAGGACTCAGTTTCTTGAGGCTACCTTCTTTCAGTTTTTTTCTTGCCTCTCCTGCACCTTTCATCTTTGTCATCGATGGCATCCCTTCCAACTCACCTACCAATTTTGGAGAGCCCAGGGCTCACATTTATGCTGGTGTCTTTGCTTCAAATTTATATCTCCTTCTCTCCTCCACCTGACAACCCAAATTAAAGGTCTAGTAAGCATCTAAAACATAGTATTACACAGACGATACTTTTCATTCCTACACATCACCTTAACCCTCAGCACTTTTCTTTCCAGCGAATGGCGATTCATCCAGTTGCTCAAGCAAAAACAGAGCAGTCTGCAAATCTGTGGACTTTCCTCTCCTGTACCACCACGGGTCTGGTCAGTCCTACTGTCATCTTTGATCTGGACCACAGCAAAGGGCTCCATTTCCACTCTTGCTCTTCTGCGCAGTCCTAGTCCACCGAGAGTTTGCCTCTTAAGATACACAAAGATCAAATATTTCAATGACTTGCTATTGACTTGAGATTAAAACCTAGTTTTTTTTGTAATGATCTTCAAAGGCCATCCTGATCTGGGCTCTTCCTACCTCTTCCTACCTCCCTGAGCTAGTTTTTTTTTTTTTTTAATATTTTATTTATTTATTTGACAGATCACAAGTAGGCAGAGAGGCAGGCAGAGAGAGAGGAGGAAGCAGGCTCTCCGCAGAGCAAAGAGCCAGATGCGGGGCTCGATCCTAGGACCCTGGGATCGACCTGAGCCGAAGGCAGAGGCCTGACCCACTGAGCCACCCAGGTGCCCGCCTGAGCTAGTTTTTGAAATGCCTCCCTTTTGCTTATTACGATTAAGTATCTTGGCCTCTCTACCTCTCAAAACACTGAACTCTTTCTCTTTTTCCCTTTGCCTGGAATGCATTTCCTTTGGGCTTTTCCTGATGGTTATCTTCTCACCTTTTACACACCAAAGCAAAGGTCACCTCCCTTGAAGAACCTTCCCCAGTCCCCCTTCCTAAAGTAGACCTTCAATCTCATCCACCCACCAACTGTCTAATTATGTCTTGACATATCTTGACATGTGGCTTTCTTCTTTGTTACCTACCAGAATGCAAAACCATAGCTTCTTTATTTGGTTGTTGTTGGTTTTCCCCTTCCAGGATATAAACTCAGTGGAGGCGGGAGCCCCAGATATCTTGTTAATTGTGGTAATTTCTTGACAGTATAGTATCTGGCTCATGAAAGATGATCAGTAGAAGAATGAATGGATGGATTTTATTTGAATATTAATTTTTATGACACATCAATGATGGAGACAATAATAAAGCTATAATCTGTGGTTTTTCTCTTAATTTTGCTAGAACCTAAATCCTCTTATGCTGGCATGCACAGTACTAGCTCATTTTGCTGCAGACCTGGGAGCAACCAATTGGACAGGCTATCTGTTATCAGAGCCATTGGCCAGGCTTGTGATATTTGGATTCTGGTCTCAGCGTTCCTGCTAGCTCAGAGTTGCTATTAGCATGTCACTCCTCATTGAGCTTATCTCACTTATAAAATCACGAAGCAGATGAGCTACTTTCTAATGTTCATTCCGATCCATTAATTACCATCTTGAACCAATGTCACTTATGATTTTACTGCTGGTCCTCAGTGCCCACCGTGTGCCCTTCTCATATTCTCTTTCTAGAGTCTTTCCAAACTTTCTCCCTCTCCATTTCTCCTCAAGATTTAGAATATTTCTGAGCACATTTAGCTCTCTTCCAAGACACTGTTTTACCTGGAAGAGCTGATTGTGCAGTGAGACTAGAGATGAACCTTGAGGTTAGACTTAAGGCAACACACATGATAAATGAGGAACAAATAACGCTGCTTCTTTGTGGTCGTCGTACACGTGGGTCACTGATACAAGAGTCTGATAACGGGAATGGTCGGGATCATTGCTGATGTGCATGGATTTCAGAAGAAGGTCGTATCGAACAGCAAAACGTGGTACTTCATACAAGTTCTTCTAAAGGAAAATGGGATACCTTCTGGAATGACAACACCATAGAACAAATCTTTAAAAGCCCGGCCGCACAAATGAGAAATGAGCAGTATCTTCGGAGGGTGGTGGTAGGGGTATGGGTAGGAGGTGGAAAATAGTAGAGGCCCCAAATAAGATCAGATTGAGTCAAGGGTGGGCCCAGTTAGTGAAAATTGTTGGTGGATATGTAGATTCTTTTTTTAATACACTGACAAAGCTAAGTAAGCATTTTTATATCTGAGCTGTCAGGCCAAAGCTGCCATTCCAGGAAACAAAAAAAAAAGGAACAAAACACTTAAAAAAAAAAAAAATGAACAAAACAAAAAACAAGTGTAGAAGACCAGCAAAGCTAGTCGCTGAGTAACAAGACTGTGTCCTTAGTATGGACTTGCTCGGCCCCAGCTCAAGGGCAGCCTTTGCTCTAGGTAGAATGTTTCAATAACTTGTCTTAAGATGGAGACATGCTTGGGGCGCCTGGGTGGTTCAGTCTTTTCAGCGTCTGCCTGCAGCTCAGGTCATGATCTCAGCGTCCTGGAATCGAACCCCTGCATCGAGCTCCTTGCTCAGTGGGGAACCTGCTTCTCTCTCCCCTTCTGCCTCTGCCCCCCTGTGCTTTTGTTATCTCTCTCTCTCTCACACAAATAAATATGAAATCTTAAAAGAAAAAAAAAAGATATAGACATGCTTTTCAGATTTACCTTTGAACCAGTGGGAAACCCCTTTTCAACCCATCTGTGCACAGAGAGAAAGTGACACAGTTGGAGCTTTCTTGAAAGATCGGGGAAAAAATGTGGTGATTTCTTAACACAGGGAAACCTGAAGTCCCCCGGGAATGAGGTAGCATGAGAGAGAGATCAGACATCACCCATTCATTTGCTTTCCCCATAGATGGTTTTGAGAGCTTATTGTGTACAAGGTGCTGGGCCAGACATCAGAGATAAAACGGAAAAAGCAGAGATAGTTCTTGCCCTCAGGGAGCTTACCATCTAGTAAACCTGGAGCCCAGGTCTGAGGCCAAAAACCTAGTTTTCAGCCTCAGTTTTGATCCCCATATGCTGGCAACTGTGGAAAGCTGAGACTTTTGACAGCATCATTTAACATATTTTAAAAGCTTTTCACTAACTCATATCAAGTTTATATTTACACCTCGGGCTGCCAGCATTAAAAGAACACATTTTAACATGAGCGTGACCCAGATACTGCATGGGCCATATCTACGCTAAAATAAATTATTTGTTGTGTCCTTGAAACTCAAATTTAACTGAGTATTTCGTGTTATTATTTAGTTAATCCAGCAACCCTAGTTTATACCTAAATAATCTTGAGATTACATTTAGGAAAAAACCTAGTGGTTCTGAGACACGTACAATGATGAGGCACAGCTAAGATTGGCAGAGACTGACCGAAATCCCAGTACACATTCCCCTTGTAGCTAAAAGTGGAGCGTTCCAAGGAACAAAATGGCATAAAGCGAAGGACCAGTGAGCATTCATTTATATGGGGGGAAAAAAAAACCACTGAGCATTTCCAGACCCCAAAAGTAACCCTTCATACGCTTTTCTGATGCTTTAGGCAATGTCTTGCTAATAGATGCGCAGTGTAAATGGAGATACAGGTGCTCCCAGACCTAGTTCAAAGCTGCGGTGGCCGGCTTGAGGCAGAGGTGCTGAGTGTGGGTCCCCAGGAAGGAGCTCGGCGGTGCTGGGCTTATGGCTTGGGGGGTGCTCTGCCTTTATAATGGCTTGCTGCAAAATCACCATGTAGCTCTAGGTTTGTTTTTTATAAAAGTGAAAATGCTCTTTGGATTACTTCCAGTTGGCAAAAACAGGTACGAATGTAGATCTTTTGCAAAAGCGAAGGGGAATAGTGCAAACTTTTGAAAAGTCGGGGATACCTATATCTCGTGACCGTAGTATTTTGGGGCATTTTGATTGGTTTCCCAACTTACAATAGTACCTGTAATCCAGCCCTCAAATTGTCCCTGCTGCCCTGGCCCAATGATTGCTTCTTTGTTGTTTAGTAGAAAGGCAAAACCTCTATGAGAGTGTGTGTGTATGTGTGTGTGTGTGTGTGTGTTGGGGTAGAGCGTCGCTATGACTAACCTGGGAGCCGTCACTATAAGGGCATTCTAAATGAGAGCATCAGCCTGATCAGCTCTCCGCTTTTGGGCTGTGTGATTGTAAACAAAGCAACACAATTTGTAGATTTCTAGATTTTGGAAATTTCAAAGCAGTGTAGTTTAGCACTGCACCTGCATGGGGACAGTTCCAACTTCATAGGCATAAGCTCTAACCAGGGTATGAAATTAACTGATAGGAACAGGGTCAGAAGTCCAGCCTGGCACAAATCTGAGAATGCTGAATTACCCCGAGAGGGCAAAGGCTCCCCGTGTAGACCTGATAGCAAGGTGAATCACCAGTCAATAAGTTGGCCTTTTTCTCTTCGATGACTCCATAGCTCAGAGTACGGGGAGCACTGGGATTACATCACTGAGCATAAAATTATAGACCCCTCTTCCCTCTGTACCAGTTCCTGCATCGTGAGTGAATTCGGTGGCAGGGAATTAGGATACTGTAAGGGTTGGTTTTCTCCTATAATCAGTGGATAAGTAGAGCCCATGCTCAGCCTTGTGTGTCTAATTCAAGTTTGTCGTGGAACAGACCCTGTGAAGTGACAGGCACAGCTGTGCATTTGTGGCAACATTTACAAGCTTTGAATCTGAATAATACAAAATAGGATGGGAGTGGAGCCACAAGAAAAATGATAGCTCACATCTTTCCAAGAGTTAATGGCATATATTGTTATTAAGTCTTTAAAAATCCTCATTAGATGGCATGTATATTTTAGTTCTTTAGAATGGATTTTTTCTGATGTCATGACCACAGTTTTCAAGCGCACAGCAAAATTAGAGAATTCAAAGTGAACGCCCCTCTCCTTAGCATCTAGATCCACGATTACCATTACTTCCTTCATCACGTGTCTCCACACCTGCCCGTCTTTATTCATCCGTTAATCCATTTCATTTCTCGAGGCATTTGAAAGTAGGTTGCAGACATCTGCCTCTTCCTCCTAAATACTTCGGGGGGCATGTCATTAATAAGCTTATTTTTGGTTTCTTTTCTGTTGATATAAAATCTGCATATGGTGAAACTCACAGGTGTCAAACACAGAGTCTTCGAGGTGTGACCAGTGCGTACACGTACGTAACCGGAACCTCTGGTAAGATGGGACTATTCCCATCACCCCATAAGCTTCTTTCCGACCCCTTTCCTTCGAGTCAGTTGTCTTCCCCCAGAGGCTACCACTGTTTGGTTTTTTTCCCCCACCATCAATTAATTTTGAAGGGCTTTTTAAATTAAGGCACAATATACAAAGAGTAAAATTTGTTTTTATAGGGTGCAGTACTGTGAGTTTTGATAAACGTATAAAGTCTTGTCACCATGAAGTCAAGATCTAGAACACTGAAAAATTGTCACCATCAAAAATTTTCTTGGGTTCCTTTATAGTCAATCCCTCCCCCAATCCCCAGCTCTGACAAGCACTCATCTGTTCTCTGTCCTATAGTTGCCCTTTCTAGAACATTCTATGAATGGAATAATATAATATGTAGCTTTTCGAGTCTGGTTACTTTGACATAACCTGGAGCATTTGAGAGTGTGTGTCAGTGTTTGCCAGTGGTTTGTTCCCTTTTTTATACTGAGTATGAGTATGATGGAATACTGCGTAGTATTCCATTGTGGGGGCAAATCCCAGTTTATCCATTCACCTGATGAAGGACATCTGGGTTATAACAGGTTTCAACAATTACGAGTAAAGCTACTACCAACTGAATGGAGTATGTTTTTAAGTCTGGAACAAGGCAAATTTGCCACTATGTAGGTTTTGTATTTACTTGTTAATTCTTAGTCCACTCCCAGAAATAAGACGAATGCACAGTCGGGATTGCTGGAAGTGTGCACTGTATGACTTGGAAGGAAATTCAGTTCTCTCGCTCCCATGCAATTTGCAGATTGTAAACCCAGGTCATCAGTATGCATTACATTTGCCATTTTGACTTTGGGAACCTGAATAACATTTCAGTAACTCTTTGAATTTCTTGGTTTAAAATGTCTGTCTCATGGGTGTTTTTTAGTTTTTTTTTTTTTTTCTCTTTTCCAAGGGGGTTTTGCATATTTTTCTTTGCTGGGCAGGGCAAATGTTTTGATTTAACAGTTTCATCTCAGGAAGAAGAATGTATAATCCAGGGGTGCCTGGGTGGCTCAGTGGGTGAAGCCTCTGCCTTCAGCTCAGGTCATGATCTCGGGGTCCTGGGATCGAGTCCCGCATCAGGGTCTCTGCTCAGCGGGGAGCCTGCTTCCTACCCCCCTCTCTGCCAACTTGTGATCTCTGTCTGTCCAATAAATAAATACAATCTTAAAAAAAAAAGAATGTATAATCCACCCTTCTGTTTCGAGCACCAAAGGTAAAGATTTGCGGGTGAGGAGGCAAGAAAAGCGAGACTGGGGAAAAGGCGTATGAGAGAGGGGAGGGCTTCAAGAAGCATTAACAAGCACCAATAAATATTTTATCGAGTTGCTATGTGGCAGTGGTTATACCAGGTCAAATTGCCTAACAGTGAGTCAGGTAGGTGCAGGGTTTAGTGAGCTGAGTGGAGGTTGAAGGGATGCATTTCACCGTAGGACTGCGCTTGAGTTTTGGCCCGAAATCTGGAGCCAAATGTGAGAAGCCGCTGCCAGGTGCCTGCTGGGATGAGACCTGTTTGTCTCTTCTTGCTTTTCGAATTTTCTGTGAAAGCAGAAACAGCATGGTAGTTTTATTTACATGCACGCGCATATATGTGTGTACGTACGTACACACACCCATTTATAATAGAGTTGGGGATAACAAAAGAAAATATTTGCTTTGTTCATTTACTCACTTAATTATTGAACAGAAATGGATAAGCATCTGTCAAATCCCCACACTCTCGAAACTGTAAGTCAGAATAATCAGATCTTAATAAAAGAAAAAAGATGTGGTGTTATCACTGTGGTAAGAGTTAAGGGTAGAAATGGAATTTTACTCAAGAGCTTTTGTAAAACCCTGTGGGATGGGAAGCTTCCTTCTCTTTAAACCAAGGGTAGGAAAGCTCCTGAGTCAGTCTCATAAACCAAAGGTAGGAGAAGGAGATGGTGATGCAGAAAACTCTTTTCAGCATTGCATGGGAAGGCATTAAACTGATAAACTTCAAATAGTAACACAGTGACATTATAGAGCATCTGAATGGTGTGGCTAAAAGATCCACCGAAGCATAGAAAACCAAGTGATGGTACAACATACCTGGTATATTGTTTCTAAAAAGAGACCGGATTTTTTTTTTCTCCCATGTAAGAGTTTGTGTGAGCGTTCTGAAATTATCATCACAGAAGCATTTTTCTTTTTATGTCCATTATTGTTCAGATTAGGTTCATCAGTCACTTTAACACGCAACTGACATCAATCATCTGCCTTTGTGTTTGTAAACCGTGATGTGGCTTATGAATTTATAAGCACATAAGTTGGTTAATGAGCCTCCTGGGAGGGAGGGGCGGTGCATCCTTGAACGTCTCCCTCCCCCACTTCTGGTGTCCAAGAAAGCTGATGAAGCACCCGAGAAAACACTGTGGCACTTTATCCTTATTAGAACGATAGCTTTGTTACAAAGTTATTGAGTTACTGTGCCTTGGCTTCTTTCAAGATCAAATTTACTCATAATTGCAGCTGGTACAATGGCAATTTGTTACACTTAAAATGCTTGGCTCTCCACAACATCACTATTAAGGAGAGTTAAGTGGGGGGTTGGCTGCAGGATCAAGTGGATTTAGCACTCAAGAAGACGGAAGGGGAGAGCAGGGTCGCACTCGGGAGTGCGCAGCCGCAGACTCAAGCCAGCTCACAGGGAGTGTGGCCTCCAAAGATGCCCTACCCTTTTGCTCTGGAGCTTTCTTGACAGGAGACCTGATGGGTACAGCCCTCTCCAGGGAGAAAGGAAAATTATGAGAGGACACACTTTACTTAGTACTTTACATAGTTCTATACTCAGTACTGGCTGACTACACATCTTTGAAATGCTATCTATTTGCAGATTCTGTAAGAACAATGAAATTCCTTCCTTCCTTTCTTTCTCCCCTCTTCTTCCCTACCTCTTTCTTCCCTCTCTTCCTTCCTCCTTTCTCTCTATAGACCTCTTTCTTCCAAATATTTTTAAAAATTCTACACGAAATATTGACTGCATCCTAAGGCAAAACTCCATTGTATGGTTCATAGGAATTCAAAATACATAATTGGAAGGAAAAACTACCATGTGTGAAGCCCCTATGCTGTGCTGAGCTCTGGGTTATGCAGTTCCTGAGCGCTGTCATTTGATGCTCTTCACAAACTTGTGAGAAGGGGAGCACTTCTTTCCAGGGAGCAGACCCAGAAAGACGAGGTCACTAGTCTTACCAAAGCACAGGCTGTTTTCCTGCACCAGCTTTCTCTTGCCTTTGCCTTTCTCCTTTCTGACAAAGATACAAAGTATGAGGGTAAAAAGTAACTGTTAAGGAAAATTGGCGTACTTTTGGCTGGAACTCTCAGGCATGGCTGAAAATCAGCTTCCCTTCTCCCAGCCTTGAAAGCCTTTTTCACCAACACCCATTCTTAAAAGTCATTTTTAATGATTTAAATAATGTTAAATAGGTTAAAACACTTCAACTTTAGTCGCAAACTGTAGCTTCCAATTAATTTAACAATAGCATTTAATTGGAGCTGGGGTACCATGGCTCTAAAAATCAGAATAAAAATCATCAAAATAGATAATTCCTGTATACTTATTACATGTTATATATACTAACTCAGTGTTTCTCAATCTTTGTTTCATTACTGCCTTGCTAAGGAGAAAATTTTAATTTAATTTAAAATGAATGAAATTAAGTTGAATTTGAATTACATTTAATTTCTCCATAATGAGAAAAATTAAATATTAAGAGGTACATTTTTGTCAGGGAAGGTTGGGCTTTAGAGGATCACAGGCTGTTATAATTTTCTAAGATTTTTTCCCACCATCTAAGCTAATATCCCTCTTGTCAAAAATGCATGCACTCACTCAAATCACCCTGAGAGTTCGGTGCTCTTAATTAGTCTTTCCATTTTACAGATGAGAAAACAAAGATCCAGAGAGGTTAAGTAACTTGCTCAAAGCGGATTCACTAACAAGTTGCCAAAGCTTTCAATCTGTATGTCCTTAAGCACTGCAACCTGTTACCTCTGACTCCCCAGTCATGCATAAGGCAGTGACGTCATCAGCAAACACGTTTTATACAGTTGTTTCCCCCGATCCACCGGAAATATATTCCCAGACCCCCATCAGTGGCCGCCTGAGATGGCAGATTGTATCAAACCCTGTATTTACTGTGTTTCTTTCTATAGGTACACACCCGTGATAAAGTTTAACTGATGAATTGGGCATAGTAAGAGATGAACAATAACCAACAGTAAAACAGAACAATGCAACAATGTATTAGAATGAAAATTACATGATTGTGGTCTCTCTCTCAGAAGGTTTGGTTGGACCATACTTCCCTTCCTTGCGCTGATATGAGATGATAAAATGCCCACCTGGTGAGCGGAAGTGAGGGGAATGACACAGGCATTGTGGCTTAGCATGAGGCTACGGCTAACCTTCTGATAATTTCTCAGAAGCGGGAGCATCTGCTTCTGGACCCCCGCTACCTGTGGGTGACCGAAACTGGGGAAAGCAAAACCATGGGCAAGCGGGGACAGCCGTATTTACAAAGCAGTAATATTTGATCTCAGTATGTGTCTGAGTGTGTCCTTCCTGGTTAACATAGAGTCAGATTCTGGCCTTGGCATACTTTGTGATTCTCCATATGAACCCTTTCCTCCTTACCCTGCCTCAGCCCTTTCTTAAGTTCCTCGCAATGTTCTCTGCTTCAATCCTCCTGATACCTGTGGAGCGGTCTCGTTTTACAGAGACATCAGTGAGCTTCGGGAAGCTGCCCACAGTCACGGCCGGGAAACCCCTGGCCTGGGCAAACCATCCAGACTGGTCATGTTCCCAGGCCCATGTGTCTCCTCGGTCCTTTCTGGACCATCTTCCAGGGCAGCCTCGGCTCTGGCCCGGGCCGGGGGCGGGGGGCGCTTCCGACATCTCATCACACATTTGAAAAGACGTTAATGTCCCTCAAATGTTTCTTTGAGATAATTCTAGATTCATGGACGAAACAGTGTGGCTCAAACTGAAGCTTCTGTGAAAGGGAAGCGATTCATAGTAACAATTGTGCATAATTGAAGGTACAAACTGCAGAGAAGTATTGGAACTCTGGCTGGCAGGCATTGCCGCCTGGAGCTCAGTTAGAGAGGAAAGCAAAACACTTTGGAACTTGGGCAGGATTACAACATAGATGCAGTTTTTTCCCCCCTCGGTGGCCGGCCTCTCGTGGTCTCCTCTCCATCCTTCGTCTTTCCGTCTTTCTGTTCTCAGCGCGCTCGCATCGTCTTCTTCAGCGATTCTCGGATGGGCTTTGGAAGCCTTCGTTCACAAGAAGCTGTGACAGGCCACTAATAGCTTAGGCAGAAATGAAAGCTTAGGGGTTAAAATATGAAGGGGACAGTTGAGACTCGGAGCAGGGAAACTCCTCGGAGGGCCTCACTGAGCCCCTGGCATCCTACCCAATGGCTGATGTCCACAGACTCGCCCTAGGGCTGTTCCTCGGGTTCTGAGTCACACTGAGTGTGGGTTTCATGGGATTTCCTGTACCCCCACCTTTCCTGAGACCGGAGCGCCTGTGCTCAGGGAGGCCCACCTTCCTCTTCTGGTTACGGGGCCTCATTTGACCCCGAATCTTGATTCAGTCCCAGCAGAAGGATGTGGGTCGAGGGATGAGCGATAGGGCTCCTGCTCTTGGCTTCTCAGGGTGACTGTGTTGGTGGTCTTGTGTGCCTTAGTTTCTCCATCTGTTTCCGTGGAAAGGATCATCGCATTCTTGGAGATCCCAGAATGAAATGTGCTGTATAAACATCAGGCAGTGTTGTTACAATAAATAGCAAATTAGTGACTGTAGCTTAGATTTCCTACACTTGATGATTTGTGGGTGGACCTAAGAATCAGAAATTGTTGCTGGGAGAAAAAAAAAAAAAAAGTACCCTCCCTCCTATCTTCTTACAGAAATAGAATTTGAGGATTTTGGCTACCATATGCTGAGAAACACAGTCCTGCTTCTCCCTATGGAAGGCTGACACGGTGTTTCCAGTCGAGTCTAGAATCCTGCTAATTATCTGCCTTGTTGATATCTGCCTCAAAGGTTCTAAACTGTCTAGCTTGTTGGTTTTCTCCTTCTAATTTTTACAAATCTCATTTTTTAATTTAAAATATTCTATTCAAATACATTCTAATAGTAATGCTCGTAACATTTTCCATTAGGCAAGAAGAGAGGAGACTCTCTCTGTTTAATGGTCTGGTTTCCTCAGGGAAACAGTCATATACATAGAGAGTAATAATTGTTTGCTGGTGGTTGTATGGTGAGACAGTTTCTCTCAGGTAATTTTGTGTTGAGAGATTCTGTTCCCATTGAGCGTCTCACCAAGGATCTGGGAGCGAGCAAGCATCCTCTTCTCTTACCTGAGAGGGAGAGTTTATGAAGCCAAAGAAAGAACAGTGACTTCCTCCCTGAATTCCAGATCTTAGATTTCTCTCATGCTATATGTGGTCATTTATTAGGAATACTAATATCTGCTCTGTCTGTCTAAGTGGGTTGTTGTGACGTTCTAATGATATTTAAAACTGTTTGGTAAATTCGAGATTGTGTAAAAGCAACACATTATCAGTGGTTAAGTGTAAGGTCTAAATTGGAAAGGCCTACTTTGCTTTCTGTGATGCCTGAGCAAGAACAAGCCCCTTGTTCTAGAATCAATTAGCCTTTGCCCCGGTCCAGGCTCAGCGGTGCTCACGACCTGCCTGTTGCTCGCTCCTGCCCCAATGGGGATACAGGGAGATTCGGGAGTGGGGACCGGATGCAGTTTATGAGGACATTTTCAGCAGACTCTACACTTAAAAGTGGTCTGTCCAGCCTGACTGTGAATGACTGCTGGATGAAATTCTGCTTTCCGAGTACCCATGTGTATCTACCAAGCACGCAGCTTGGAGACACGTTGTTCAGGAGAAAGGCATGAGCTTCAGAGGCCTCCTAGGTAAGTGTCGTGAGCTTCAATCTGTGCCTCAGTTTATTCTGTCTCACAGGGTTGTTTTGTAGATGAATTGAGATCATGTCCATGGAATTTTCTTCTTTCCATGGGAGACTGGACCCTTGATTTGGAGTCAGAAGAACTAATTCTATTGATCGCTCCATTGCACTGACAAAGAACACTGGGGCAAATGACTTTAGCTCTAGGAGCAAAAGTTTCCTTCCGTATAAAATGGAGATGGTAATAAGATCTCCCAGCGGTAGGAGGATTGCAGGTTAATTTCTTTTTTTTTTTTTTTTAAGATTTTATTTATTTATTTGACAGAGAGATCACAAGTAGGCAGAGAGGCAGGCAGAGAGAGAGAGGAGGAAGCAGGCTCCCCACTGAGCAGAGAACCCGATGTGGGGCTCGATCCCAGGAACCTGAGATCATGACCCAAGCCAAAGGCAGAGGCTTTAACCCACAGAGCCACCCAGGCGCCCTGCAGAGGCCAGAGAGTGACAACAAGGATGCCGTTAGGCCCCTCATAGAGGTATGTCCACAACAAGGAGGAACATGGAGAGAAGAGTCGGGGACTCTGCAATAGCTTCTCAAGGGAGGGGCGACCCTGGAGCCAACCCTTACGAGATAGAAGTTGGCTGGTGGACAAGAAAATTTCAGTGGCACAAGGACATTCTAAGGGCGAAGATGGGCAGAGTTTCAGATGCGTGACCAGAAAGGTCATTATTTCGGCCGCATCTCATTTTGGCTAGAGATTAGGCATGTGTGTATAGGGCGAGTGGGTGAGGAGGGGAAGGGGTGGATAAGGCGGGGCTCTAGGGACCAGGTCTCAAATCGCTGCTCATTCAGGGCTGAAGAGCTTAGGCTTCATCTTGCATGCTGTGGGGTGTCCTTTTGTATATCTGCGACTCTAGAATTCCATGTTCTTATAGGAGGTGATGCTGCTGAGTCACCACGAGCTGTGTGTGCAACATGCTACCCTCCTACCGACCGAAGGATTTGCATTCACCTGGTTAAGTTCTTGTTTGGCATTCCATGTCCAGCCATGGTACACATTCCAGTGTGGCTGGTCTTGGGGCCAGCTTGGTGGCCGTGGGACAGACTGAGCTATTTGCCAGATGAAACTTAAGAAACCTGATGAGAGTCCTCCCCCACTGATGTCATATGCAACAATAAACATTCAGCTTGGAAGGCCATTCATTGGGCACTTGGTGTGTGCATGACTTAGCACTGGGCTAAGTGCAGGGGAGAAATACGAATGAGTAAGACAAGGTTAAAGACCTACAGGAATGATACTAGCCTTTTATGGGGCACTCAGTATGGGTCTGGTGTGGTTGTAAGTACTTCACTTGTATTAACTCATGTCAACATTCCAAAGCCCTCTGAGAAGTGTATTGTATTCCCTATTCTCTATAGGTTGAAATGAGGGCTTTTGTACACACGGCCCATTTTTTTTTTTTAAGATTTTATTTATTTATTTGACAGAGAGAAATCACAAGTAAGCAGAAAGGCAGGCAGAGAGAGAGGGAGGAGGAAGCAGGCTCCCCACCAAGCAGAGAGCCCAATGTGGGACTTGATCCCAGGACCCTGAGATCACGACCCGAGCCGTAGGCAGAGGCTTAACCCACTGAGCCACCCAGGTGCCCCACACAGTCCATTTGTAGAGGAGCTGAGATTTGGACTCACACGTCCAGCCGCAAAGGGCCTGCTCCAGCTCCTACTCTGGTGGGCCATGGACGCGTGTATATGACCAACTCTATGGGAGGCGAAGACTGAGATGGAGGGAGATTGTAGGAAAGAATTATGTAGGCTAGAGCTAGGGTCCTTTTTCAACTATAAAATCAGAATCACGCTGACAAATCTTTGTTTTGCCCTCATTTCTTAAATCAGGTCAGAAGACTCAATCAGAGCAATTGTCACATTCTAACCAGCTAGCGAGTTGGGGGAAATGGAGGGGTGAGGCGGGGAGGAACGGGATTAGTCTGAAACAACCAGAGGTCAGGGAAGCTCAGTAGACCAGATTTATGTGGGATTGAAAAATCTGAGAGATCTCCCAAAGCCCTGTGGGCAGCTAATCACCGAAAGGAAATGGAAAAAGAAGAAGGGGGGGGGGGGAATAAAGCATCAAGGCAATGGAGAGAAAGTATCAGAGAAAAATGTTAATATTCAGGGGAAATAAAGGGCATGTGATCATGGGGGAAAGATCTGATTAAGGAAAGACTGCAGCAGAGCAAAGGGAAATTTAAAACGCCCAAGACTGTAAATTGAATTCTGTTCATCTAAAGGCCAGTTTAGGCTTTTTATATCTCACAGGGTTCTGTTTGTGTGTTGTTCCCCCAAGTTGGCTTTAGAGAGGAGAAGGTCAGAGGCAAGCATCAGGTGCACTCGGGACTCCCGCCGCGCTCTGCTCATTAATATCCAACAGCTGTTTCCCAGGTGCCTGCGAGGAGCTTGGTTCTCTGGAAGCTTCCATGACACATTAGAACCTTCCAGAATTTTGAGAGTGGAACGAGGTGCAGATGACACCAGGACCCGAGGTTTGAACCGCAATTGTGCCGGTCCTGGGATGAATAATTTTAAAACTTAGCCTTGACTCCGTGACTAGGAGATGTGTACCTGTGTTTGATACAATTTGGATCGGTGAGTCTACTCTTTAAAGGATCGGTTTTATGGAATCTAAATACGAATCAGGTATTTGCAGTGGAGATTTGGTGTCCACGTGGAGACATGTTGTGTGAAGCACATACCCGATTTCAAGGCCTTGGAACCGAGACACAGAACGTAAAACGGCTCCTTGATAATTTCTCTTTTGCTTACATGATGAAGTGGTAACAGCTTGGATGAACTGGGCTGAAGCGGAGTATGACCATTTATTTCACCTGGTTTTTTTTTTTTTTTTTTGCATCTTTAATGTGGCCCCTAGTGAATTTAATCTCAGCAAGCACGTGGCTTGCATTCTCTTTATTTTGGCTCGCCCTGGTTCGGGCTGTGTTCGCCACAGACAACAAGCATGGAGGCCGTGAGGTTATGGCCTCAGCAGAGCACAGGGGGTTCCTGTGGGAAGATGGACAGTGAAGAGATTCACAGAAATAATCAGCCTGTATTCGGACTGTGGTAAGTGGTAAGTGGATAGGCAGGGGGTGCTCGGGCCCTGAGGGGGGAGACGCCATGTTTAGAGAGCACGGGGGTGGTGGTGGTGGTGGTGGTGGTAGAGGGGGTGCTTCTAAAGGAATAATTGAGCCTGGAAGCCTGAAGGAGAGCCAGGAGAGATCATGAGTGTTCTTAAAAGAGGTCTTTGCTCAGGGCCTTGAAGGGTGGGCCTCTCCCATGCTTCCCTGCCCTCATTCAGAAACCCTCCTTGGGCTCCCAGGTCAAAAGGAGGATGTAGAGAAAGCCGCTGGCTTGTGACCAGGCCTGGCAAGTCGGGAGGCTCAGGTCCAGCTGGGCCAGGGGCCGGGCAGGCAGCCAGCACGTGGGGCGAAAGTGTGTTGGCAGATTCGTCATCCGGGAGCCTGCTGGATGTTCAGGGCTCGGAATGTGACAGGGTGGCTGTTCCTTAGGAGTCAAAACCGTTCCCGTCCTGATGGCTGGGTATTCATGGCAGAATTCCTAGCAGGCTTAAGTGGGGGTTGTTGGCGGCGGGGGGGGGGGGGATTGTGTGTGTCTGGCTCAACTCGGGTAAGGGGTGGGGTTCCCAAGGACACATACTCATTGTTCTCTGCTCCTGGAGGTCTCAGTGGAGATCTGGAAGTGGACCTAGAACCAGCGCTGGTGATGGGCCCACGGGCTCTACCAGCAGGTGCCAGGGAGCTGGGAAGACCTCACCCCCGAGGCTGGCTGAGCCTGAAAAAGGGACCAACAGAGGCGATGAGTAGCAACCGAGTTCTGAATGAGCCTCTTGACAGATCCGGCTCGGGTCCTGCCTCGCTTCATGTGAAAGAGGGTGTGTAGGCATTCATTCAGTGGGTCCTGGAGGCAGATCTGGTCGGAGTCCTGGCTTTGCCAATTCCCGGCGGCGGGAACCTGGGCAAAGCACTGAACCTTGCTGAGTCCCAGTTTCCCAGCTTCCACGAGGCCAGCCAACTTGCTAGGACTGTTAAGGGGATTACATGATGGGATTTATAGACAGCGTCTTACTCCTAGAAGGTGCCGGTACATTGTGGCTGTCGTTATTGGCACTGTTTTCATTACTCACCTTTCTCTTCTTCTGAAAACACAACCATCTAAAAACAAAGTTTAAAGCACAGTGAGGCCGTGGCTCACAGGTTAGCATTTGGGGAAACTCCATCTGACACAATCAAGAAATCGCCCTGCTAACCCCACTCTAGGGGAAAAATCCTTTCATCCTGGCTCTTCTGGGCCGCAGACTTTGGCAAACCCACAGAAATCACAGCTTTCCTCTGCGCTTATTCTCACATTTCTAGTTCTAACAATTTACAGTGAAAATCTAAGGCGCTTTTGTGTTTAAAGTAAGCATCTTGGAGGAGGAACTGTAGAGGGGCATCTTTACCTGAATCGTTTTGTTGACAATGTCTGCTGCACGGGGCGTCCTGACATTTACTTCCCGTGGTCCTTAGCCAACATAAAGACGCGTAGACTCGGCGCCAGGCTGGGGAGGGGACGGCTCGTGTAAGAGCGTTTGCTTGAGTTCATTTTTACTTTTGGTTAAAGAGTAATTCAGCGATTGTGTATCATCTAGTGGAAAAGCACGGGATTTTCAGTTGACCTCCCAGCTCTCATATCCACATGGGTAAGTTGGGACACTTCGCTGGGCATTTGGAATCTTTAGTGTTCAGTCTGAGAGATGGGCATAACATCCAGCCTTTTGTTAAGAGGACTAGAGGTCGGGTGCCAGGAACTGGTAACTGTGGATCTTGGCAAGCAAATGAGGGGACACTGGGAGCTGTTCTCCTCTCTCGAGGGAACATGCTTAACGGTGCCTACGGTGGGATGCTGTGGGCCAGGATACCAGAAAAGTCTAAATTCCGTACCTAGGTAGGTCACCTCATAACGGGGAAACGTCCTCTGGCAAGAATACCAACAGGCCAGGGCTCTAAGAACTTACATCGCAGTGTTTTTCTTTCTCTTGAAATTTTTTACCTCGAGAGAGTGAACGTTTATTGCTCAGCTAATGTGTTTGAGAACATTGAGACCATTTTCCAAACACTCTGCCTGAATATTTTACACACATCTTGAGATAAAAACAGTGACATAACACTTGTGTTGAGAACACAGTTGGGAAAAAAAAATGCCAACATTGGAGTGAGTTCTTGGGTGGGTAGTGTCACCCCGCCAAAAACTGGCTTCGCTAAGCCCGGAACCTGGCTTGTTTGTCCCTGATATTGGGTGGTTACTAGGTGTGTGCATGTTTACGAGTGATTGACGGAATACGGCCCACAAATACCAATGCGTGACTAATAACAGTAGAATTTCAGTTTGATGAATGCCATTATTAATTCATGGTTCATTTCAACTTCACATATTAAGCCCTCACTGCGTACTCACTGTCTGTAAGAAGGCACTTTCCTTGTAGGCTCATATTCCGAATCAGTACTTCATTGCCAGATTATATAAAGCTAAAAGTTTGTTTTAAAGAGCACCTTTGACATTGGGGAAGGTATGTGCTATGCTGAGTGCGGTGAAGTGTATAAACCTGGCGATTCACAGACCTGAACCCCTGGGGCTAATAATACATTGTATGTTAATAAAAAAATAAAAAATTATAAAAAATAAAAATAAAGAGCAACTTTCTCTTCTTGCCTGTATTTGGGGAGTGGGGGAGGGTGTCCTCCATATTGGTTCAGTGATCCTACAGGCCAAGTATCCAGTGTTGGGCTGTGTAATGGTGGTGAAAGGCAGGTCTAAGAGGAGAAAGACCTTTCTTCTCACACAAAACAAGTATAACCTTGCTTGGATTCAAGTTCCTCATTTGGAAAATGAAGGGTTTGAGCTTGATGATCTCTAAGATCCCTGCCCAAATGGTCAAGGACCCATGGCAGAACACAAGAAGTGAACTAAAGAAAGCATACCGTTGGCCTTTGTCTTGTGCTTATTGGCGACTTCTTTGGTAAGGCTATTTTCCTCATCCTTAGATGTATGCATCAAAGACTAAAAGGTGTAGAAAGCTAGCTGTTTGCTTTTTTTAAGTCATTGATTCCAGAATAGGAGGGAAGTCTTGGGAAGAACGGTCACCTGAACTTCCCAGCTGCCTCCCGAGGGCCCTGGATTCCCAGCACAGATGCGGTTTGCAGTTAGGGAGCAGACTCCAGCCTGTTGAGGCATCGAGGGCTTGTTGGAGAGACACGGCAAGGCATACATGAAGTACAGAAACAAGGAGCCAGGGCTTGCCCTGTGAGGCCATGTTGGCTGCCCTGGGCCCTAGTATCTGCTAGTGCATCTAGAAGTTACTCTAGGGTAATGCTTTGGGGGCATATCAGCCAGTCCTGAGGCAGGACATGGAACGGCCATGGTTTCTCACCCTGGAGAGACAGAAAGGAGGAATTTCTCTAGAGTTCTTTATGGAAGTCAGCCTCAGCAGGCGGTTTACCAACTGAGAACTGGCCACAGCGCCTGTCCGGCATTGTGGTAGGGGTGATTGGGGAACAAAACTCTAACCATAGAATCATATTCTGGAGAGTATGGGGTAGCTTAGAGGTGAAAAATGACCTCACACTTGTCACTCCCCTAGACAGTGGTTTTTAAATACCTACTTAAGATGGGGGTATTTATTGAGTATGCCACCCCAAACCAGAAAACTCTTCATCCCAACCTTGTGGAAATGTGCTCTTGAAAAATCTCCTTTCTTGCTCTAGAGACTGTTACGTTTGGTAGTGGCTTTATGGATTTCCAGACAATTCAGTGAATTGCAGGTGGACCGACCCATGTTTGAACTCCCAGCGTGTCCTCCTGACCTGTCGTTAAACACAAGACAATTTTGCCCCAGACTGATGGGGGTGAGGGTGTGGGTTGGAAAGGAAATATTTTCTATCATCCCTACTGTGTGCCTTGCACATTGGGTCACAAGATGATGAGGTAGCTGATAGTGAGGTGGGTCTAGGCCCTCCGGCAGGTGACAGAGTAAGTGTTGCTTCCTAGAATTAAATCTAGAGCCATCTAGTTTTGTCACCCCTATTTCTACACAACAAATACTGGGAAACCACTCATGGCTGCAATTTCTTTTATGTAAAGGAAAACTAGACTTGTTCCTACCTGGCTTCTGTTCCTGTTGGTCTGCGTCATAGCCCGTCTCAGTAGGCAGGAAAACTCCAAAGGGAAGGGGGTATTTCCCCTTGAGTCTTGCTATACCTATAAGGTGACAAGTGTGAGCCACAGCCCTGAAGCAACTAAGAGGTGCTTAGATGGACAGATTTTACCAACAGCACTTGAGGATGAGGATTCTGGGTTTCTGTAGGGTTGACCCACTTCCCAGAGCGCAGTGTGAGAATATGCTGAAGCCTTCAAAAGGTTGCAGGAACGAACATTTAAGAGAAAGAAGGGACCGAGGGAATCTTCTGTTGCTAAGACATGTGCCCCTGGGTGTTAGAATAAGTCTACCCACTGGGCTGTGAGCGATGGAGGGCAGAGACCAGCCTTCCAGTTAATTGTCAGCAATTAACTAAATTGTCTTCCCTGTTCCGGAAAGGCAGAGGCTTGCTGGTGGAGTGACTGATAAACCTGTGCCAGGCGTGTGACAGGTGCTCAGTGAAGGAGTGTTGAACCAAACTGATTTGAAAGTTGAGCAAGGATTACCTGTATCATCAAGGGTTGAAGTCAGTTCCAGGAACTAGACCAGTTCCCCGGAAGTGGCCTTGACCACCAGTCTAAGTGCGGTACAAAGTCCTCTGTGGGAATAGACAGATTAATTCACTTAGCAGGCACTTCACATCCCTGGTCTGCCAGGTGACCTGCCAAATGCCAGGGACAGCGATACGGAAAGTATGGTCTCTTCCTTCTAGGAATGTGTGCTTTCATGGAGAAACCCGGCAAATAATTAAAATGCTTCTTAATTGTAGTTGTGGGAGAAAGAACCAGGTGCTCAGAAAATACCATAGAAGGAAAGACGCCCCCACCAAGCACGGTGCTGAGGTGCGGGGATTTACTTACTGAGGTCGTCTGGCAAGTGCTTGGAAGGTGTCAGAAACAAAGGCCAAACTTGATAGAAATCCCAACAGGAGGATCTCAGTAAGCAAGAGAAGACAAAGGAAGGGTCTAAGTTAGGCTTAATGGCTAAGGAAATGCTGGAAGTGGTCCGATCTGAT
This sequence comes from Mustela nigripes, assembly GCF_022355385.1. NCBI lineage: Eukaryota > Metazoa > Chordata > Mammalia > Carnivora > Mustelidae > Mustela > Mustela nigripes. Next base: position 75,331,275 of record NC_081565.1, on the reverse strand, counting down.
TTTTCTCACGGAGACGGACTTACCAGCTCTCTTGTCAGTGGTTGGGACCATGTGGAATAGTTTGTGGAATCCTTCGTGACCTTCTTTGTTGTGAGCTTATTTACTGACTTACATTACCGCAGACCTCTTATGCACATTGCTTCTTTGAGCTTGGCTTTGGAATATTCGAAGACATCAGTGTTCATTAGGATTCTTCTTCGAAGGATCTTGAAATCTACTTTGATGAGAAACATCCTGGCTGCCCTCCGTGGAGTTCTGACATCAACAGAGCTTTCCTTGGTTCCAGTCTTCAAGGCTACTGCTGATGACTCCGTCAGAAAAAAAAAAAAAAAAGTTGAAAATTGATCTGCATAAAACAATGAAAATTCCTAAAACAGCTTTAATTATTATTTTTTTAATGATCTGGTTGCCAGCTCTTGAAGGTTAATGCAGATCATCCTAACACTAGACAAAATGTAGGTCTAAAAATTTCAGAGACTGCGTAGAATTTTACTAACCAAGGGATCTCCAGTCCTTTGAGAGTCTTCTTGGGTTACTGTATTCGAGACATGGCCCACTTGGGAAGGTAGAGAGGAGTGGGCCTAGAGCACTGGTTGGAGCCATTGCTTAACACCTCCTTCCCCCTTTGCTGGACTTGGTGGCAACTTTCTCACCCCTCGGGTCAAATCCCTCCTCTGATTTTAAGCTGTGAACTCATAGGGAAGGAAAGTGAAATCAAAGAGGTATAGGGCTGGATAAGAGCGGATCTCTTGACTTCTGGTCTGGTGTGCCTTGATACAACTTCATGCTCAGTGTCACACTTGGTCGTCTGGGACTAAACCGAAGCTTGCAGCTCTTGGGCTAATTGAAAGAATTCCACTCCTCAGGGGGCACAGCAATGCCTTGGTTGCATGGTGGGTATTCCTGTGCCGGCAACTGTGCTAAGCATTGGACATGAAATCAACTCATTTACTCTTTGGATCCAATTACCTTCCCCATTTGATGTCCAAAGGTTAAGGAACTTGTCTGAGGTTAGCCTGCTTTTCAAGGGATGAGCAAGAATTCTGAAACACGGGCTCCTTGGACTGTAGAGACCCAACTTTTAATCAGTGACCATCATGTCTCCCTTTGTCTCACCTCATCTTGTCAGTTCCGTTTAATTCAGAGCAGCTGGGTAAGTAACTAAGGCTTTTAGTCGCCATGAGTGGTTTTTGTTCTTGTTTGTTTGTTTTTTTAATTTGGGAAATTTTCAGACCTTGAACTTCATGTGCTCTTAAATTATAAGTCAGAAGTTGCCCTGGAGGGGGAAAAAGAGGATTTTTGTCATCATTGCCAGTACTGGGCTAAGAATTCTCTTCCTGATTCAGATTTTTTTTTTTTTAAGATTTTATTTACTTATTTGACAGAGAGAGATCACAAGTAGGCAGAGGCAGGCAGAGAGAGAGGAGGAAGCAGGCTCCCTGCTGAGCAGAGAGCCCGATGCGGGACTCGATCCCAGGACCCTGAGATCATGACCTGAGCTGAAGGCAGCGGCCCAACCCACTGAGCCACCCAGGTGCCCCCTGATTCAGATTTTTTATTTTTCACGCGTTAGATACTTCTCCTGCCATTTGCCGACTCAGTGCGTGTCTTAACCCATTTTGCAGTGCTTCTAGCTGAGTCACTGAAGACCTCTGCAAAATTCCTTGGGTGGGTGATAAAAGCTCCAGCATGACTCTGTTTTCTATCCTCTCTCCCCTCCTTCCCTCACCGTTCACCCAGGACGGCCTCTAGTATAATAATGGGATCAGCTTTGACTAAGCTCCAGGCATAGAAATGTTGTGACGGCCTAACGGAAAGAGAAGAAGATGTGCCCCCAACCTCTTCCACCGGCCACATACTTCAGAAGGGAGCTGCTGTGCTTGGTGGAAACGGACCTGGGCATGGGTTTACTTTATCAGAATGGTTTCATCAGAATGGTTTCGGGTCCCTTACTATCTATCCAGTGACTCGACTTCCCTGTGCCTCAGGATCCCCACTGGTTAAATGAGGATCTTTTCTTGGGACATGTGGATCATATAAAGAAACAGTAGGTAGACCTTATTTTGCACAGAACACGAACAAAAGATCAAGTAGTTGTGCTTCCCAAATCATTGGCGCCAATGATTTTCGAGACCCATTGGAAATCAAAGGACTGGAAAAACCTACCACTGTCTGTGTGATTTATCCCTTCGCTCAGCACACGATCACTTCCTCGGTTTCTCCTGAGCCTAATCCAGTCTGAAAATGTCATAAAATTGTTTCCTTCCTCTTTCCAGTAAGATTAACTGAGAGCTTGCTTTTCTGGTTTCCTTTACATATATGGGGCCGAGCCAGAAATGATTCCTGTAAGAGCGATGAATACAGTCTTCCCTCTCTAAACCCCCATGTGGGGCCCACTCTGGGACCCACTGCGTGGCTGCTGTGGGGGTCGAAGATGGTCTAAGGCTGCCCTGGCCCTCTGGGACCTTCACGAAATCACGGCGTAATCCTCAAACTCTCTCTGGCTTGGAGGACCGCAGTTTATCCTCTGCCTTCCCTCACCGGGACACCAAGCTGCTAAGTGTCACACTCAGCGAAGTCTCAGGAGCGCGCTCGGGTGCGACAGTTTTGATGGCCCGTTCCCCGGTAGCCAAGACTCGGTAGGGTTGCTGGGAACTGTGGCTGGCCCAGGCCGGCTGCCGCTCCGGTGCCGAGAGCCCGAATGTGCCAGAGTGGAGCTCGGCGGAGGTGGGGCCGGGGGGGTGCCTAGAGACGATTGCTGACAGCCCCCGGGTGCGGTCAGTGCATCACGTTTCCATGAACATTGACACAACGGACTCCGGGGTGATGCATCCAAAACACACAGCGGGAAAGAAGGAAGCTGGATGGGGGAGAGCCTCCGCTCCTGGGTCTTCACGCTGAAAATGTGTCAGGTTTGATGACAGTGATGAAAATGTGTTTTCTCTCTCCGTCCTCGAGCCTCGGCCCGGGGGCTCCTGTAACTGGCTGTGGTGGGTATGAATTACAAGCTCAGGGAGAGGGAGGCCCGTTGGAGTGACTTAGCACTCCTCTGCCATGTCAGCGGGCCACCGGGGAGCTGGGAGCCAGCTCTGCCTCGCCTTCGCGGGGGGCAGGTGGAACCCCCAGCCCGTGCCTTCCTGCATCACGTCCTGTGCCAGATTTTTATGGGCTCTGACCTGCAGGTTTTGTCAAGTACCACCTCGCTGGAAACCACCTTGGTGGTTTCTCAGGTGAGGGAATGACCCTGAAATTGAGAAAACATTTGGTTTGCTTTGGGCAACAGGATCTAGGTGGGAATATGCCAATTCCTTTCCCGTTGGGCCTGGGGATTTTGGACCGTGTTTTCCCCTGAGGCTCAAAGGCAGGCTTCTCCCCTACCCTGACCAAAGTAGCTGTTTGCTAAATATTTCAGGGGGCGATGAGGGTATAGAAGATCTGCCACAATTCCAGTGTTTTTGTTGCAAAATACCCCTGCCCTCCCTGCCAAGTAGAACATTAAGAGTTCTGGGGGGAGGGAATGAATATAATAGAAACCCAAGTCAGACACCCACTCCAAAGACAGACCTTTCTCATTTCTCTGTGCTGTTGGGCGAGGGGGGTCTTGATCCAGACTTCTCCTGACCTGTGACTTCATACTACTTACTTACTTACAGATTTTTGAGCTCATTTTAGGTTTAAAAAATGTAGATGAACCTCCAAAGAACATAGAACATTTAAGCAGACCTCATGCATTTGCCCCTAAAATTACATATTTATCTTCTAGCAGCAGGGGGAAGAAAAGACATTGACTTTTAATCCAACCCCCCGTTTGATTCATAGCTAGAGCTTGCCAACATAACAAGTGGTACTTGCTTGATTTCCGAGATTTGAAATCTTGACAATGAAGAGATTTAAAGAGAAAGATTAAAAATCGGAAGCAACCGGAATATTGAGAACGCCTCACATTGAAAAAAGGAATTCAGTGGATGAAATGAAAACTTGGGGTACCCAATGGTGAAGTTAGGGGGCTCACCCTCCCACGTCCTACTCCGAATCTTTCCAGTGTGGTCCAAATCGTAGAAATAGGGTTCATGGAAATTTAGAAACAAATGTCATTGTTATTTATATTTAAATAGCTAGGAAAACAAGTGATTCTGTGCAGTGGAGCTGCATTAGTCACTGGGGAAGAGTTTTTCTCCCCGCGTGAATAGAACTTTCAGGATCCTTGTTTGTGAGCCATAGAATGAAGAAGCAAGACGCTGACTTACTTTGGAGACTAAGCAGATCACCCCGTGTCCTCTGCATGGAGAAATAAGAAGAAGGACTCCCTTTCCTTTGCCAGATTTTGCCTCTTTTTTGACTAATCTCAGCTGAATCGAACAATTTCTCCACTCTGTGCAAAATAATGCTCGTCTTTGTATTCACTTGATAGGCAAGGGCATTCAGTCTTCGTAAATGCGGTCTGGGAATATCCTGACTGATTGATACAGAGTTGCAGGATCCGTCAAAGAGAACCAAAATCCGTCAAGTGATTAACACTTGGTGGTAAGGTAAAATTGTCACTCTTTCGGGTGTCCCCACCTTTCCATGTGCTAAGGACATGAGAATGTCCTAAGAATGAGATGTAACTTGTCATGTCAAATAGGTTTTATTCCATTGCCCTGGCTTTCAGATTGCTTAGAGGATGATAATTCAAAAAAACAAATACATGGAGGACGAAGTCATGCCACTGTATTTTTAGTGCAGTGATAATCTTGATCCCAGAGTGAAGCTGGAGGGAATTATGTGCTGTCCCAGTTTAATCCCTGAATTAAGATTGCATTTAATCAAAAGTGTGAATTTAACCCCAGGTGGCATTCAGACAAGTAGGATTAATTTTAGATACTTTAGAATTCTATTTCCTTGTAATACTTTTACGCAATCAAAATTGTTTTCAAATTGCTTAAATTTATTGTCCTAAAGTTCCAAATAGAAGAAACTGAAATCCAAGTTAGAATATGCAAGATTCTGGGTGCCTGGGGGGCTCAGTTGTTAGGTGTCTGCTTTCGGCTCGGGTCATGATCCCAGAGTCCTGGGATGGAGTCCCACATCGGGCTCCCTGCTTGGCGGGAAGCCTGCTTCTCCCTGTTTGCGTTCCCTCTCTCGCTGTCTCTCTACCAAATACATAAATAAAATCTTTTAAAAAATGAATATGCAAGATTCTTTTGAAATAATTTTGCCATTCAACAAGTCCTCTAATGAAATCACATCACCATGTGCTGGGTTTATCTGTGTGTTTATCTGGGTTTATCTGTGCGTGCGTGCACACACACACACACACACACACACCTTTTTATTTTTTTATCAAATTGAATTCTGTTTTACCCATTGGAGAGCACTTTGGTATGACTAGGAATAGGAAGCTTTTTTTTCTTTATTTTTTTTCTTTGAGAGGGCAAATTAAACTTGTCTCAAGAAACAAGTGCATTACATTTGAGACAGATATAGAAGTATCTTGCCTTCAGGGGATTTTAATAATGTTTAAAGAGGGACATATCAATGAGGAAATGAACCTGAAATGTTCTGAGATTAGCTTTCCTAGAAAGGCAAAGGTAAAACAAATACAATATATTATCATTGAAAGTCGGCAAGAAGCTGTTGACGATGTTGCTGTTGATATTATTACTGGTGACCAGGATGGGCAAAGCCTTAAATTTTAATGTTTAAAAATAAGCTTTCTTTAAAGAAATAGGTCCTAACATTTTGTTTTCTTATCAGTTTCTTACCTCTTCCCACTTATCTTTGAGTTGGTTTCTAGTCATGGCCTTCATCTTTGTATTTCTCCCTCCATAAATACTTTTAAAGATTTTATTTATTAGAGAATGAGAAAGCAAACCAGAAGGGGCAGGGGCTGGAGGGAGAGGGAGAGAGGGAATCACGCAGACTCTGTGTTGCGCATGGAGCCTAATGTGGGGCTCGATCTCATGACCTGAACTTAAAATCAAGAGTCAGATGCTTAATCAGTTGAGCCACCCAGGTGCCCCCATAAATGCTTGTAAAATCACACTTTGTCTGCTGAGTGGTCTGACTGTGGACTAGTCCATGCCCACTAAAATGTGGGAGACTTACTTTATCACTGGGAGAAAGTATCACTAGCGCTCTGGACCCATCAAATTTATTTAATCTTTGGGTCTTTCTTGCAGGTTATGGGATGATGACTGGTATCCTCAGTAATGTTCCAGGTTCTCGACCTTTGTCAACAACTACTTAACTCTTCTGTGTTTATCCATTTTAATTGTGGACCCTTTTTTTGTTGCTTCTGAGATTTAGACTGGGGGCGGGCGGATGATCCCATCTCAAAAGATCAAAGTCTATAGAGCAGTAGGTTCCAAGTTAGGGGCGGGGGTGGTTGTCAAACCAGGAAGGGTCCCATGATACATTAAAAATACATGGAATTTGCATGTCAAGCCTGGTTTTTCTCAATATACCTTTAAAGGTTTTTACATTGTTCCATATCTGGTCAAGTTAAGATCTTTAAGAACCTCATTTTTAATTTGTAATAAAATTTTACATCTTTTTTTTTTTTTCCAAAAAGTCAATTAACAGCAAGCACCCATTAATAAAGTTCTTAATAATTTAAAAAATGGAATTATATATAGAAAGAACACATCCTTCATTAATGCCTTAACATCTTCTTCATTCCTGGCAGCATACTCATCCTTGTGCTACCACCTAACTGTTGAAAAACAAAATATCCTATTATACTTGGTAGGATTAAAGATAAACCTTTTTTTTTGTACTCTCTCCAGTTTAAAATTTCTGGATTTTTTAAAATAACTAGAAAACTTAGATATACTGAAAAATGTATTCATGCCATGTGAAAATACAGTCTCTCCATCTCCAACTGTTTATGGAGGCCCTACTGCTAAACATTGCCCTTCGTACGAGGGATACTAAGACCTAGTTCCTTTCTTCCAAGGAAATGGGAGGAAACGTGCCAATTTAAGTCCTGCAGAGCCTCCATTTGTAAAACTTACTATTTTGAGTCACACAACAATTTTAAGACCTTTTACCTACAAAAATATAGAATGCCAAAGTTTATTGTGATTTGCCCCGAGTGGCCAGGCTAATGACGGGTGGGTGTACCAAGAACTCACGTGGCCTGTTTTCCCATCTCAGAACTCTGCACTGCCGATCTGTGGCATAGTCTAGTTAGTGCAGCTCTACCCACTGCATGTGTAAAGAACACACACTAGATACTTCTATGGAGAGCCCCAGCAATATTACTTTGTTTTTAATGTAACCTTCTTCAGTGTTAAATTATTTTTGCAAAGTTTGTCCAACAGATAGGATGTCCTTTTTCAGAGTTGCAGAGGTGGTTGCTGATAATGGCTGAGGTGGCCAGATTAAGTAACTGTGTCTTCTAATACCTCATATGATGTTCTAAACCTGCTCCTACACCAAACACCATTTTCTGCCCCCTGCCCTTCCCCTGTACTTGAATAGCTCATACTTGGGACACTTTCTGCCCTAGAAATCATTTAATAGTTTTTCTGCTGTTTAGATGACATCGAACTTGTGACTTTTTACTTTTTACAATGGAAAGAAAGGTCAGAATCTGCCTTACAGCCCCTTATTGGATGGGTTTATTGTGATGGGCATCCCAAGGGTACAGTCCATAGATGTGGGCAAGGGTGTCCCCTGATGACTTTCTGTAGGCTTCTTTCAGCTGAATTTGTTCCCATCAGCTGAAAAGGTGGTGAGTTTTCAGGGACATGCCTACCTTGAACCTGTGTCACTTCTAGATCCTATTTTGTTGTCCAGAACCCCAGAACTAGTTGATCCGATGTCTGGGAATCCACTTCCATGACCTGTGAGAGCCTCATTCTTTATCCACTGGAGGGTGCAGTGCACTGCTGGTATACTTGCCCCTGGGCCCGGACAGGTGGCCATGGGCATCTGTGGCCTGTGGATAAGCTGTAGACAAAAACACAGACTTTGGGTCATTCCAGGTCTTTTGCATGAACGACTCCTGTTGCCTGTAGTATTTTCTTTTGAGCCATTTGTATGACTGGGTTCTTACTCAGAATTCTATTAAAATTCTATTAAAATCCTTTCTTGACCACCTTCGCTATAATATCTCCCTCCTTGACAATCTCCACCATTGTATGCTAATTACTTTTTGTGCTATGAAAGTCTGTTACATAATCTTTTATTTATTTATGTGCTTATGCCTACCTTTCATTAGAATGGAAACTGCCCGAAAGTGGGAAATTGGTTATTTTGTTCGGTGCCATACTATAGCAGTAGCTACTTTATATAGTATTTTGGGGGTCAATAGACGAAGGGTCTAGAAGGTGAGAGTAAATTTTACTACTTTAATTGGATGCAACGTTTATATTTTTGTTCCACGTGTCCTCTTATCAGAAGTGGGGAGGGGAAAAAAACTGGAAACAAGTTAGGAAATTAAATGTTGAGAAGCATGTACGTGTTAGTGGTTAGTGTTAGTATGTGTTAAGGCGCAAAGTAGGACTCCAATGCCCTGAAAGTAAGTAAAGTGGTTAGACCAAGGAGGCAATGAGTTTTCCACTAAACAAAGAGTGAGGTGAAATTGATGACCCACTTCTGAAAGTTTGGTGCTGTTGGAGAAAGCCAGCTAATTGGAAAATGTTACAGCAGTTAAAGTTTCTCACTTGGGCCTGTATTGTCTTCAATTACACTCTTCTGAATGCACATGCAGTGTTTATTTCACAACTTTCTTCTCAACGACCTTCCAAAAATGGTGTGATTCCTCGTATTCCCAGCTAGATGGTTCTCTAATATAAGAGTCTGGGTCTTTAAATGGGTTTCAAAGTGCCTATCTCAAGCACATCAAGTAAAATCCTCCCTTTTGTTCACAAGTAGCTCTCTAAAGTAAGCAGGCTCCAAGCAACTGGTTTGTTGTTTTTTTTTTTGTTTTTGTTTTTCTTTTTAAAGTATGGCTCGAATGAAATACCAATGACAATATTGAGTAACTTGCTAATTATTGGGTAGTTAATAACTGGGTTAAGGCTTAAAAACCACAATACCCTCGTTTAAGCACATACTTTTACTAGATTCTTTGCTTCTTGTACTGGTTAACTCTGAATTCTGGATCAGAGTTTTAGAAAAATTTTGGGATATGTTGGCTTCAGATTTTAGGGTTTGGGAGTGACTTGTCAGTACTAAGTTGTCTTTATTGACCATTCTCTTTCACAGTGAACAAGTGCAAGTGCAGCCCTCATGCACTTAACTGATATATGTATATATTTTTTAATCAAGGCAACTCTGTATATTTTGTTCTCAAAGTCAAAGAAGAAAAAGGAGGGGAGAGATCAGTACATGCTCTTTTTTTTGCACCCTGTTTTGTCAATGGTACTCAAAGAAGGATACAAACTATGGAATCCTACATATTTTATTTCCTGACAACTGCTTCATCAGATCATGAAAGGAATAATACAATTTACTACACTCCTTTCTAAATATTAATCTCATATCTTCCCAGAATGACTTAAGATCATTTATCACCTGAAGCACCTATGTACCTTTATTGCATTTTGCACAAACTTTTTATTCCCAGTCAAATAGTAGAATAGAATATATAGATAAAATTTCAAAGCTAGAAGGAGACTAGAGGGCATATTTTGTCTGTCTTCTCTCATTTTACAGATAAAAGAGTCCAAGAAGATTTTTGCAAGGTCACACAGGTGGCCGGTGGCAAATCTAACAGTAGAAGCCAGCTTCCCCAAATTCCAACCACTTCTTTTTGTTATTTATCTACATTTTCCCAATACTCACCATGTTAAAACATTATACAAAGTCATTTGAGATGTTTTTTATATACTATTTTTCTCAGGTCTTCAAAAAAATATGTTGTAATTCACACATTCGGTCCCATTTGAGACCATTGGACTATATGACAGTAATCAACCAATACAATGTGTGTGTGTGTGTGTGTGTGTGTGTGTGCGTGTGTATACAGACATAAATACATATTTGGTGGGCAGCAAAGCAAAGTTTATTGCATGATAATATGAAGCTTCTGAAGAGGGAGGGGCCCTGAAAGGGTTGCCCCCATGGAAATTATTAAGTCAAAAGAAATTTTAAGTTGTTTTTGTAGATAACATATTCACGTAGTCCAAAGGTAACAGAGTATTAAAGGGCATGTAGTAAAGGTTTCCCTTCTATACCGAGGGGTTTTGTGTGTAATTACCGGAGAAATGTAAAGATGGTAGTGTTTTTCATAGACTGTGTCTCTCTTTTTTTTTAAGATTTTTATTTATTTATTTATTTGACAGAGATCACAAGCAGGCAGAGATGCAGGCAGAGCGAGAGAAAGGGAAGCGGGCTCCCTGCTGAGCAGAGAGCCCAATGTGGGGCTCGATCCCAGGACTCTGGGATCATGACCTGAGCCCAAGGCAGAGGCTTTAACCCACTGAGCCACCCAGGTGCCCCTGTGTCTTTCCTTTCATTTCAAGTTGTACCATGGAGACTGTTTTCTGCCAGTGCATAACTTAGTTACATTGTCTTTTATGGTTGCATTGTACTCTAATGTATTGCTGTGTCATGATTGATTCATCTCTTTCAGTATACATTCAGGTTGTTTACAACTTGCATTTACTACTAACAGCGCTTTAGTAAATAGCCTTGCATGTTTACATGTGTAAATAAATATGTAGGATAAATTCCTAAAAGTAGAAGGACTTCTTGTATAATTTTTTTTAGATCTTGTCCAATTACATTCCAAAGAGCTGGACAGATCTACATTCCCATCATCCTTACATGAGAGTGATTGTTATATCGTGTCCTCACTAGTAGGATGTTATTTTGTTATATTGTTTTATCTGAAAGGTAGAAAAGTAATGATCTTGGTGTGGTTTTCATTTACTTTTGTCTTTATCTGCGTGAGGCTAGGCATATTTTTATATGAATAGTTTAGTTTAAGAAACTATCTTTTCAGAGATGACTGTACTCCTATCCTTTGCTTGTTTTCCTCCTGAATTTTTGTCTTACTGATTGCATAAACTCTTTATATATGACGGAAATAGCCTTTTGTCCATAGTACAGGCTGGAAACTTTCCCCGTTTGTCTGAACACAGATTACTGTGTTCCTATCCTTTGCCTGTGTTCTTACTGAATTTTTCTCTTATTGATTAGAACAACTCTTTATATATTAGGGAAATCACCTTTTGTCTGTAGTAGGAGCTAGAAACACTTCCTGTTTGTCATCTGCCTCCCTTTTGAGGTTTTTTTGGCCATGCCACATTTATATTTTTACTTTCTTAAATGTATCACTTTTTCTCAATCACTATTTTTATTTGCATTCTACTTCAACAAGCATCTTGCACTCTAAGACGATTTTTTCTAAATCTCCCATGTTTTTCAGGATACTTTTATGGTTTTATTTGTTTAGTTTTACATTTCAATATCATTCACTTGGAATTAGTCCTGATGTAAGATGGTAGCATGATTTCAATTTTTACTTTTTCCCCCCGTGGCTTCTTGTTGCAACATCACTTATGAAGTAATCTGTTTCTGCCCACATGATTTAGGACAGCACCCTTATCATGCACTATATTTTCATATATTTGGGGTCAGTTTCTTGACTTTCCACTCCACTAAAATCTATTGACGTTTGCTACCAGTATAAGTTTTAATCATTAGTTTTAATATATTTTCATATCTAAAGGGCTACCTCCTCCCTACTACAAGATACACTTTTAAAGTGGCACCTTTTTAAAAAAAATTCAGCCTTATTGAGGCATAATCAACATAGAAAATTGTAAGGTATTTAAAGTGTATATTGTAGTGATTATATATATGATCATATATGTATATAAATATATATATTTATATGTATAAAATACAAGGATTTCCTCCATCTAGTTAATTGACGTTTATCACTGTGTGTGTGTGTTTATGTGTATAGACATATACTAATTATTATTATTTTTTTTTTAATTTGGTGAGAACATTTAGGTTCTACTTCCTTAGCAGATTTCAATTACAGGACCCAGTGTTACCGACTGTCATCACCATTCAATCTTCAGTCATACACTAGATCCTGAGAAATGACTCCCCTTCCTGTTGAATGTTTATACCTTTTTACCAACCTGCTCCTGTTTCTCCCACCCCTCAACCTCTGGCAAATCCCTTTCTTACTCTTTCTACAAGTCTGGCTTTTCTTTTTTTTTTTTTTTTTTAAAGAGTCTGCATATAAGTGATGCCATGCAGTATTTGTCTTTTTTTGTGCTATCACAATTTGTTTTCCAAATATATTTATATAATAACTTCCATAATCTGTATTCCTGGAACTTCTTTTTTATCCTATTTCAGAAAGTTGTTAAGTTGCAAAATAATGGGATAGGAGCTCAACTGAAATGGTTGGGGGAGGTTAGGTTTCCCAGAAGGATCACTTAATGTGCTTTGCTTGACACGTGAAATCTGATGAAAGAGAACCCCTTTCGACAAAGATTCTGGTGAGGTGGATGCCCCCTGTTCACTTGGGTCATATGGGGAGGAGAGCTGTATTGGTAGAGGGAGGGAGTGTCCTTAAAACCATGGAGTGCACGTATGTTGAAGTTCGTGGAAGATACACTGATGACTTCAGAGGTCCTGTGGTTTTTATGGTCTGGATTATCCGTAGTTCCTTCATATACAAGAAATAGAACCTTCCGAAGTTAAACCAGTGGGGGAAAGCACACAGTTTTCATATTTTCCTGGGCTGGCCCTAGTTTTACGAAAATGAATTTCTAAGCATCTTTTCTATGCATTGGAGCTTCTTGGCAAAAAGCAAAATCTGTAATGCATTACCTCTGAGCTTTTTCTTAAAGGGCTCAAGGACAGACATATGGATAATGGCTTAAAAATATAAAGTTATTCTTTCCAGTCATAGAAATCTTCCGATCCACCCCGAAAGCGGGTGCTTTTCCCACTTTCCAAAATAGGTAGGGCCATATACTTATTATACTCATAAAGCACCAAGACAAAATACATGATATCTGACACACACCACACACACACAAAACAACAGAAAAAACCACTGTACTTTTCTTGACTATTTCAGCCCTGTGATCAGACACAGTGATTTGTAGTCCGATCTAGATGCCAACATACGTACCACCTTCCAGCCACCAAGCCTGTAACTAAGCACTTTTGCTTGGTTAAATTACAGAAGGGATGCTGTTCTGTAAGATATTTTGTTCTATTTTTGAACCTGCAGTTCATCTCGGAAAATGGCTGTCACTTGGTTTTCTCACATACTTTTCCCACATTTGTCTGTGTGTACGTGTGTGCTTCTGGGAAGTGCCGACTTCCAGGGTTGTTGCCGAAACAATGATACACAAGGAGACTCACCCCTACCCCCCAGCCCAGCGTAGACTTGTTCTGCTCTCCAGCACTCTGTTTGGAGTTTCTGGTTTCTGGTTTAGGTGCATATCTAGGTGGCGATTCAGAATTTATGGAGGCTCCGCTAGGAAAAGCCACTGCCAACGTAAGAGTAGTTTGGGAAGCATTCCATCTACACAGATCTGCAGCGTTCTTTTACCACGCGCGCAATCATGTACAAGTTGAATCTCAATTGGGATACGCCTCAGACGGCAACATAAGGATTGCACGTAGCATCTGCCTGGTCAAAATTTTCACAAATGCTCTAATTAATAGAGCTAATTAATAGAGCGATTCGTGATGATAAGTACATTTTTATGAAGTGGAGAATTGTGAAATATTCGCTAAATCTTTTTTTTATTTTTTTAAGATTAATTAATTAATTTATTTATTTATTTGACAGACAGAGATCACAAGTTAGGCAGAGAGGCAGGCAGAGAGAGGAGGGAAGCAGGCTCCCCAATGAGCAGAGAGCCCAATGCGGGGCTCGATCCCAGGACCCTGAGATCCCGACCTGAGCAGAAGGCAGAGGCTTAACCCACTGAGCCACCCGCCCCAGGAATATTCGCTAAATCTTTCTTGGTAAAATGTTAAGTCCTTCAAAGCCAAAGACTATTTTTTGTTCGTCTTCATATTCCCAGCACAGTGTCGGTGCCGAAGAGACACTTAATGCTCATTGAACGAGTAAGTGGGCGAATGAAACTCCTTCCATAGCAAGATTATTTGAAAGGAAGAGATTAAAATGTTTCCTGGAAATAGAAAAAGTGCATGCATGCCTGTGCATGCCGCTCCACTTTGAGAAAGAAACTGATTTTTTTTTTTTTTTTTTGGCCTGTATTTTTAGAAGCCCGGTCACTTAAACATTACCCTCTTCATTGAGAAAAAATTTTACACGCATTGTTAATGCCACATTAGTCTTGATGTGATTTCTAAGGAGCAGTCTCTCGAGTCCAAGAAAAAAAACGAGATTCTTCTTTGCTTCCCTGACAACCGTGGTCCAGTGGTTCAAAGAAAGATACACAATCCCTTCTCCCTGGTGTGCACAGGTGTGTGTGTTGTGGGTGGTGGTGTGGAGAATGCTTCAGTGCTAGGGAGTCACTTAATTCACATTAATTAAAACAGGAGCAGAAGCAGCTTTCATTTTCCTAGAATATTATTTTTCATTTATTGGCTTTTTTGCTGTCCTGATAATGTTGCCTAAATTACCTGTTGCAGAAGGCACATAGGTGATGCTTAGCTGCGATCCTAATCATAAATGGATTTTTTATTTATTTAGGAGGCCGTGTGATTCCATTTGCTTTGTTAGTGCTATAACTAGGAATTGGCTATTTAAATTCGTCTTGCGTACCAGAAGTCGCATTGAATATATTTCCTGATATGAGAATCCGAGGAATTTATTAGCTTGGCTTTTGGCCTTAGTACCTTGTGTCGAGCAGTGCATTTCGAGCCCGTTAATCAGTGCCTTAGTAGCCCTTCTCCTCCAGCGATCTTTAATCAAGTGGGCAAAAGTGGTTTGGAGACTTTTACTCCATGGATGGATGTGGAATCGCTAGTGCACTACAAAATCTCCCTGCCCTCAATTTTTAATCCCTTTGTGTAGAGGCGGGTGAAATGGTGGAACAGAACATTTTAGAGTATTGTGGCAAAAATGGCAGGAGCGATCGAACACAGGAGAACTTAGAAACACATTATAGAAGGTCACCAGGGCTAATAGGTCATTTCAGAGGCACCAGTCAAAATAGAACATGCTTGGGGTGCCTGGGTGGCTCAGTCAGTTAAGCCTCTGCCTTTGGCTCAGGTCATGATCCCAGGATCCTGGGCTCGAGTCCCGCATCTGGCTCCTTGCTCAGTGGGGACAGAGAGGCCTGCTTCTCCCTCTCCCTCTGCCTGCTGCTCCCCCTGCTTGTGCTCTTTTCTCTCTCTTTCTGACAAATAAATAAATAAAATCTTAACCAAAAAAAAAAAAAAAATAATAACATGCTTAGTTTTATGTTGTCATAGTAATGACCTGTTTTTAAATAAGTGCCCCCATACATAGCCCTAACATTTAGGTTATAATTCGGTATTAAACTCAGAAGTGCTCAATTGCTTTGCTTCAGCCAAATTTGTGGCTAAATATTCTGACTTGCTTAAGGATGGTAGGTTTGAATTTGAGCTGGCACAGAGCCTTTGGCTCAGGCAATTGAGTGATTTCTCCAATTTTGTGCCAGAGACAGTCTAGGGCTTTGGGGCTTTGGTTGTCTAATTCCCCAAATATTGCTGTTTCCACCACACCGTGTTGTAGAAAGCCATTTCTTTAAAAAAAAAAAAAAAAAAAAAAAAAAGTGATCCTAGAGCATTTGATCCCAGGATAGGTTTAAAATTTGCTGTGTAATCCCAGAACATTAAAAAACAAAAAAGTGTGGGTGTTGTATAAGGCAGAGGTCATAGACTGTGGCCCATGGGCCACATCCAGGCTGTCCTTTGCTTCTCTAAGTGAACTTACTGGAATGTCGTCGCATCTGTTCGTTTATGTGTGTCTGTGGTGTAGGACAGCAGGAGGAGTAGTTACAGCAGAGATCCTATGACCTGCAAAGCCTAAAGCATTTTTGACCGGGACCTTTCTAGAAAAAGTATGCTGATCCTTCGTAGAAGATAAGGGAAAAAAAATTAGTATAAAAATTAACATGATCAGTTGCCTGGGTGGCTCAGTGGTTTAAAGCCTCTGCTTTTGGCTCAGTCATGATCCCAGGATCCTGGGATGGTGGAGCCCCACATCGGGCTCTTTGCTCAGCAGGGAGCCTGCTTCCCTTCCTCTCTCTCTGCCTACTTATGATCTTTGTCTGTCAAATAAATAAATAAAATCTTAAAAAAAATTAACATGATCAATTTGCAACAAATTTTGAATAAAATACACTTTCTGAAGAAGCGAAAAAGTTAGCATGCTGTTGAGAGATAGGGATGACCTGTCATTAAAGACTAGAAAGTCGACCTGCGTTGAGAATAAAGGCGAATGAGGTTTCCAGAGACTCAGAGCCCCTAGATGAGCATCGAGCTGCCGGCCGGAAGTCTGTGACTTGAACAGCCTTGGCTCAGGAGGGGACCTGCCCCCGACTGTCATTTGTGTTATGCTAACCTGGTAGAATTTGAACACTCACCACATGTCCTTCTTCTTGGCAGGTGGAGTGGATCCAACAGCAAGTGGTAAAAAAACGGACAAAGAGGGATTATGACTTCAGCCGTGCCCAGCCGACTTACTTCAACGATCCCAAGTGGCCGAGCATGTGGTATATGGTGAGGCCTGGCGGGGGGCGGTGTCGTGCAGGGGACGTCTTTGGGGTCTGGGAGGACACAGAAGCCGTTCGAGGGGACATTTTCCTGTTTCCCGACCTGCCATGTGAGATTGCTTGATGGCTCGTGCTGTTTTCTGGATCTTTTTGGAACTTAGCTCTTTGGTTCTAAGATGGAAGAGAAGTGATTTGGGACTTACAGAACTTCTGTTTGAGAGCTTACTCTGTGTGGCTTTCTAAATCTGAGCCAGGGGATAGAAGGATATACTGAGGTGCAGACAGACACCCTCAGACTTACCAACAATCCTGTTCCTCTCTGATACCCATTTTCTCTGCCTTGAAACCAGGCTGGGTAGTGGATACTGGCTCCTTGGATTTATTGAAATGACCTTGCCTGTAAGTAGCAGATTCTTGACTTAGGTCATCTGATAGGTGCCTGCCCACTGGAGATGATCGTTGATAAAAGCTAGGGAGAATAATATTTTAAACTAAGGACCAAATGAGTTGGAAAGTGAGTGTTCAGTGGTTCAAGCAAAAACCATCAGTGAGGGGAACATCCCTAAGTGTGGGGAAGAGCAGTCCGCCTGTCCACTTGACCTTGCCTCCTTTGAAGACCTACGTCTTTAGTCTCAGGGTTTTACGGTCACGGTCACGGAGAACTACGTTACTTCTTCATGAGATTCCCATGTCTCATGACATGTCCCAGATACTTAACTGACTGAGCTGCCCAGTTTGCACTGTATTTATCTTTTGTGGAAGTCTTGATGGCTCATTATTGCCAGGGGTTTCTCCCCTCATGTATTTTAGTTTTTGAAGTTCCGTCTCTCCTTCCCTGCAAATCCATAGCATTGTGTGAGCCTGTCTTATGCTTTCCTGCCTTCACCCTTTTTATTCCGTCTGCCGGGCGGGGGGGGGGGGGGGGTGGCTCTTCCTGCCCTTCCCCACCACCTTAGCAGGCACTGGCCCATTCTTCAGGACACACGCCCGAGGCCCACGGCTCCCAGTCTCTGTTGTCCTCCCCCGTCTGCTCTTTCCTTCCTCGGCTGTCCTGGGCCTTCTGTCTCTGCTGCACATGGCATCCTTCGCTTGGCTCTTTGTTTCCTAGCTGTCAATATTTTAATCGTACTCCTCTGTTACACTGGGCGAGGGCTGGGGTCTCCTATCCCCCGGAGAACCTGACCCAGCACCTGGCAATGCCAGGAATTTGTGCTTATTGTGAGACGGTGGTGAAAGTGGTCGGTTTCTCCCCATTTCCCTTTTCTCCCTCTTACCTAGAAGTGGGGGGTTGTGGCAACGTTTGGGACCCAAAGAGAATTGTACATAGAAGACTCTTTCGGACATAACAGAAAAGAAGAGAGGAGGGAAAGAGAGAGAGTTTCCTAAAGCTAAGTTCAAAGGGAGGTGGGACTCCAAGTAGCCTTTGAGGGGGCAGTAGGACACTTGACAGCTCGTTAGCTCCAACACCAAGGAAGGGTGTGCCACATGGGAAGGCATCAGAATGACTGCTGTCCAGGCTGACAAATGCTAAGAGTGCAGTGGGATTAAGAGGCAGGATGGAAACCAAGTCCCTGTCCACTTCTGTTCATCAGGTCAGGGAGAGGCAGATCGTCCTCACCTTCCATTCTTCTTGCAAGAAAGAGCCAGACGGGACATTGGCACATGTCCCACTGGATGGTTCACAGGGACGGCAGCTTTCCCTGACCCTCTCATCACTCCAGGAGGGCAGCCTGGGGTCTGGTAGGAACCATGGTCAAAGCATAACATGCTGACCAGCCCGTAGCGTGAAATCTCTACCCACCCCCCGAGAACCATTGCTCTTTCTTTGGAAGTATGAGAAAAGGTTGAGGGGAGAGCTTTTGCCTGGGCATTTCAAATGCTCGGTGTTTTTCAACACCTATTTGGTAATTCAAGTAGGTCACATTTTTATGGAGCCCTTCTTGTGTGCCAGGCAGATGTGCTCCTGCTTTGAATGTGTTTGTAATGCAGTGTGAACAAAAGTATGTGTATGAATATTGGTCATTTTCAGAGTGAGGAATCGGTAGCTCCTGAAATTTAGACAACTTGCCTAAAATCACACAGCCTGAAAGTGGCAGAGCAGAGCTGCCAGACCTTTAGGCAGGTGGACAGTGTCTGTGGGATCGACACGGCCTCTTTCCCTCATGCTCTGCTACTGACGAGCACTATCAGAAGAAAGACCCTCTGTTCCAGCCTTCCAGGAACTTCTATCCATAGAGAAATGGCTAAAATTCAAGGCGGAAGGGGTTGGGTGCCATGGCAGATGGACAAAGTCTCTTGGGACAACTCAAGGGTTAAAAAGTTTCCTATGAAGTAGTTGCTTTTCCCTTAACAAAAGGGATGGGAAATCAGTCACACACCTTAGGTTTATCTGTCGGGAGTAAGGGGGCAGAATGAGAACCAGAACTTCGAATCCACCAACCTGGATTCAGATCCCCATTGCTTCACCCACTGTGTCCATGAGTGAATCACTTTAACTCGCCTCAACTATAAAATAAGTGTAATTGGTGCTTACGTATTGGTTAGCTATCGCTGTGTAACAAATCACAGAACATAGTTTTTGAAATAATCGCCTCATGGGTTCTGCGAGTCAGGCACTCAGACAGGGCCCAGCAGTGATGGCTTCTCTTTCTGGGGTGTTTGGGGCTTGAGCTGGGTGACTCAAAGGCTTGGCTGCCGCTGGAGGATTCACTCGTGAGTGGCCTAGTTATTGGCCTCACCACAGGGCAGCCCTGGTGTCCTCTTGAGGTGGTGCTGGCTTCCCCCAGGACAGGTGTTCCAAGAGATCATGTTAGAAGTGGTGACATCTTCTTTCATCTAAGCTCAGAAGTCACAGACTGTTTCTTCTGGAATTTTCTATCGGTCCCATGTGCCAGCTCTGACTCAGTGTGTGAGGGGAGTGTGTGGTGAGGGCATGTATGCTAGAAGGTGTGAGGACTGTTTGAGAAGCTGGTCACCACAGTTAAATGAAGAGAAGCCCTTAGCACAGTGCCTCTTTGGACACTAGAAAACCATCAATAAATCTTAACTGCTATTAATCTCTGACCTTTTAAAGTAAGACATGCTGTTTCCTTTTGTCTGTTGTTTAAACTGCCGCTAGTCATGGAAGCAGGGGATCCTGTGTCCAATGGAAGCTCTTCAGAGCATTCTGGTGACCTATCAGTGACCCAGCTGAGGCAAGGTGCTGATTTTCTTCTTCCTTTTGCTGAGCCCTGGGCCCTGCTGCTGTGTTTCCGAGGGCTGCTTGGCGAGTCTCCATAGGGTCCTGCCTTCTACTCATTAGCCTGGGCCTGGACCTGTCATTCTATATTTATCACAGGAGAGTGGAGATTAAAGAATGGCATGAAGTGTGCCTGAGTGTCTCTTTTAATTAATTTAAAAGCTTTGCCCCTGTTGCTCCTCCCCTTGGAAACCGGTGTGTGAAACCATTATGTCTGGCCTTGGGGCTTGGGCAATTTATGCAGGGAAGTGCACATCTACATCTATAGGAGTTGGTTACAGAGGAGACGATGGCTGTATAATTATTCCTCTGTCCTGAAACACCGTGCTCAGGCTTCCCGGAGCTGGGAGGGCCCGATCCTAAAAACAGCGCTCGTGCTTGTTACACTGATAGACTTCCTTCTGTACACTCTTTGTCTGGCGAAGGGGGCAAGCCCTGAGGATTGAGAAAAACAGGATTTGTGCTTCCTATGAAGGTCAGTAAAGCTGGAGAGGAATATATAAGCCCAAAAGAAAGCTTGCTGGGCAAAGCACCCCTTCCAGAAGTTTCTCTGGGACCATGTACGTACGTGCAGCCTCTGCTCCTTGGGCTTGGGGCTGTAATTCCTGCTTACAGGTCTGCTACTTCCTTTGGAAGAAACTAAAACTTCCTGAGTAGCTTTTTCAAACTTATCCAAGCTTGGGGCCACCCATTGGAGATCCTTGATGTTTTTGGAAGTAGGGCTCCAGTGGTGGGATTTCATCGGCACTCAGTCAGGATGGAGATGCGCGGTAGCTAGGTCAAAATGCTGTGTTACTCAGTGCCCTGAGTCTGGTTTGTAGGAAATGCTCAATGAATGCTAAGCAAATCAACAGTTGAGTAAACTGAACTAAAAGCAAATCTTCGATGATCTCCATAGCAGAGAACATAATGGCTCATACTCATTGAGTGCTTAGTATGTGGTAAGCATATTGCCAAACCTTTGCGTGTATCCTCTTACCACCAGTGTTCCTGTGAGCTAGGGATGAGTACTGTCCTTATTTTACAGCTGAGGAAATTAAAGAAGAGACAAATTAAGTAACTTGTCCAAAGTCACCCTATTTACCAGGGATAGGCCCTGGTAGTCAAACCCTCTGACCACAGAGGCTAGACTTCTAACCTTGACATCCAGTTTGCACACTGGCAGGGGTCAGAATCATCTGGAGGGATTGCTGCCCAACTCTCCCACACTCCTTAGCCCAGATCTGGAAATTTGTGTTTCTAACAGATTCCCAATCTTTGCTGACGTTAGAGACCCGGGACCCCTTTGAGACCTCTTTGGTCTCCCCTACCTCAAACATGAGTGTTACACGAACACAGCTGGCTTCTGTCTTCCTGTCCTCCGCTGGGGTAAGGAGGGGTTTTCACACTTAGGGGATACTTTAAAGCACACCTGGTCAATTCAATTTGTTTTTTCTTGATCTACTTTTTTTGTACAACATTTTCTATTTGGGAAGCCAACAGCTTTAATATGAGAAGATACTATTACTTTGCTTCACTGCTTGAAAACACTCTTGGCTTATATATTCTTTCAAGATGCTCCACAGACAAAGGTTATCTGACAGGAAAGGTCGTGAAGATCTGGCCAAGTCGTTCGGAATTCAGTATAACAGAATATCTATCTATCTATGATTTTATTTATTTGTCAGAGCACGTGAACGCACAAGCAGGGGGAGTGGCCAGCAGAGGGAGAAGCAGGCTCCAACTAGGGACTCGATCCCAGGACCCCAGGATCATGACCTGAGCCAAGGCAGATACTTAACCGACTGAGCTGCCCAGGCACCCGAGAAATGCTTTTAATGTACCCATTTGGTACAATGGATCATTTTGATCCTACTAAAGAAAATTCAGTGGGGCTCTAGAGACAACAGGCTAAGTAAGGATGCCCCCCTCAGGAGTCTAGAAATCTCTATCAAACCCATCCAGGGTGTTAAATATTTTTTAACTTATTATAAAATATTTCTGATACACAGAATTGTAAAGAATACCACAAGTACCTAACCACCCATTCCCGAACTAAGGACTAGAACATGATACTGTCGAAGCCCCTTGTGAGCCGGGTCCTAAATAGCATCCCTTTGCCCCCCATGGAGTGAGCGCAGATGCTCAATTTTGAAGTACATGGGGGCGATTCCCCTTGTGGGCAGCTGCTTCTCTCTGTGGGAAGAAGATTCAATTTGCAGCAGATTAGCATTATTGGAAATCATCCTAAAACACCCATTCGTGGATAGAATTCGACACTTGGGCTCTCGACGAGCAGTCCCCAGAAGACCACCTTTCCGTGAAACTTGGGTGAAAATTTAAGTTTGATAGAAAAGGTCTTTGATTCATTTTTGTCATGTAAATATTTTATTACGCCAAGAAATTGATGTTGCATTGTATGATATCTCTTGTCTGACTTCTGGAACTATTAATCTGAAAAGAAAAGAAAAAAAAGAAATAATAATGATTTTAGACAAGCCCGTAGTAAATAACTTAAATTTTTATTTTTTTATTTATATTTGTTTGTTTTTTTGCTTCTGCTTTATGGAAGGCAGGCCCAGTTCAAAAGAGAAAAGTAAACAAGAGCTTGTGAAATCTTGCTCTTTGACTTTCAG
Source organism: Mustela nigripes (assembly GCF_022355385.1). Taxonomy (NCBI): domain Eukaryota; kingdom Metazoa; phylum Chordata; class Mammalia; order Carnivora; family Mustelidae; genus Mustela; species Mustela nigripes. The sequence goes on along the minus strand of NC_081565.1, from coordinate 75,308,794 downwards.
ACTCCAGTCGTTAGTATGACTGATATTCTGAACTCGTCATGTTAGTTAGCACAGTAAAATTTTATGTGATGACTCTGGGGTGGCCTATTTAATATGCATTTTTCAAGCCAGGCTCTAATAAATGGGCTCACTTTTTTGATGTACCTCCTCAAGATTTCCTGAAAGCTTGCTGGGTGGCTTTTCTGAAGCAGGGGTGGAGGGGATTATATTTGTCGATCAGCAGAGTGAAAATGAGCTGAGTTCGACTATGCATGTGGGGCAGATCTGCCAAAAATGATGAACTAGCTAGGATAGTAATTGTGAAAAATGATTTTAAGCCACATGATTCATTCTCAGCCAACTGGATGGTATTCAGTACTCCAAGAGTTTGGGACATTGCTGTTTCTGTGGTTGGCACACATTTTCCTAATGATTTATACTGTCATTTGACTCTAATAAAATCTGGTGGAGTTTGTGGCATTATTGTCCTGGCAGCTTGGAAATCATCCTTTTAAAACACCCCATTTAGCGGGTTTAATTGAAAATGCAACATGGTGCATATCGGCGACCATGTGGTGCGTCTTGCTGCAAACAGGAGGTCTTCTGAGAAAGGACGGACTCCAGCCAAGCAACAAATGAGGTCCTGATAGGAACTAGTGGGGGCTGCGACACAATTTTGGTACACTTAAAGTTCTTTCTAACTCGCTCTGTGGCCTGCAAAAAGGTATTTTAGATCAACCCTAGCCCATCTGAAAAAATGAGCCATGTGGACTAGATCTGTTTTCTTCAGTTCATTCTTGCTTGAACGTTCTCCAGTTCCACACGGCAAATTCAGCTGGCTCCTGGGTGAATGGAGACCACACACCACCCATGGGCCCGTGTCTTGATTTACAGCTCAGATGAATTCCACGAACTCCCAGCTGTTACGGACGATGCCTTGGTTTCCATGATGACTTCAGATTCACTATGTCCCCTCTGTTGGAGGTTCCGCAAGACCACCCCAGGTTTGGGGATTCATGAGGAAGACTCTCATGATTCAGCATATAGTCTCACTGATGGCTGTAATTTATTTCAGTGAAAGGGTACAACACAGAATCAGCAAAAAAAAAAAAAAAAAAAAAAAAAGCCACATGGAGCAAAGTCCAGAGGAAACCAAGCCTAAGCTTCCAAGAGACTTATTTCAGTGGAGTCATCCAGGAAGCACTTAATTCCTCCAGCAATGAGTTGTGACATGACGTGTGAGATGTTGCCCACCATGGAAACTCATTAGGAACTCACATTGAGGGGTTTTTATTGGGGGCGGTTTTATAGACATTCAGCGCCTCCCATGTACCCAAATTCCATGTTCTCAGAAGGTATGTAGCGTAGACCATATTGTTTGTATAAACACTTTAGGCACGATGAAACATTTTGTTGAAGGAGCAGGGAGAACTCTACCCAAATCCAAGTTCCCAGATGCCAGCCAAGGATATTTAGGGGGCCAAGCACACAAGTGGATGGGTTGAAGAGTAGCTCCAGCTTTATTAAAACTTTGTGTTTGGGTGCCTGGGTGGCTCAGTGGGTTAAAGCCTTTGCCTTCGGCTCAGGTCATGATCCCAGGGTCCTGGGATCGAGCCCCGCCCCGGGCTCTCTGCTCAGCAGGGAGCCTGCTTCCCTGCTTACCCGCCCCGCCCCCTGCCCTCTGCCTGCCTCTCTGCCTACTTGTGATCTCTCTCTCTCTGTCAAATAAATAAATAAAATCTTTTAAAAAATGTTTATAAAACTTCGTGTTCACTGAAAAAATAAATTAACACTAAAGAAAAAGACTCCTAAGTATTCCTTCCCAAAAAGCCATCTAAATCCCCAGTTTGGTCTGTACTTATTTTACAGACTGGAAAATCCAGCTGAATCAAAGTTCTTGTAGTTATTCATTCATTGACTCATTGATTCAGTCATTCCGATTTAGGTGAGATACACTTTTCTCCCAGCACTTAAAATAATTCCAACACCAAGGATAAAATGGTAAATAAGGTGGCCACTTTAATGCCTTCTTTAATGAAGAGTAAGTGCAATGTTTCATAGGTAGAAATTTCGATTATTTTACTTGGCCTCATCAATTGATGGTAGTCTGCAGAGATTGACATAGCAGAACTCTGTTGCTTCCTTCTTATCGTGACGATTCAGGGGACTTCATGTGATGTCACCATCCCCCATGATGGTTGTGATGGAAGTTCCTCTATTAGGAATAGGCAGTTAACCTATCATTAACTGGTCAAAGTGCTTCTAGAAGAGGCCAGTAATTGATCATGATCCCCTTGGGGAAAAAAAAAAATGTTTCAGCTAATCTTCATTCTTGGCAGGTGCAAAATATGACAATCTTGATGAATTTCCTTGAGTAAGTTAGAACTTAGCCTGTACTGGTCACTTATCTTCTCTGCTTTATTTTCGAAGAGTAAAAATACTACGTGGGTAGTCTGTTCCTGCGGGCCCCACTCTAAGGGGATGAAGGGTCTGTTCACAGAAACAAAGTTGTGTTTATCAAGATTTTAGGCAAACCCTTTCTTTAATTAGTAACTCATTTTCTGTTAGAGAGCAGATAGTCACCGACCCTTGAGCTCACCTAATCTGTGGTTGTCTTCTTAACGGGTTGAAGACCGCTTCTTTTATCAAACTGTTTTCTCTGGATTCCTCCCTTCTCATTTACTTTTCACCCCGTGGTAGAGCTCATTCCAGTGATTAAAGCATACTTTTGGCCTATTTTACTCCTCTCTCTGCCAATAAGTAGGATTCTCTTAGTAAGTACTCAATAAATGTCGTTAGAAAGTGAGGAGAGGGTCAGTGGTTAAGCCTTCATCTGAAATTTTCCAAATTCATAGGACAGAGCTGGCTCTTCCTAAAAGATGATGATGATGTCTTCAAATGTCCTGTGTTGAGCAGTCAAATGCTACAATTATCTGAGGCATCTGGAATGCTGTTTTTCCTTCATTTGGGTTAGCAGTGAACTTGGCCTGGAAATCAGTAAAGAAATAATTCTTACCATTGCAGGGATGAAAAGAATCAAAACGCCCCAGCCGCCTGGGGAAGAGGAAAGTAATAACTGTCTTCAAATAGAATACACATGCACATCAATGTGATTTTTTCCAGTTTCTCAAGTGTGAGAAAATCCTTGGTAGACTGTCTCAGCCCATGGGATAGGATTCTGGGCTAGCCGTGGATCATCCAATATGGATACGGTACATGCCGAGAGACTCACTGCCCAACAGATGAAGGCCAATCACAGGGAGAGCGGTAGATTGAACCTAGACATTCCAGAAAGAGGATTTGATTACTTAATCGCCTAGGTCAGAGTCAAAATTTGGTTCTAATGCGAAGTCCTCTTCGTGAGGGGAGAGGAACGTGGACCAAGGAAAGAATGCGTTCAATGATTAATCTTTCCTTGATTAAAAGGAGAAGAACCTGGTAGATCAGTTTGGATGGTGTCTATTCAAATCCTTAGTATAAAATTTACAGGATAGTCTTTAACAACTACTTGGAAGAAATGTAGCTTTTTTTTTTTTTTTTTTTTTGGTCTGTCTTTTTTGGTTTCCTGGTGAGTCGAATTTTGACCCTTATAAAAACCCTACTGGGATGGAAGTTCTGATCTAAACAGACTAAATTAGCACGTCTAAGTAAAGAAAATTATGCCCAGGTAGCTCAAGATTGAGTTCGTTTAATGATCTCTTTGCATGGTTTCCGGAAACCGAGTTAAATTAGTGTTTCAAAGCCTGATGTTTGGGGTTGTTACCTAGTGATAGAGAAACCATTTTTATTTTTCAGGGAACTAAAAGAAATTCACCAGGACTCCCAGCAGTCGTAAGTTAAGCATAGCAGGACTACGTAAATGTGGTTTTAGATCATTCCTGTTCTGCTGAAATGTTTTATATGCCTGTTCTCATTTTTCTTTTGTGCCTATGCCCCGAATCCCAGGCCCTTCTGCTTCATATCCGTGCACACGACCTACATAAGCGCACAGACACCAGTGCTGTGCGTGTTTTTGCAATTAGGAGTCTGAGTCAGGTGGTCTTTAAGAAGATGCGGAAACTTGGTGGAAATTGAAAGCAAAAGTGCAGAGAATGATACAATGATACAATGACCACCGTGTCCCCATCACCAGTTACAATGATGATCAACTCAAGACTAATGTCCATTCATTTATTGCCCCCGCTACTCAATTATCTTAGAGCAATTCATACACTTCATTTCATCCCTGAATATTAGAGCATGTATCTCTGTAAGATAATGGTCATTGTTTCCCCACAATACAATCATCCTATCATTATCACTTTTAACAATAATTTCTTCATGTTCTCAAACCACCCCATCTGTTTCCAATTTTCTCTGTGGCCTCCTAAGTTTTTGCTTGGTAATTTGTTGGAGTCAGGATCCAAATAGAGCTCATGCCTTGTGAGGGGTTGGTACTTCTCTTGAATTTCTTTGATTCTACAGTTTACCTCCATTTTGAAAATTTGGGGTGGGGGAGGAAGAATGTAGGTTATTTAGAGGCCGGTGTGGCCGAGATTTTCGGATTGCGTTTTCGTGGGGTCCTTGAGCATGTTCTGTTGCTAATCTTACCCTAACTTGCTAGGGAGTAAGAGGGAGGTAAAGGCTCGATCAGATTCAAGTTCAAATCTATTTCTGAGAGGGTGAACGTGAGACTGAGCATGACCTCATTGGTGTGTGTGTCCCCTCAGCAGGTGCAGGGTGTCTGCCTGTGATCTTAGCAGCACTGTCGCCTAGATCCTTTCGTTCTTTCTTAGGGTTTGCAAAATAGCGATCTTCCCTTTCCATGATCCCTTCTTCACTTAATTGGCCGCAATGCTTTAATGGAGTGGGATGACTCCTCAATTCTTGGGCATCGTGACCTATAGTTCCTACAATTCTTTCATTATTGGAGATGACTTTCCTAGTGTTCGCTGAAAGCTACCAGTAAATCTTTTTTTTTTTTTTTTAAGTTTCATCACAAATGTGTAGATATAAATATATTTCATGGGTTTTATTTCATGGACATTATAAACCTTGTTCTTGCTGAAGGTGCCCCATCTTTGGTCAGTGAGAGCCTATCAAGTTAGCTCCTAGGTCCTTTTGACATGACCCCGGTAATCTTTTTGTGTGGTATGACAAGCTGTTCCATATTCAGCTTGTGTATTTCCTGTTCTAGACATGGAATCAACTGTTTCTCAAAGACCTCGTGCTGCCCGCTTTTCTTATTTTTTATTTTATTTTTTTTAAGATTTTATTTATCTGAGAGAGATCACAGAGGGAGAGGGAGAAGCAGGCTTCCCGCTGAGCACAGAGCCCGATGCGGGGCTTGCTCCCAGGATTCTGGGATCATGACCTGAACTGAAGGCAGACACTTAACCAACTAAGCCGCCCAGGTTACCCACCTATTTTTAATTAAATTGAAATTTAGAGACCACAATATGATTCTGAGATTCTCACTAGGAAATGTGCATTTTTATGTGTAAAATATACCCTGAGTTTATACAGATATATCTGATTTGAAAGCCATTCTACAGAGTTTATTTACCCCCATGAGTCTTACATCTGTATCTTTGTATCTTTTCCCGGGCTGACAATTCTGTTCTCCGTGACGCCAACCAAATTCCCCACTGCTTTAAATCTATTCTACCATCGTAGTAGTTACTTTTTTTATTAACGTGCTATAGTTTATTTCACATTCTGTCTTGCCATTGGAAGAATAGGAAATATTACAAAGACATACATTTCTCTAGCTTGTACAGGCAATAGATGGAGAGGAGTAAAACCATCTGTTCCAGCAACCTGATGTCTGGGAATTAATATTCTATTTTGAAGGAATGAAATTAACTTTACTATGTCTATGCACAATAGCGTATAATTATTTCCCCTAATGTGCCTACTTTAGAAAAGAGTATATTAAACTTGCCATTCTTTATTAGTTTGAAAGAGGAAGTAAAACAGGACTAGAAACATTTCTAATTGTAGAAGTTTGTCCAAGGAAATGAAAGATTAAAGAGATCCGTAATGATCAAACCTGATTCAATCTGGACAAGAAAAAGGGAATGTGCAATGAACAAATCATTTAAACTGTTGTACACCCTAATGAACATTGAATTAGTTCTGTCCTCCTAGGACTTAAGAACGGGGAGTTACCACGGACCGTTCAATAAAAGCATTAATTCAGTGTGAAACAGAAGGGAAAATGAAGGAAAGGAACAGGAAAAGTAACTCCCACAGAAAAAAGTAAATGGGTAATGATTTTATTCATTCAGCAGCATTTATTGAGCTCCTCCTATGTACCAGACATAATTCAACCTGCGGGGGATACAAGTATGAAAAGACTGTGTGCTCTGCTCCGTGGCCAGGTCATCAGCAGACGAAGCAATCGCTAAATTTCTGTGCTAACAGTATAGGACGGGCACGCACGAATAGTGTGGGGACCCCTCCAGGTATATTTAAGCTCTTTGATATTGAGCTACAATCTTTCATTTCAGTACCTAGGTCTCAAATTTCTAGTGTGGAAATGAAGTGATTGAGATTAAGTGATGGTACATGATAGGATTTCTTTTTCAGGCAAGTGAATAATTGCCACGGTCATTATAAACCTTATTTCTGATGGAACACAGCTTTTAAGGGTGGCTGTAATTTATTTCCAAAGTCAAGTGGTCTGGGACACCCTGGTCTGAACAGACTTAAAAATGTTTCTTTACTGAAGGACTTCTCAGAGCTTTTATTATCCTAATACATTTGTGAGTTGGTAAGAGAGGGATGTAGATGTAAATAAATAGTTGTTTCTCTAATTTATTTGACCCACGAAAATATTTATATATATATATATATTTTTTTTTAAAGATTTTATTTATTTATTTCACAGAGAGAGATCACAAGTAGACAGAGAGGCAGAGAGGCAGGCAGAGAGAGAGAGAGAGACGGAAGCAGGCTCCCTGCTGAGCAGAGAACCCGATGCGGGACACGATCCCAGGACCCCGAGATCATGACGTGAGCCGAAGGCAGCGGCTTAACCCACTGAGCCACCCAGGCGCCCCAATATTTATATATATTTTTTAAAGATTTTATTTATTCATTTGACAGGCAGAGATCACAAGTAGGCTGAGAGGTAGGCAGAGAGAGAGGAGGAAGCAGGCTCCCCGCTGCACAGAGATTCCCAACCGTGGGGCTCGATCCCAGGACCCTGAGATCATGACCTGAGCCGAAGGCAGAGGCTTTAACCCATTGAGCCACCCAGGTGCCCCCCACGAAAATATATTTTAATGAAATGTTTCATTTGCTATATTGTTTAAACTGTAAGTTATCAGAAAATTCAGTCCAGGCTGAGGAAAGAAAAGTAATAGAAAAGAAGGAATTGATGGGCTCATGTAACTTCAGACTGACACGCCTCCCATAATCCAGGAGCTAAAGCTGCTATCTAGGACTCTGGTTCTTCCTGCCACTCAGTGTAGCTCTGCTCTCTCCACTTGTTGGTTTCATTCTCCACCAAGCTTTCTGCTCATGGTTACAAGATAGCTGTCAGTAACTCTTAGTTCAGGTCTACCGGAACAATGAGAGCTTTTGCTCTGATAATTCTGAGAAAAGTTCTTGGGGGCACACACCTTCTTGTCCATATCCCCTTCCCCCTCCCCTAGTCTATTATTGTTTTCTGACCAGTGAGCCTTGTCTGCTCGTTGGACAGCTTTGGGACAATGTGACTTAGAGGGAGAGCAGAAACTAAACAGCAAGAATAAAAAAATGTGACGGTCTAGGAAGGAGGTCTCTCCACCATGTCCAAAATCATGGGGCATGGGTGGGCATCCTTTCATGCATGTTCCATGCCCAAGTGAAGGCAGCTGTTGATACAAATCCCTCACCCAACAGCTTAAAGAAGAGACAGCTGGCATGCCTCCTCAGCGAGGGCACAGCATCTGAGGGCAGTGGGTGGTCTGCGGGACACTTGGCATCACAGCCACTTGCCTCCTGGTGCTGCCAGATGCCAGTTGCCTCTCCCTGGATCTTCTCGAAGTCTGTCATTATGGCAGGAACTCCTTGCTTTATGCCCTTTGGAGCTTCAAAATTTAAAAAAAAAAAAATTGTGCCTGTAGTACTTTCTCCCCAGCGGTTCATTTTGATAAATTGAAAGCTATACATAAGTTGAATGACTAGTAGGAATGTGTACATTTCATTCACCTTGATTATTACCAGAAGTTAATAGTCTCTCTTCATACACACATGCACACATTTTCCCTGAATTCTGAAAGTTGCAGACATTATAAAAACATACCCCTTAATATTTCAAAGAGCCTTTCCTAAGACTACTTTCCCATATAACCACAATATCATTCTTCTCCCTTCTATGAAAGTGATCTTACCCAATTTACTATCTTCAGATCTCCCCAGTGGTCACAAAATATATTTTTGTCAATCTATTCCTTTTGATCCAGAACTTAGAATCCTATATTCCCATTATTCATTCCATGTCTTTATTTCTTGTAATCTAGAAGGTTCCCCTCCCTTGACTGGGGGTGGGGAGTCTTTCATACTGATGGTTTTGATGAGTCCATGTTAGTGATTGTAGAATAAGTCACACTTTGGATTTGTTTGGGGTTTTATGTTTTGTTTTGTTTTGTTTTTCAGGACATCAGGGAGGCTTGACCATTTTTGGTACAAAAATTATCCAGGTGAAATTATACCCTTTTCAGTGCTTCGTGTCAGAAGGGTAGAAGTCCTATTTTTGGTGGTGGTAAATTTATTTACTTGGTTGGTCAAGGTCTCTGCTACATTTCTCCATCGTAAATGTATATTTTGTCTCTTTAATCACAATTTTGGGCAGTACTATTTCAGGTCTTGTGAATATCATGTTGCCAGTCAACTTCTCCCCAAGACTTTAGCATCCACTGAAGATTCCTGCCTAAATTGATCACTAGGTCAGTGGTTGCAAGATGAGCCTTTTCTAATTCTGTAACCCCTTCTTCATTACTCTTCCTTTTCAATATTGTTAGGAGCGCATGGATTCTTTCTTTTTTCTTTTTTTAAAGAAAAATCTTTTTTAAAGATTTTATTTTATTTGACAGAGAAACAGGCAGAGAGAGGGAGAAGCAGGCTCCCTTCTGAGCAGGGAGCCTGATGCGGGGCTCGATCCCAGGACCCTGAGATCATGACCTGAGCCGAAGGCAGAGGCTTTAACCCAGTGAGCCACCCAGGCGCCCCGGATTCTTTCTAAATATAATGACTCATTACTGACATGATTTCTTTTTGGTTCTTAAAGTGTGCCAAGTTTGAGGAGCAGGTGACTTTTCCCGTTGACTCCTGTGTCGTTTGGGAAGTCCCCGCTCAGGTTTGCAGCGCTTTCTTCCTCTGGAATGGAACAACAAAATGTTCACTTTGTATTTTCTCTACCTTCGACCTAGAGAGACCCATTTCTTCAAGTAGATGGTTTCTCTTATTGAGGAATGGTATTTTCAAGTCCAGATTTGGGTAGTAAGGGGGTCCTTCATTCTAGGCCCCTCATCAATGGGCAGGGCCTAGAGATCTGTATCTGGAGTGTCCTCCTTCTACCCCAGGCTGGATCCAGTAGCACACGTGCACCTGCTGGGGGCCAGTTTCAGATTCTGTCCCCTCTGTCCCGCAGGGAGAATTCTGGTTCTCATCAGAGAATGTACTACTGTACATTACGTACTGAAATTACGTTACCGACACCACCACCAACACCACTGCCAACAACAGACTTAAGTAAAATTCAAGATTTCTTTTTGTTGTTAGAATAAATCCCATAGGAACAACACAGTCAGGCTACCGGAATCCAAAGTTGCTTGAATAAATACTTTTCTCCTCTTTGATTTGATCATTAATTTGATATATAGCTAGGTTAATCTGTTTCTGTTTTGTTCCATTTTAGAGCTCTCTCCCCCATCTTTGTAGATTTCATTTTATTTCTTTTCTTTTGGAACATGTAAAACATATGGTTCAAAGTAAAATGCATAGGATACTGTACATGCATTTTTTTTCTTTTTGCTTTTATCAATTCATATACCCTAGAAATCACTCTGTATTAGTTCATAGAGATCTTTTTGTTTCCTTACAGCTGTATTGCAGAAGAGTTACTGTAATTTATTTAACTAGACCTCAATGAATGCAGTTCAGTTCTTTGCAATATTTCGTTTTTATAAGTAACTCCATACTGGGTAACCTTACGCGTAAGCTATTAGAGTTTTATTTTCAGAGTAAATTCCTAGTTATGGGAGTGGCTCAGTCAAAAGGCAGAAGCAAGTGTGCCTGGTGGCTCAGTCGGTTAAGCCTTCCGCTCAGGTCATGGTCCCAGGGTGCTGGGATTGAACCCCACATCAGGCTCTCTTCTCCTCAGGAAGCCTTCTTCTCCCTCTCCCACACCCCCCGCTTGTGTCCCCTCTCTCGCTGTCTCCCTCTGCGTCAAATAAGTAAATAAAATCTTGAAAAAAGGGCAGAAGCAAGGGTTAAGAGTTTGCCTAACCAGCTCCCCCTCCCCCACCAACATCCAAGCCAGAACTAGAAGACTTTACATCACCGTCAGTTCTACTTAGGAGGACCTGCTCCCCTTATCTGACTATGCTGTCACTCATGATCTGGGCTAATTTGGGAAGTGAGATTTCTGTCTATGTTATCTGATATAAGGATTACAGTGCCTGCCTTGGCCATTCCTTATTCTTAAACATTGGAAATACTCTGTTTTAGGAGTTAGATTCTGTCTTATAAGCCAATTTGAACATATTTTTTTAGTGGTAACCTTTAAGCTCACTGACATTTATAAATATGACCAAAAAGTCTCAATTCCTTTATAGTACTTTATATATATCTATATCTATATAGACATCTATAACATACATATGTGTTTTATATGCATATACATTTTATATACATACACAAATATGTATTTAAGGCACATATATATTTTACACATACATTAACATACATATATGTATGTTACTTTATTATATTATTATATACATATATATGTATTTAATCTGTAATGTGTTATTTTTACTGTGTTTCCTTGTATAGTTTTTGCTCTTTTAAAATAACTTCTGGTTTTGGGGAAGGTTTCTATTATTTTAGTGATTATTACAAATAACATTTATGTGCTCTCAGTTCCTGTATTCCTCCTTTAGGCTCCTGTGTTTGGATTGTCAACTTTAAAGGATATTCTTCAACTCTTACCTATCCAATGATTCATTAGTTTATTCTATTTTATCATTTCTATTTTTTTTTCTTCCATTTCAGTTCATTTCCCCTGCTTTGCCAGAACACGTACCATAAACTTACTTTTCTTCCATCCTTGTTCCTACCGTTGCTCTTGGTGTAAAATTTACAATTATATATATTTCATGCTCATTGTTAGTTCTTTTGCCTATTGTGTTTTGGTTGGATGAAGCATACCCTTTGCTACACTACCTAGAAAGCATTTATTAATGTCATACTCCCTAAGTTCTTAATTATATAAAATAGATTTTGTAGACTTGATACTTGAAAGATACCTTGATTGTTTTTTATCTTGCTAGTGACTGTTTTCTCTCTCTCCCTCTTTCTCTCTCTCTCTCTTTTTGATTCAGAGACACAATTTTTTTTTTCTTTTAGAGTAGTGTTAAAAATTAGACACAGTTGTAAGTATATTGGATCTTCTTTGCCTATTTTCTTTATTAGTTATTTGCCCTTGGGTCCTTTTGACCTCTATTATGCTGTATGTTTTATTCTTTTTATACATTTATGTGTTTCCTCAGTGCTCCTGATTATAGCCTCAGTTGAATCCATTCTCTGCTGGAGACCTTGTAATTTAATTATTATTTTTAGTATAGTTTCATCATTGATTTATTTCCAGGATTTTAATCAACATTAGTTTCACATCTTTCTGGGTTTTTTTTTTTTCTATCCATATGCTTTTAAATTTTTAATTAGAGCTATATTCTCATATCTGCAGGTTCTATTTCAGTGTGTTTCATTTGGGTTGAGGTGTTTCAGTTTTGTTCTGTTGCAGATTTATGAGCAGGATTTCACTAAGCTGGAATATTTTGATTCCCTTCATATTTTGTTCTGTAGAAACCTTGTGTGGATATTTTTCTACTGGTTTCCATTCATTTTGAACTGTTTTATTTTCTGAGACCATTAGTAGCAGTTGTGTGTAGGAGGTGGGAGTTCGGACGACTAGTTAAGTTCTACAGTTCAAGAGCACACTGGCCTTTGGTGGGCTTTGTTCACCTGTTTGTTTGTTTTTTTTTAAGATTTTTATTTATTTATTTGATAGAGATCACAAGTAGGCAGAGAGGCAGGCAGAGAGAGAGGGGGAAGCAGGCTCCCCGCTGAGCAGAGAGCCTGATGTGGGGCTCGATCCAGGACCCTGAGATCATGACCTGAGCTGAAGGCAGAGGCTTAAACCACTGAGCCACCCAGGCACCCCTGTTCACCTGTTTTGATCAAAGTTTTTAAGAGGAGATGGTCTTCTGACGTTCTTTCTTTCTTTTTTTTTTTTTTTTACTTCTATCTATCTTTCTCTTATCATCTCCTTCTCCATCAAGTCCTCAAAGAGTGCTCCCCCCCACAAGGTGATCCCTAGTACCCGTAAGTGATGCCTTCCAAGACAGCTATCTCTGCTCCTTTGCATTTTGAACCCTAGCCAGGCTTCAGATCTGTTGTTACCATTCCTCTACTGAAGATGAAGCTTTCTCGTTACGTGGTAATTCCATCTGTTTTCTACCACCATTGGGATTCTGCTGCCTCCTTACTCCACATAGGTGCTTTTTGAAGGAGCTGTGAAGAGGTTACAATTTAGGTGGTTTTCATCATCTTGTCAAGCCAGCATTAGATTCTTGGAGCCTATTCTGGGTATGAAGAAAATGGAACACTGTGTTTCTTCTTCTCTATGCATACCTACTCTAGCAATCTTAATTCTTCTCTAGGAAACACAGAGGCAATTGGTTGAACTAGGAGACATCATAATCAATAATAGACAATCATTATCATCCACAGAGTTTCCTTCTATCAGAATTGTGGTGCTAAAGGGTGCCAGATTTAGCTAATAAAAATATAGGAAACTTAGTGAAATTTGATAAATAGTAATTCAGATAAATAATGAATAATTTTTTAGTATGTCAGGTTAAGGATGGGTCTGATACTGATGGGCCTCTTCCTCTTGTGAGGAAAAGCTTGTTGTGACTTCCTCCTTCCTTCTGCATGGGATACTGGTGAGAGATGTCGGATGTGAAGCTGTGGCAGTTTTCTTGCAACCAGGAGGCACTTTAAAGGGGCAGAGGTCAGCTAAACATGGTGGCTGAACAGGCAAGACTGGTTCCATAGTGATCCCATTAAGCCGCTGTGCCAAACTTGGAATCCCCTAGTACCTGATTTCTTGAGTTATAATTAAGTACCTTTCTGACCATGATTCATTAGGTCTTCTTTTCTTTATAGCTGAAAACATTACAAGTTAATAGAAACTCATTCCAACTAGAAAGTAACTACAGAAATTTTAAAGGTTAAACCCATCTTTTTATAGGAAGTTTTATTTTTTGTTTGTTTTAGTTCTCAGGCTCTTGGGAACTGTGACCTTTCACTTTATCGTTTATTGGCCTTTTCTTCCCTCCCACTAAAAATATGGAGAAGGGTAGGTTTTCTCTCCTATCCATCAAGCAGCCATTTGGATCTCTTTAACAACGATTTAACATCTTTCAAGATCCTTCTCCACTTTCTCAGTGTTGGAAATTTCTCCCCTCAATCAAAGGTGGAAACATAACCGCTGTTAGACATCGGGGTGTTTGGGACCATGACCAACTGTGCAGTACTTATATTAGTTCTCCATGAAGAGCCTCCTAACTGAGTAGATAGATATGACAACAGATGTTTGGGAAACTGTGTTGTAAGATACATAGTGTAGTCCTGGCGTGTGTGTCCATGGAAAGTGCAAACACTAGTGTAGAATTTAACTGATGAAACATACCTCCCGTTAGTAAATGGAGGGGGAGAAAGTGACCTGTTGTTACAGGAGCAGTGTTCTCAGAGTTTACCCTGTGGTGGGAGTTGCCACAGGGAAGGTCTGGTGTCCATGCCCTGAAAATGAAGTTGTCTTACTATGTTTGTATAGTGCTTTCCTGGAATTACTATGTTTCTCCTAGCAAAGAAATTCTGCACAATGCTCTTAAAGCAAGTTGTTTGGTTAGATTCTTTAAAGGATTTAACTTTTTTGTTTTGTTGTTGTTGTTGTTGTTGTTTTGTGAGAAGAACATTTGCAATTACCCTTGCTAGTGTAGGATAAAAATGACTTTGTTTTCTTCCTCATTATACTTCTGGGTCTGGGGAGAATCCTTACCCGGTCGAAGAAACAATCTTTTCTGTGGGCTCCTTTATTGAGCAGCTCATCAAATGTATTATGGAATCCTTCATCTTTTCTGCAGCATCTACTGCTTGTGCCATAGTGGAGGAAGCACTAGATTTATTATTGGCCTGTCCAAGCAGTGTTTCCTGGTCCTCACAAACAACTTTGTAGATTTTATTCTAGTTGGCGTCTTTAAGTAAACACTGAAAGTAACGATGTCAGGTAGATTTGGACAATTATTTTGACTCGGTCTAGAGGGAACAATATTAAAATGGGCTTTTTGGTAGCTATCTGAATTGATTTTGTTGTTTGTCAAAGGCGAGATTGTTTTTGCTTGGCGGTAAAAATAGATTTATTTTTCTCTGGACCCATCACAGTAATAGCACATTTCACACTCTATGTTGCTGGGGGTTCTTTGACTTGGGAAATTTTTTGTTCTTAAATTTGTATTTGGAATGGTTTTTGTTTTGCTTTTGTTTTCATTTTAAATGGCATGGGTCCGGAACCTCAATTTTGCTCTGGCATGCTCTTCTCGGGCTGGGGTTTATTGCCTCCTCCTCATAAAGATCTCTTTTCAAAATGAAGTTTCTGTGTTCATTGAGTAAAGGTCAGCTTAGTAATAGCAAAATGGTTGAAAAACTCAATGTATACATTTAATAACACATTTCCCTTGATGTTTTCCAAAATCTCTTTTGTTTCTTCTGTAACTATGACCATAATCTCTCATTATACTGTGTGTCTCATTTATCTGTTTATAATCTGTCTACACCAACTTGAATAGAAACTTGGTGAAGGCCAGACCCTGTTTTCTCATTCCCTGGTGAAGACTCAACCTCCAGAAAACCGTTGGATTAGTATTGCTTGGGAAGTTAAAAACAAACTTATAGAACATAAGTGAATGAAAGAAATGTCTTGACAGTTAACAGCTGTAGAGAAATGGTATAATATAATTGCCATTCCTCTGGCTATTATGGGATAGCATCATTATACAATAGATACATGTCCTTTGGAAGGACTTGGAGATCACTCAACCAGGACAAATAGATTTTAATAACTAGATGTTACACATAAGGTTGAAGATTCTCCAGCTGTTCACGTGAATAAAGAAGCCATCGTAACTTTCCACATCTGTCGAGCCTTCAGGGACCTACAGCCCCAGGGATGTCTGGCGGCATCTGAATGGGAGGCCCCAGTTAGAGCCACCCACCCAGCAGACCCTCATGGAGCACAGCACTATAAGCCATAGTAGTTGGGTTTTCAGCCATTAAGTTTTGGGGTAGTTGGTTTACACTGTATAGGAAAGAGAGAAAGTGGACAATCAACCTGCATTTATTGATACTAATGACTTTCCTCTTTCTAAGCGGCATACTTTTTTGGTTCCATTGTACATACCAAGCCTATTCCTTGATCATATAAAAACATAAGGACTAGATGACACTTGGAGAATTCATGTTACTAGGGAAAAGAAAAGATGTATAGGTGTCAACACAGTCTCTTTGGCTTGGTGGGAAAGTGTAGGGGAATTGCGATTTGGTCTGCAACTGGTTATGACTCTATGGGTCTTGACCACGTTCTCTCTCCGGATACAATTGCTTGATTTTTAAGAATAAGAATTTGACACACTGAATTATTATTCCATCTTTTGGGAGTTTCTATACAATTACTGCAGGTTTCTTATAGAAATAAATGTATTTGAGGTAATGACTTATTAAAGTGTGTGGTGAAACCCTTCAGAGACTTGAGAGTGTTCAGAAAGTTGAGTCAGTAATCTATCCAGAGAGAAACAAAGCTAAAAATCCAAAGGCTGTTTGAAATTCCATGTCCCATTAGTTTTTATATATAATTCCAACAGACCACCAAATCTTACTTGTCCTTTAATGGTATCTACTTCAGTGCCTTTCCTTGAGACAAAAATTAGGGCAACGAGCCACTGTTAAAGTTTAAGGCCAAACTTCTGCTGGTCTGTATGTTAAATTTTGACAAGTTAAGCTTATGGTTTTTTTGTTTTGTTTTGTTTTAATTTATTTTTTATTTATTTTCAGCATAACAGTATTCATTATTTTTGCACCACACCCAGTGCTCCATGCAATCCGTGCCCTCTCCAATACCCACCACCTGGTTCCCCCATCCCCCATCCCCCCCGCCACTTCAAACCACTCAGATTGTTTTTCAGAGTCCATAGTCTCTCATGGTTCACCTCCCCTTCCAATTTCCCCCAAGTCCCTTCTCCTCTTTATGAGGAAAGTTCAATGGCTTTTACTCTGGAAGGGGAGGAGCTTATATAATAGTTCTAGACATCACTTGAATACGGGAGGCTTCACTAGTCTCTCTTTTTCTTCCATTCCTCTGTATCCTCTTCTACGTACATATCATGTGACTCGGTCTCGATTGACAACTTCCTTTCGGAGCATCCAATCTGTGGGAATTTGGGGAGGCAACTTAGTGAAGCTGAAGTAGCTTTTACTGTTCTGAAGTTCTGCAGAATTCTAGAAAGGGGTGCATCCTTCATTAAAACTTTGACAGAAGTCAAAGCATGATAGGACTTGCAAGGTTACCTGCATGTATTATTTATTTGTTTCCTGTCTGTCCATCTGTACATCCACACATCTATTTAAGAGAAACCATTGATGTGGTCAAACCTCACCACAGAACAACGGAGGTTTTGGGAGGATCTTGTATAAGTTTGTCCCTGTTCTTTATTAGTTTTTGTTTTTGTTTTTAATTGAAAAATGGATTTTTTTCCTCACCTTAAAAATAGCTGCCACTACCATTATTTTTCAAGACAATATTGCCATTTTTGAAATAATATATATGAAGAGACATGACCCTTTAGTAAGATTGTGTTTAAATATCTTCAAATGATATTCAGATTCTTTCTCCCTGACCTTAAATGTCTCCGGTATTAGAAATAATTGTTTTCTGTTTTTCCTCCAAATTTCTTTTGTGATTTTGAAAAGATAGAGAGGGGCGCTTGAGTTCTGAAGTCAGTTGTTACGCTTACCCGAACCATACTACATTCTGCTCCTGGCAGGGGGAAAGTCCTGCAATCTCTTAACTCCTCTTCCTGGGATCTCAGTGGGAAAAAAGTAGAGAAATTTTCTGAGCCAGATTTGTGCATAGAGACCCAGGAGGTGAAGAGTTCCATGTCAGCAGAATTGTGTACACAATGTAAACAAAGAAATTACATTTTAGAAAGAATAAGGCTCCCTGCTTATTGATGTTCACATAACTATTAAATAATGCTACTCCATTGCTTCTAAAATTCATTTTCATGAGCTCCAACATAGAAATTGTTTCTTAGCTTTATAGGCGCTTAGGGAAAACATTTTAATTGAGATCATCCTTAAGTAAACACAACTTAACTAATTTACTAATTGCTCCATTTGAGGCAGGAGGAGTGCATTATGAATTCTAGGTTCTTGATTCACAGTCAGCCAGAATGAAAGGCATTTAGTAAAACTGAGTTTTTCCTCAACTCATAGAAGAGTTTACCTCCTGACCAGAAGGCAAGACCATATTAAAAGTGAGCCACTGACCCAAGACTGGAGAAGAGTCAAGAAGTGCTTACATCCGTTGTGCAATGTGTTGGTAAAGGAAACAGACCTGTACCCTGAGCTTCTGTCTGGCCTGGCGAGATCTCCCATCAGGTCTGTAAGGGGATAACAGCGCGTCTGTCCCTGTGTTGTATCTCTTCTGAGCTCTTCTGCCAGAACTACTTACTGAACGTCATCAGTGGTCCATTAGCATAATCAGGACCCTCAAGTGAATGTCTTCTTTTCTTCTCCCATAATTCTTTGTGAAGCCTTCAGTCCCTGCACATTTCCTATGCAGTTTCTTGAATCTTCTCACTGGCAAAGTTGAATCAGCAGGTGCACCCTATTAGGAGTCCATGTGTAGAAGACCAAGATTTCTAGATCCCACTTGAACCTTTTCTATTACCTGGTACCTGCATAACGTGTCTTAACTATGTAGATTACCTTCTGCATTTTACCCAGTTTACTTCTGCCTTCTCTGTTCAATAAATACAATCTTAACAATGATTGAGTATTACTACCGTGAACTCTAGAGGTTACAAAGACACAGAATACAGACGCTAGTTCTTCAAGAGTCTTGTCATTTCATTGCGAAAATAAAACCCATATATCATCAGAGATTTCTGGTGTGAGTGCTCAGTGGGGGAAGCAGGGAAACCGGGCTCTCTGAAGGGAAGGTTTGAACAAATGCACAGCGGTCCCAGAATTCACCTTAGAATTCCATATATGATGCATTTACGTATCCTCGTGGCTGTTCCTCTGTGATGTGTCGGTGATGACACAGACAACCCTTCTCTTCCACATAAGTTCTGCCAACCGAATGCTCTGATTTTTTCCTACGTTTCTGGGCTCAGCCTACTTCCTTCAGACAGATAACCTCATATGCCTGTTAGCTTTTGCTGTCTAAAAACCACTCTCAAAACGTTGTGCTTTAGAAACACAGATATTTATTGTTTTTATGATTCTTCATGTCCTCCGTTGGGGCTGAGCTCAGCTGAGCCACTCTCTGGTTTCTTATGGGGTCACTCATGACTCCGTGCACCATTCTGGGTCTGCTGGGGGCTCAAGAGTCCAGCGTGGCTTTAGCTGGCACAGCTTTCATCTCTTCAGTGTGGTCACTCATCTTTTAACAGGGTGACAAGAGAAAGAGCGTGGGAGGTGTGGGACTGGAGCGCTGTCACTTCTGTTACGTTTTTAGGGGCCAAAGCAAGTCGCCAAGCTAGCCGGAAATCGAGGAGGAAGGAATACCCTCATAGTTTGATGGGAGGAATTCCAAGTGCCACAGGTATAGGTGAACGGTGGAGAATTGTGTCCGTTTTAGCTTCAAACACATCTGATGATTACCCCAAATTTTGCTAAGACCATCACATTTACACAGTATATGCTGCCTTTAGGCATTGTTTAACTTTGAGGCCACAAACAGCACCAGTGTGCTCACTGCCAGATGATGGAGTGACTTGAGGGGCGAAGATGTTAACATTTTATAGACATGAACAGATTTGAGATGGGAAATAGCCCAATGCCAGAATTGTAGGAAGAAATCACTTGTGGATCTGAGCAGAAACTTGAGATCCACGTATCCGATTGTTACAGGCTACTGCTATGGGGGTGTCACTGTAATTTCCATATTTCTAGAACAGAAGTTGGTATTTTCATTCCCTAACCAAACTTCATCCCGTGCTGCTTTTCTCAGGAAATGATCCTACCAGTTGCTCTGTAGCCCAAGCCACCCATCTGATGATCCTTGGTTTTTCTCTCTCTTACCATATTCAGTCATTATTACTAACAGTAACTCTTTGGGATGCCTATTTAGTAAAACATGCTGGAGTGTTTCCTGTCTCTGCTAATCTCAGCCACTGTCCTCTCTCCCTCAGTAGAGCTGTCTCCCAAGAAACTGGTCTCCATGCTTTCCTTCATGTTCTGTAGGACCCACTGTGACTTCTTAAAACTAAATGTTCATCCAGTTGGCATCCAATGACTGAGTTTTGACTATGTGTTAGACTCTGTGGATACAGAAATCAAGGCAAAGTGACTGCCTCTGGGAGTCTATAATCTGGTGTGGGAGACGTGATAGAGACAAGTTGATAGATGACACAGTAATTAGGAGTGCTGTGAAGAAAATGAAATCAGAGTCAAGAGTAGAGAGTGACACAGTGCTATTTCCCATCGCTGGGTTAGGGAAAGCCTGTCCCCGGAAGTGATCCTTGAACATCAGAGAGGGAACTGTGTGGATATCTGAGTCAGTGTCAACAAATAGCAAGACTTCCAAACCTTGGGATAGGAGTAGGGTTGGAATGGAACAGGATAGTTAGTGGAACTGAATGAGTAATAGGGCAGGGGAATGGCTTCCCATCAGTCCATGGAATGGATTTGGTATATTGTTGAAACTGTGAGGGGAGGGGTACCTGGGTGTCTCAGTGGGTTAAAGCCTCTGCCTTCGGCTCAGGTCATGATCCCAGGGTCCTGGGATCGAGCCCTGCATCAGGCTCTCTGCTCAGCGGGGAGCCTGCTTCCTCCTCTCTCTCTCTGCCTGCCTCCCTGCCTACTTGTGATCTCTGTCTGCCAAATAAATAAATAAAATCTTTAAGAAACTGTGAGGGCAAAGTCAGTGGAACTGGAGAATGATTGGCCATATTTATTGAGAATAGTTACGACCACTTACAATGACCACTGCTGCATGGAAAAGAGGCTGTAGAGGAATAAGAGGGAATAGTAGCTTGAATCAGTGTGTGGCCCTGAAGATGGTGGGAAGAGGTCAGGTTTCAGAGTTCTTTTGAAGGATCTGCTGACGGGCGTTTGCAAGGAAGGCAGGGAGGCCCAGATGGTGTAAACTGGCGTGGGGAGCGTGGAAAATCCTGGGTACGAATGGTTTTGTGGGAGCCAGAAGGAGAAATCAAGTGGTTTTCTTGGAATTCGGTTTGACATACATTTTTTTAAAATTTATTTTAAGATTTTTATTTACAAGAGAGAGCATGGGGAGCAGAGGGAGAGGGACAACCAGACTCGGCACTGAGAACAGAGCCTGATACGGGGCTCGATCCCAGGACCCTGAGATCAGGACTTGACCCGAAGCTAAGAGTCAGACACTCCACTGACTGAGCCACCCAGCGCCCCCAGTTTGAGATGCATTTCAGACGTCCAAACTACATCAATCCCTGTCTTAAAACCTTTAAGTGATTTTACACTGAGTTGTGGTAAAACTTCAAATATAATGAACAAACAAACATGGCTTGTAAGAGCATGTACGGCCTGGCCCCCGTGTCTCTGCCGCCTAATCTCATTCTACTTGCTCTCCTCCCTCGCTCCTCGTTCATCTGTACGTGGCCGTGGTGCCGGTTTCTTTCAGTTCCTTTACTGCTGGAGTCTCTCTTTGATTGTCCTCTCCCTTCCCCCGGATGAGCACCTCCTCTCCATCCCTTGCTTGCCCCCCGGCTCAGTCAGCTCCTCTTTGGTAGCTCCGCTGAAATGTCACTTTCTCTAGGAAGTGCGCTCAGCCTCTCTTCACCTCCCGCCGACGAAGCTCCACGTTCCCACGGTCTTCTGGCAACCCTCTTTCCAGTGCCAGGCAGGTGTTTTTGTGAAATTGCTTGGTGGTCACACAGACAAGACTTGAAGGACTTGAGCACAGGGACAGTGTCCGAGCCCCCGTAGAGCGACCAGAATGTAGTAAGAACTTGATAAAAAAAAAAAAAAAAATCTATTTCTGGGGCGCCTGGGTGGCTCAGTGGGTTAAAGCCTCTGCCTTCAGCTCAGGTCATGATCCCTCTGGGATCGAGCCCTGCATCGGGCTCTCTGCTCCGCAGACAGCCTGCTTCCTCTACTCTCTCTCTCTGCCTGCTTCTCTGCCTGCTTGTGATCTCTGTCTTTCAAATAAATAAATAAAATTAAAAAAAAAATCTATTTCCAATAGATTGGAAGCCTAAGATTGGTTAAGGAGGTAAAAAGTCCTGAATCGGGGCCAACAGCCTATACTTCAAGGCTCTGTGAACACTGGGGGCACTGCAGCAGAACTAGAGGAAGAAAAGACGAAGGGGCAGAGGTTTCAGACCCAGGCTTCCAAAATCCGAGTGTTTTTAGACCTGCTGCATTTGAGAGCGGTGTGAATCCCGGCAGTGCAGCGGGCTGTGCATATCAAGTGAAGCTCGGTCTCAGGGTCTCGGAAACATCCGATGAGTTTTAGGGCTTTCGGGTTACCCTTGAGCAACAATGCTGGGTGATGCAGCTCAGACCCGTTCTCTGAACACGAAGACAGGACATGTAGGCGTTCTGGGAAGGAGAAAAGATTTGTTTGTTGGCTTCTTGGATTTCGCTTTGATACATATCTTTAGGACTGGAAGTTTCTATTTCAAGATGCGTCAGGGGCGACCAGATGCAAAGAGGATCCCACAGTTTACACATGAGAGAAACGGCCGCTCACCTAAATGCACAGACTGTCCAGTGATCCTTTGGCAGTTCTGCCTCAGTGCTGCTTCTTGTATAGAGATTTCCCCTATGCCTCCTGCACCAACACCTGTGTAGCTGCCCACATTCTCACCGTCCCCCATCAGGGTGGCCCTTTTCTTGTAGTCGATGAACTTACACTGATGCGTAATCACCCCAAGTCCGTGGTTTGCATTAGGGTCGCCCTTGGTATTGTACCTTCTGTGGTTTGGGACCAACATATAATGACCTGTATCCAGCACGGGAGTATCCCGGACAGCATTTGCACTCTGAAAATTCTCTGTGCTCCCCTTACCCTTCCTGTCATCCCCAATCCCCAGCAACCACTGATCTTTCTAAGGTCTTCATAGTTTCGCCTCTTTCCACAGTGTTCTATAGTTGGAATCTTTTGGGGTGTAGCCTTTTCAGATCAGCTCCTTTCACTGAGTAATTTAAATTTCCTCCATGGCTTTTCATGGCTTGAGAGCTCATTTCTTTCTAGCACGGAGTAATGTTCCACTCTCTGGACGTACCACAGTTTGTGTGTTCACCTGCTGAAAAAGCCATCTTGGTGGCTTCTGAGTTTTGGCATGTGTGAATAAAGGTGCTGTAAATAAGCATCCGTTTGCAGTGTTTTGGTGTATGGATATAAGTGTTCAACTCCTTGTAGTAAATGCCAAGGAGTATAACAGCTGTATGGCAAGAGCCTGTTTTGTTTTGTAAGATGCTGCCGAACCGTCACCCAGTGTGGCTGCCCTTGCCTTCCTGCCGTGAATGAAAGTTCCTGTCGCTCCACAGCCTTACCAGTGTTTGACAGGGTCCGTGTTCTGGATTTTGGCCATTCTAATAGTTGTGTGGTGGAATCTGATATTTTTTTTTAAGATTTTATTTATTTGACAGAAAGATCGCAATTAGGCAGAGAAGCAGGTAGGGGGGTGGTGGGATTCATGCTCCCTGCTGAGCAGAGAGCCCAATGCGGGACTCAATCCCAGGACCCTGAGGTCATGACCTGAGCCGAAGGCAGTGGCTTAACCCACTGAGCCACCCAGGTGCCCCTGGTATCTCATTTTTATTTGCATTTTTCTGCTGACCAATGACATGGAACATCTTTTCATAAGCTTATTTGCCCTCTGTATCTCCTCTTTGGTGAGGTGTCTGTTAAGGTCTTTGGCCCATTTTTGAAAATTTGTTTGTTTCTTTATTGTTGAATTTAAGAGTTCTTTGTATGTTTTCGACATGTCCTTTATTAGATGTGTCTTTTGCAAATATTTTCTCCTAGTCTGTGGATCATCTTCTCAATGTGTTGATATTATCTTTCACAGAGCAGAAGTTTTTAATTTTAATGAAGTTCAGCTTTTCAATTATTTCTTTCACAGATTGTGCCTCTGGTGTTGTATCTAAAAAGGCATCCTCGTACCCAAGGTCATCTAGCTTTTCTCCTGTGTTATCTTCCAGGAATTTTAGTTTTGCATTTTACATTGAGGCCTCAGATCCAGTTTGAGTGAATTTTTGTGAAGGATGTAGGGTCTGTGTCTAGAGGGACATTGTTCTAGCACCATTATCACTTCGGTCCGTTGTAGGGCCCTTGCTCCTTTGTCAAAGATGGGTTGGCTATACTGTCTCAATTTCTTGATCCCCAGTTACCAGTAGAATTTTTGGAACTGAATTTTTTCTCATGTTCCTCTGTCTAGGCACGTTTTGTACCCCCATAGCCTTTCTTCTTCTTACGTTCACTGTTTTCTGATGTTTCTTGGGTGTTATGTGGGACATCCTTGAGATTTTGTAACTGAGAAATGATCCTCTGTCAAAATGGTATTATAGTAAATGTGAACCATGGTTCTGGAAGGGTTGGAATACTGGCATAAATGTGTGGAGTTTAAAAAAAAATGTGTGATGACTCATAGAAGGCCAGCTGACCAATGTAACAAGGAAGAGTTGGACGCTGTTTTCTACTCGCACATCTCATCCCTAGTTTCTAGACCTGCAGCCACAAATGTAAAATAATCAGGTCATCCCAGCTAACCTTACAAAGGATCAAAAGAAAAGAAAACAAAAACATAAACAAAACAAACAAAAAAGAATCAAGTGCCCCTTCAAGTTTGTCTGACCTGCCTTTCCAGACAATAAAGAAAACCGTTATCGTATTATTTTTGTAGTAATCTCTCTCTCTCTCTCTCTCCATAATTAGTATTCTTTTCTAAACTATCAGGTACACTCATGCCTCCTATGACTGTGTTATCATCAACAAAGGATTGTAGTAACAGCAGCCATTCCTTATGTACTTTATCTTCTTTAATCTTTATGGCAATTCTCTACATTCAAACTATAGGTCAGGTTTTAAGAATGTAGGGAACTTAACAAACTCGTGTAGCTGGAGAGTGGCGGAGGCGGGATTTAATTTTTCTGATAACCTCAGCTGTAGTAGTTAGTTGCTGTGCTGAGTTTCATGTCATTAAAATAGACTGGGCTTCTTTGGAATTTCTGGAAAATCTACAAATTGAGTAATACTCCTTGAATAATTGGTTGTTAGAACTGTTTTGGCCAGGGACAGCTTTTTTTTTTTTTTTTTGGTCCCCATATGTGTGATAACAAAGAACTTCAAGTCCATCAAATTGAACCATAAACTGAATACATGTTGCAGGGCTCTAACTTAACTGAGATTTTCAAAAATCTATGAAGTCATCCTTGGTTTTGGAGTAATAGAATCTCTACTTCCTGTATCCCCAGAAGAACCCATCAGTTTATGGCCTCACAAAAGTCCAAAGTCCACTATCTCTAGCTCACCCTGAGAAAGAAGTCAAGGAAAGACCTTTTCCAAATAGATGCAAGAAGAAGTAAAATGATTGTCTGAAGCTGTGAGGGGGACAACTAAACATGGGTACTTACCAGTACCATCTGAGAAGCAGATGTCAGATCCATTGGAAGGGACAATTTCATCTTAAATGGAGCCAGGCTCACAGTGGAGTAAGCCATTTCCTGTGGTGTTTTGGATATGCCTTTTGAGAGCTCATGCGAACTTACTGTTGCAGATTCAGGAATTTTGTGGAGTGTGATAGTTTAAAACTCAACATGATGTGGGTATTTACACCATGGAAATTGGCAAACACTACAAATAAGGGATTTTTTTTTTTTAAGTTTATTTAGTTTTTTTAGTAATCTCTATGTCAAATATGGGGCTCGAACTCACAACCCCAAGATCAGGGTCATATGTTCTTCTGATGAGGCAGCCTGGAGACCCAAAGGAATTTTCTTTCTCTTTTTTTTTTTTTTTTTTAAAGATTTTCTTTTTTTTTATTTGACAGACAGGGATCACAAGCAGGCAGAGAGGCAAGCAGAGAGAGAAAGGGAAGCAGGCTCCCTGCTGAGCAGGGATCCCAGGATCCTGGGATCGTGACCTGAGCCAAAGGCAGAGGCTTTAACCCCCTGAGCCACCCAGGCACCCTTTTTTTTTTTTTTTTTTTAAATGAATCGAGAGGTACATGGGTGGCTCAGTCCATACAGCCTCAAATTCTTGATTTTAGGTCAGGTCCTCATCTCAGGGTCATGAGATGGAGCCCCATGTTGGGCTCTGCACTCAGTGCAGAATCTACTTTGGATTCTCTTTCTCTCTCCCTCTGTCCTTTTTCTCTCTCTCAGTGAATGAATGGATGAATGAATTAAATAAAATCTTTTAAAAACTGATTTGCCAGCACATCTTTGGCTATTTAGCAAAGAAGTGAGCTCTCTGTCACTGCAACTAAGAAAATAGAAACTTCACGATTTCCTGAAAGATATGTTGGAATATGTGGAATCAGAGAAAAATTAGGTCCCTGTGGTCTTACTCAGCTGTGTACTACCTTATCCCTTGAATGCACTGATCACAGTGCTAAGGCAAGTGAGATTTGTGATTTGAATGCCTTTACTGATGCTCTCTTGTCCAACACCCACTCCTAACCTACTGCTGGCTTCGCACATGTTTCGCCTTCCACTAAGCCCCTTCTGTTTTAACTTCTAACAGAAGAGTTTCCATAACCCTGTGGTCTGGTGTCAGACTGTTTCCTTTTGAATCCTAATTTTAATATTGACTAGCTGCGTGAACTCTGGAAGGCTACTGAGTCTGATTAAGCCCCCCCCCTTTTTTTAATCTGTTAAAAGTAAATGGTAGGAATACCTCCTTCAAACAGTTGTTCTGAGTCTTAAATGAAGTAATTAGTCCAATGCTTGGCCATGATAAGACTCTTGTAGGTGTCAGTTCTATTTCCCCTAAGGGAGTATCGATTCTGGGTTTTGTTTTTTTTGTTTCGCTTGCTTTTTTTTTTAATTCCTTCACCTCTTGGACTCCAGCTTCTACGAAGACTTTCAAGTATATATACACTGTACTAGGTTGACTAGCTATGTTTTTGAATTTGTCTATAAAACAGAATTTTTGTGTATTCTGCATTCTCACAAAGCGTGTATTCTCAGAAATGCAGTCTGTGGAGCCACTGTATGGATAATAACAAGAGATGTTTTCAATGTTAGTGCGTGAGCTGTTGGCAGCATATAAATTGGCAGTCCTTTGAAGACCCTCAGAACTTGGAGAAGTTTAAAAAGAATGACATTGAGAGTCATCCCCCGTCCACCCCCCAAGAAAAGGACAGCGAAAACTTAACAAAAGTGTTTATTTTTAGTAGAAACTGTTCTTTCATTGAGCAAACACTGTGATGTGTTCATGAAAACATAAGAAAAGCAGACACACCCAGAGTGATTTATTTTTTTTAATTTATTATTACTATGTTCAGTTAGCCAACATAGAGTACATCATTGGTTTTTAGTGTAGTGTTCAGTGGTCCCTTAGTTGTATATAACACCAATGCTCATCGCAACACGTGCCCTCCTTAATGCCCATCACCTGGTTACCCCATACCCCCCCACCCCTCCCCCCGCCGCCCTCCTCCCTTCTTTAACCCATAGTTTGTTTCCCGAAGTCCAGAGTCTCTCATGGTTTGCCTCCCTCTCTGATATCTTTGTCTTCAGTTTTCCCTCCCTTCCCCGATGGTCCTGCGTGCTGGTCCTTAAGCAGTACAGCTCATAACCCGGGTATGGAAAAGGTCATTTCTAGAGCCCACAGAGCAAACTCTTTCAAATTGCATTCCCAGATAAAAGCTTTTATGGATAAGGAAGTGAGAGACGCAGGTGGCAAGCATCATTCCTATTTTCCATTTTGTGTCATTTCTCTAAATATTTAGTCACTTGTGCATAGGCCATCATTGAAAATACAGTACATTATTCAGAAACAAAGGTGCGTACATTTACTGTAAGTATTTATATATACTGAGCGTATATGTGGTTTGCATCATCTTCAGAGATCCTGGAGGCTCTGAGTGGACTTTTTTTGAATACTGGTCTATAGACCACATATGTGGTGACACCTTTCTGGAAACTAGCCCTGAGTTCAGCTCTGGCCGAGATCTTCTCAACATTGATTGACTATGTCTGAGGAAATTCGAACTAACCTATGTTCTTTTTGCCTTTGGGTGATGCTATAGCATAGATTCCTGTCAAGGAAATAGAGCCCAGTTTAGAGACCATTTCAGTGAGGCAGTTTAGGAAGTGATTAATTCATTCTCCTCTTGGGTCATTGCTGACTGGCACCAGTATATTCCATAGTCTTTGCTCTCTGGATATCTTGGGTGTATGAAACAACCACATCAGAAACATGTTTGGAAGCCTCGACCACTGGAAATGTGTGTTAAAAAAAAAAAAAAATCTAAAGATCACATTCAGAATTTAGGATTCTGATTTAAGGGTCCTCTGACCTTATTACTCATTTGCAGGAAACACCCCAGGCCCTGATTTCTTCTTCTTTTGACATGTTGGCCACTTGCTATATTAGATGATCTGAATGAATCGGCTACTTCCCCTCCTTCCCTTTCCACGTTGGCAGATGAAAAGAAAAAAAGATGGTACAAAAATATTTAATCTGTTAAAGTCGGTTTCAACAGGGGCAGAGGTGGAAGAAAGAAACCTAACTGCTTCACTTTTAACACACATGTTTTCCATAGACGGCTGGTTTTCTTCAATTTTTATAATTACAATTTCAGGCAGCATCCCTCCACTCCAGGATGGCTATCCCATTTGTGGGTTACCCATTTCCTGCACATTTCCTTCCTCCAGCCCACCTCTTGGCCACATTAACATTACTTCATGTCACAAACGATACCACAGGTGGCCAGAACAGGTTCTGAGAAAGGGAAAATGACGTGGAAACCTGTCAAGGTTGCTTTCTGTTACATTAAAGTGTTTGGTGAGGAGAGGCCCCACACTCTTGGCCAGAAGGAGACTTCTGGAAAACATAGACATTTCGGAAATCCTTTCTTTCATGATTATCTCCATTAAGTAAGCATTAGCTGGCTAGGCATCCCTGACAAGGTTGGAGCAGCGAGCATCACAGCAGCTGTGAACTTGGAAATGAGGTTGAGGATATGCCCTCACTTCTGGCATGTGATCTGTTGGCCCAATATTTACCACAGTCGAAGGTTAGACTTGGTTTAATGCATAGTCTTTGGGGGCTTACAGTCAATAAGACAAAATTCACATACAAGATCCAATAGTCAAGAGCAATTCAGAATTTATTAAGGGGTTGGATTTATTAGGGGTTGGATTGTATAGGACAGAATGTGTGTGTCTGTGTCTGTCTGTCTGTCTATATCCTTGAGTTCAGGGATGGGATAGAGACTGATGAGTCGGCTGAAGTCCATGAGAAGTCTTTGTGAGAAGAGGTGTAGGAGCTGGGCTACGCCTGGAAAACTGCGGGGAGGTGGAGAGAGTGGAATCTGGGTCAGTGTCGCAGTAGAGTGAAGGTGTGGGTGTGTGCAGAGCCTCAAATGCCAGAAATAAGTCAAGAAGGTGAGGAAAAGATACAGATGTTCAAAAAATATATAAGCCCTCATCCTCCATGAAATTGATATTACCTGTGGTGAAAGTGGGTACACCCTTTGTGAAAGTGAATCCTTGAAACTGTCAAGTGTGTTGATAACATTGGACAAAAGGCAGTCTCATTTGGAGAATAAATTTACAAATTCTTATCAGAGGCTGTTAGAGGCATCTGTCTCTCATTAGCACCAGATTTTGATGGATGACGTTCGGAAAGAGATGAGCTTCCATTGATTTAGGTTGTTGTTGGAATAAAAGCCCAGTCATGCTTACAAAGCCCTGGATGGACTGACCTCTCTTATGCTTCTGACTGGCTATTTTCCAGACCATTCTGTCCCTCATTCCCTGAGCTTCAGCCATACACCACCTTCTTTTTCTTTCTTCGGTGTGCTAAGCAGTTTCCCACCTTATGTTACCTTGGCATTGACTGTGATCTCTACCGAGAAGAGACGAATGTCTAGGCTGTTGGGCAGAGCAGCTCTTTCTTACCATTCATGCGTCAGCTCTGATTTCACTTCCTGAGACCAAAGAGTCGTGTGCCCTGGTCCCCTGGCATTAGCCATCACATCACCCTCTTTCATTCCTTTCCTCCTTTCCAAGGAGGGCTCTGATTGTTGTCTCTCCTTCGGAAGGCTCATTAGGACAGGATACCTTACCTGCTGCTTCCTGCCATACCCCAGCGGGTAGTAGGTGCTCAGGAAACTGAGTCAGGGGCAGTGGGGTAGATTACACTCAGAGCCTATAAAGCTGGCATTCTTTCCCACTCCCAAAGAGCTGAACTGTTACAAAGGCAGCAAGAAAATGGAGAATGGTAAGGTCCAGGGTGGCCCATGTCACGACGGCATTATGTTACAGCACGTTTTTTCTCCTTTGTTCCTCTGTGAAGTCTTAGGAACCTGGGAAACAACACCCCTTAGGGATATTTCAAAGAGGTGGACTTGGAGGGGTCATTGTGTGGATTAGATGAACATTTGTCTAACAGAAAAAGCTGCTGGTTTCATGCATTTCTTACTATGTTTATACGTTGTAGCCGTTGTGGAACCAAATAACTCTGAACCTAATGAGCTAAAACCTGATGTTTCTCCAGCCTGCCCTCTGACCCTGGCAACACATTCCTGTCCCCTTGCTCGTTCCCTTCTCCAAGTACCACTGGCCAAGTGTGCCTGCCCCCTACCTGTCCTGGCGTGACAGCTCTGGTTAATTCTGCAAAAGGGATATGACGGGTCTGTTACTTTGTTTCTCGTTCATAGATTTCTGACAGAAGCCCCTCTCTGGCTGACACTGTCCAAAAGTGGCCTGAGTTCTTAGCTTTGGCTCGTTTGGCTTCCAGGTGCCTGGTTAAGAAAGGATCAAGTGGGTGTTCTCCCCTTGCCTAGTTTGGGTTTATGAATGAAATGTTACAATGCGGACACCTGGATGGCTCTGTGGGTTAAAAGCCTCTGCCTTCCACTCAGGTCATGATCCCAGAGTCCTAGGATTGAGCCCCACTTCGGGCTCTCTGCTCCATGGGGAGCCTGTCCCGCTCCCCACCCCCCACCTGCCTCTCTGCCTACTTGTGATCTCTGTCAAATAAATAAAAATCTTAAAAAAAAAAACACAAAAAACCAGAAATGTTACAATGCCTTTTTATGTGCCATTAATACGTGCTACGATAAAATGACACACCCCCAATTGTGCACTGGGATGTAATTTACTTGACTCTATTTTTTCTAAAGGATCTATGGCATTAGGACAAGGCAGAGCTGGCAGAAGAGTTCTGTCCCACTTGCCTTTTCCACATCTACCCTTCCCACCTTCTCCTGGTTACTGTGCTAGAGACCCGTGCTCCTGCTCCGTGGGCCACCTCCGCATTTCCATTAATGCGCTCCATTACCTCCACACGGAGGTGATTTTCCCATCTAACGATGATTAGTCCTCCATGCTAACTCTTCCTCCTTCTTCCTTAGCACTGCAGTGACAACACACATCCCTGCCAATCAGACATGAACATCGAAGGAGCCTGGAAGAGAGGCTACACGGGAAAGAACATCGTGGTGACCATCCTGGATGACGGCATTGAGAGAACCCACCCGGATCTGATGCAGAACTATGTGAGTGTGTGCTGTGGTCGGAACCCCTTCCCCCCTGGGAAATAAGGGGACATGAGTGATGATGGTCAGGAAGTAGGGATACTACTGAAAATCTCAGCTAACAGAGTAGGCTCCGCATATTGCTTCGTCTTATGAAAAGACATGCCCTCTGAGTACAGGGAGCACGAGCTACTGCTTTCAACTTTCCAATGCCTTTGATGTTCTGATGACATAAAGCAGGGGATAAGGCGGCAGAAACCCCACCCCTCCACCCTCTGCTCCCAATAATGACCGCTCTTCTCAAAGCCACAGCCTCGCAGCCATGCAACGGGCCCTGTTTCTCTTATGGAGGAAAACGTACTTAGAACATTTCTCAAGTTTTTCCTACTGGCCTTTCTCTCTCTCTTTTTTTTTTTAATTCTTCTTTTTCAAAGGATAATAGTAATCAGCCTCCTACTCGTCCTAGAAGCAGTCACTTCCCTTTCTTAAGAAGGAAGTGTGATTCCAGGACTCCAAGAGAACGTAAGATGAGCCTAAGACCACAGAGCAAGGAAAGTGCTGACACTCAGTACTTTGACTGAACATCCTGGTTTTGATACCCAGGGCCCATAGAACATTGGGGTCAAATTCTGCCCCTTGGGTCTCTGGGTCCCCTTGACCACCATTGATATCTACTGCCCAGAAGAAATGTGTCCATGATCTCTCTAAACTCTACGCTCTAAGCTCATTCCTTCCATTGGCTTCTGCTTTCTAAGTTCAGTTGAGAGTGCCATAATTATCTCTCAGTATGCCATTCTCTGTCGGCTCCAAATTTATTTCCTGACACCTTAGTGTTCTGTCTAAAATACAGAGCATGGGGACACCTGGGGCCTCAGTCGGTTAAGCAGCTGCCTTCAGCTCAGGTCATGGTCCCAAGGTCCTGGGATGGAGTCCTGCATCAGGCTCCTTGCTCAGCAGGGAGCCTGTTTCTCTCTCTGCCTCTGCCTGCCACTCTGCCTACTTGGGCTTTCTCTCTGACAAAAAATAAATAAAATCTTAAAAAAAAAAAAAGTAAAATATAGAGCATGCAACAGTCCCCTGTTATCTGCAGATATAACTCTGATTCCCGTGACGGCTTGGCAGAAAATCCCGTGGGTCCCACTCACACCCACTTTTTCTGACTTCCCCTCAGACCTCTTGTGACAACTGTTTCCACCCAGAAACACTGATATCACTGAAGGCCACTTTAACGACCCCCTCACCCCGCCTTCCTTCCTGATTCCAAAATCTGGGCTGTGTCAAGTGTCCCTAAATTATATTTGTTGTTGATACTGAAAAATTTTCTCTTAAAATCAGTGATTTTCTAGCCACTTAAAGTTTCCTCTCCTATCCCTGAAAATACAAGCAGCTCTAAGTCATGGTGAAGTCTACTTTGCTACCCTTTGCAGGAGTCTTACTGACCCCAAAGGAGGAAAGTCACAGGTCGGGGTGGGAAGCTTTGCCCCGTGTTTACGGAGGGGACCCATAAGGAATCCTGAGCTACATGAGAGGGAGGACCCCGTCTCTGCAGATTTTCGTCTTCTATGTTGTCGTTCATGGTCATTAAAGGAGTGACTTCAGCCAGCCCCACCCACCACCCTGTGCCTGAGCTGGCAGAGAATGGTGAGGCAGGCCCTGCCTCATGGTTCCCCCTGCCCAACGGCACAGACGACTTCCCGTCCCGGCAAGCTTGCTGCCTCAGTGTACACAAAGCGGCCCTGGGGGATGTTGTCCAGGGCTCACTCAGATCGGACCTAACTTTTTCCTCAAGGCCAAGTTTCAGAGACAGGGATATGATGCCTTCTTGAAATCCAATCTCTCTCCTCATCTCCATCTCCCTCAGCACGAGACGGTTTAGTTTCTGGGCACCACGGGTGTCCCCTCCATGTTTCCTCTGGCCCCACTCCCTCCGCCTCTCCCTCTCTTTCTCTCTCTCACCTACTGCTCCAGCTTCTCAAACCACGTAGAGAGAGCTCCGCCATATTGTTTCCAGTGTTCCTTTCTCATTCGCTCAGTCTCACTTCTTTCAAGATACTGACTCTCAAATTAATTTTCCTGAAGAGACTCCACTTTATCTTTGCAAATAAAACACCTCCAAGCCACTTCTTTGGTGCCTGGGAAACTCCCACTGGCTCACAGTGACCCATATTTCTGACCCACGGAGACCTTCCTCCACACGAACCCCCCAGCGTCCCCTCACACTTGAATCTTTCCTCACAGTCTTCCAGCCTGTCAGCCGTTTCGTGTCAAACATTCAGCCAAGAAACTTAACAAATTAATTTTTTACAATGACATACTGAAACAATTTCCGCTAAATTAGATGATTTTTCCCTAAGGTTAAAAAGAGAGAGAGAAAGAAGGAACTGCAAATTCATTTCCTTCTCATTTGAACAAAATGTTTGAGTGGCTGCTCTCACCCTGCCTCCAAGCACACACAGGCATTCATAGAGTAGAATTTGAGAGCTAAAAAGAAATTTCTGTTTGTCTCCTCTCTTGATAACGGTAGAAGCCAGGGCCTGACGGCTGCAGTGAGTGAGCCCAGGTCGAATAAAGAACAGAATTGTGGGGACCTCTCTCCCAGCAGAGAAGTCTTTCTGGTCATACACAGTGTCGGTTTTTTGGGGGTGTTCCTGCCCCCCCCCACAAGCTAGAAATGTATTTGATGAAACACAGACAGCTTTAACCTAATTGTGATTGTATTCTTTGACCTTTTCATTTTTACCCTCCCTTGAAACAGAATTCTCTAGAACATAACTGTGTGGTGAGCAGTACCAATGATTGTCAGTTGTCCCATGTTGGATCTGGTGAAGTATAGAGAAAAGCACATTGGATGGGGTCAGGGGCACATGGCCTGGGTTCAAGTCTTGGTTCCACAGGCTGGTATGCTTCATGCCTTTGGCCAAGTTATTTAGCCTGTCTTAAGCCTCTCTTTCCTTGCAAGTAAAATTAGTCGGTTACACTTGATACCATTCATGCTCTAGCGACCAGTATGGCAGGACAGGGGGTGGCCTGTGGGGCCACCTTTGTATGAGAAGCAGGGACTTACCTACCACCTTTGTAGGTCCAGTGGATTTTGCGTAATTTCTCCCACTATCAGACTCTTCGGTACTACACATTATTTCCAGAAACCAGAGCCCTAAAGTTAGAAAACAAAGATAGCATTGACTTTCACTAAAACTGAAATCAGGAGATACCCTAAAGCATTAGAAAATACAAAACTTTCTAAATTAGTCCTACCTACTGTGATTTAAATTGGAGTAAAAGTATAAGCCAGTAATTTGTTTTTGGAAATTTAGAAAATCGAAAGAAAGAAATGTGGGAATCCAGAGATGTTTCACAATCACTTTTAAAAGCAGACAGACCCAGCTTTGGCTTCACAGATGCTTTTGCCTCATTCCGAAGCCTTGACCTACAATAAAACTGTGTTCTTTATTTTGGTTGGGGCAGAGGGTCACTGGTTATTAGTAAAAAGTCTGAATTACAGACTCGTCTATAATAGTTACAACATCTGGAACCAGACAACTCTTGCCTGATGGAGATACGACGATAACCCAATATAATAAATTTCTAATACTGATTTTTAATTGGCTGGCCAGTTATTTGTGAATTATCTTCCAAAATCTTTGAATTACCAGGAATGTACACACTCCAGAAATGAAGCAAGAAATAGAGAGAGAATCCCTGGAAAATAAATCACTTGGCTTCTAGAGAGTCCAAGAATACTTGGTGGTCCCTGGGGATCTCTTCAGAGGAATTGGGTGAGAGGTCAGTTCCAGAGATGAGCGAAAATGTGTTGGCAACAATCGTCTGGGTTCTTCCTTGGTCTGTGGAGAGTATGTCTTCACCTTAAGGAAAAAAATACAACAGTGATTATTACTGAACAAGGCATCCTGACACCACCGAACCATGAATGTATTATTTAATCTAATTACTCTCTTGCAGAAATGTGTTTAAGAATGCATGAGCCTTCAGGTTAATGGCTAATTACTAAATGTCTGTCTCCTCCTCTTGCTCTCTCCTCTGTGGCTGTAGGATGCCCTGGCGAGTTGTGACGTGAATGGGAATGATCTGGACCCAATGCCTCGATACGATGCAAGCAACGAGAACAAGTAAGGCCCAGCTGAAGGGTGGGTGGCCTGTGGCTGCCAAGGATTTTTGTTTTCCACTCTTGCTGAGGGAAGTATTTCCTTAGAAAGCCTTGGTAACACATGATCTGTAAATTTGCTCCAAGGTGAACAGGGGTCTTTCCACGGAAGCTTCTGGGTAATCAAAAGGGGGTGGTCTCCATGGTAAGAATGGTCACAGAGAGAACCCTGGGGAATGACTCAGCATTTCCATATCTTGAGGGCACAGCTGGGGAATACTACCTCTCATGAGGTAATTGGCCCCTGAACCGTTTTGGGGGATGGGGTCTAAAGCGAAAGGCAAAACAAAGTGTACCCCCCAAAAGTTACTTTATTGGGTTAAATTCAACAAA
This sequence comes from Mustela nigripes, assembly GCF_022355385.1. NCBI lineage: Eukaryota > Metazoa > Chordata > Mammalia > Carnivora > Mustelidae > Mustela > Mustela nigripes. Next base: position 75,273,082 of record NC_081565.1, on the reverse strand, counting down.
TTGGGTTGACTCCTTTGCTTGAGGTCTCCGCCGGGGCTTTCTTATTAGCTGCTCTGTTCTTCTATTCTGTAGTGACTGTGTTTTCCACTAATAGATGTGAAATACCTATAAGGCTCACCATGTACAGAACCCATTACCTTTCTTATCTGCACATTCAAGAGTCATAGAAACCCATCTGAGCACTTTTCCTCTCTCCAGTCAGTACAGTCGTTCTTGTGAGAGCAGATGAAAACACACATCCATTTGATACCATGGAATATCTTAACATTCTTCAGAAAGTAAATGGGAATGGTTTTTCTTGCTTAAGATGACCCAAATTCTTTAAAGGATTAGTAGATATTTCTAATCTCTAGATCCCATTAGCTTTTTTCCTTTTACTGCAAACCTCCTCCAGGATAATGCTATGATTGAAATGCAATCATTTTGATGTTTACTTCCATGTTTTAGTCTGGAATCTCAGAAGGAGCAAAAAGGGGTGTTTTACCCATTTTTTACGTACGATTTCCAGCCTGTGTTTTTCTTCAGGAAAAAATTTCTCAGCAAGTATGATCTGATTAACGAACTCAGTAAGTTTAGCTAAAATCATCTGACCTAGATAATTGTGACTGCATGTGGGTTTCTTCTTTGTCTTCTTTCCCTCATTTCACCATCTCCAAAGAAGCCTCAAGAAAGTTACTGTGGAAAGCGTGCCGTGAGCTAATAATTCAGTAAACGTTACAGATCAGATTCAGCGGTAAAAGCATTAGTGCATAAATTGATTTTGATAGAATTTTTCAGAGCCTTCTAAACAAAAAACCAAAGGAGTCTGAATTAAACTGGATAGCTTTCTCTCAGTCCTGGCCATTGCTGTCCAGATTACACTGTTTAAAGTTAATAGTGACTGTCACATCAAGGGTTATAATGTGAGTCAATGTGAACTAATGTATTTAACGTAATTTGTGAACTAGCCTGAAACACTGATAAAGAAGCTTGAAGCTTCTTCTTCTTTTTTTTTTTTTTTAGGATTTTATTTATTTATTTGACAGACAGAGATCACAAGTAGTCAGGGAGTCCGGCAGAGAGAGAGAGAGGAGGAAACAGCCTCCCCCCAACGCAGGGCTCGATCTCAGGACCCTGAGACCATGACCTGAGTTGAAGGCAGAGGCTTTAACCCACTGAGACACCCAGGTGCCCCAAAGCTTGAAGTTTCAATACCAAAAAGTCACCACTGATAAGTTTCGCTATGCAGATCATTCTGCTGTTATGAATAACAGCAGGCCTCCCTAAACAATACTTGCGCTCTGCAAACATAGGCCTCCCTAAAAATACTTGTGCTCTGCAAAATCTAAAACCGCCAAGTAATAAGACTGTGAAATTTGAGCTCAGCCCTCAAAGACTTCATTGGTGATGCACACACAAAAAATGGTAGGGACCTATTGGAAAAAAAAAAAAAACCAACTTGGTTGTACCCATATTAAATGGTTATGAGATATGTAAAACTGTAATAAATGCACCACTTTATCTAGAAAAACACCTGAAGTTTGCTTGTGGAAGTGTGTGCACATTCCGTCCGATCCTACTCCCACGGCTGCCGCTTTGTGTGCAAGAGAAAAAAAGGAGGGGGGGAAAGAGATGAAAATTTTGAAAAAGAACGAAGAATAGGGAGAAAAATTAATCAGTTGAGAGGAGAGGGGAAAATGAAATAAAGTGGAGGACACCCCCTCCTGCCGCCCCCCCCAGCAGCCTTGGGAATCATGGCAACTTACCAGTTACCCTAAGGTGGAAGGTGAGGTCCTCGAAATCAGGAAGTAGCAGCTTCAAGTGTGGACAAGTGTGGAGCACGGCACTGCTCGGGTGTGTAGTCGGGCAAGTTTGTATTCCCAGGGCGGTGCGTTTTCTACATTCACTGAGAGTTTCTAGGACCAAATTGTGCGTCGACCCATGTAAATTTCACATGATGCTAACACTGCTCTCCAGTACCTCAGTGGTATCGGGAGAAATCTGTGTTTCTGAGGCAAGCCTTAAGGAGAACTGTATGATACTATATCCATGAGTTTGCTTTATTCCACCAACATTTGTAGAGAGCAAAGAGGGACAGGGAAGCTACAGGAAAGACTCCATCATGTTCACACCCAGGGTATTTTGGGGCAGGGTATTGAGGGGCAAGAGCAGCTACAGGTAGAAACCAGAAACAAATCATATCCTATGGGCCATCTTGTCTGAATTCACATGGGGCGAGTTTTTGCATTGAAACTCTCTGTGGTGATGGTGACTGTTTCCCAGGGTGTGTCAGACGTGTGACTAACATTGCGAACCACAGAGGCTCTGCTTCACAGAGACAGCTCTTGGAGTGTTGGCTTGAATGGCTTTTTACAGGCTGCCTTTGAGGAAACATATCCTTTGCGAGGATTCCTTGGCCCTCTCCAAGACCTGTTCTCAAGAAGCATGGCCATGGTTCTGCTCGCTCTGGCTTACTCTGGTGTGCCCTATTTTAACCCCTTCCAAGTATGGTCCAAGGTTCATTGAGTGCGGCATGGGTTTGGTTCTCGGAGCACACGGGCATTGTTCCTGATAGGGGCTTGCCTTTGTAGTCTTGACAGTGAAATACAGCATTTCCAGAGGTACCCCACCAGCATTCCCTACCTCTGCTCTAGGAGCGTGACCTGGGACAACAGATGTCCCTTCACCTCCTCTGAGGAGTGCCCCCTGATTTTTTCTTGGCCAAACGCAAGCCATGTATTCTGGCATTTGGGGTTAAGATATCCTCTCTGCTCATTAGACCATAATTATAGGTGTGATTGATGGATCTGTCTTTAAGCTAGATAATTCTGTTGGAATAGAAGTCACTTGGCACCAGGAAATTAGCAGTGACTTTGTAGTTCAGAAGAGCTGACGCTTAGTTTAGGACCTCCTGAATCAGCTTTATAATCTTTGGGCCTGAGTCCTCTAAGGTTTCCTCCTTTTTGTTGTTGTTTTTATCTCTTAAATTATTATAATTTAGCAGTAAAATACCTAAAACACCAGACGTACAACTGACTACGTATTAGGTGCTAGATAATTTATAATTATGATTACAGCTGTTACTATAAATTATGTGTTCTATTCCTCTATCTACTTCTTGATAAATAATTAATTGAAAATCATGTACCTATGACTATTTCAGATTTAATGTAAGACGTAGAGGTCTCTATCTCCAAGGGTAGTGGTTTCGGTAGGTTTTTCTGCTGCCTGAGGTGGCAAGAGCGGTGACTCACTTAGTCTACAGTAAATCTGCTTTTCTGTAGTTCCATTTCCCCACCTCCTGGAGCAGCGCATGAGTCTTTGAATCTGGTGCCAGATAGCGAAGGGGAGAAATTTCTAATCGTTGTCAGAATGAGGCGGTTCAGGCATCTGCTGTGTGAACACCTCCTCTTTGTGTGATCTGACCAGTGGGCTCCAGAGCGTATCTGGAATAATTTCCTGCTTAGCTACATCTGTTCATTCATTCCACGGCACTCCGCGAGATCCTGCTTTGTGAATGGCTCTGTGCTACAAGCTTAGGGGTTACGGGATGAAAAAACTTGGGCTCCGACCTAATGGATTTAATTGGTAGATGACTTGAGAAGCCCTAATGCCGGGTGGGTTTTAGTACAACGAGAGAAAGCACCCTCAAAACTCCATGTCAGTCATCTTTTTTAGACTGACATGATTACATTTCTAGTGCTAAAGCTATTTATTGGGTGACGGAAATCACTGCAGAAGTACAAAAGTTATAAAAATTCATTTTTTGTCACCCTTTCACATCCCGCATAAGAGGTGCATAAAGAAATAGCCTCAGCAGAGGAGACCATAAAAGCTGTCCTTCCGTTTAGCTTTGCCTGCGTTCGTATTAGCTTGTCGAGTAAAGGTGACTGTATTGTTCTAAGCTTAAAATAGAAAATGCCTCCCTACAAATGAAAGAGTCTCCTGGCATTTCATACCACTACTCCTATTTCTGATAAATGAATTATTGATGTCTGTGTTAGATCTTCCCTTCCCTAGGTTGCTTCTTGTTAAATGTTCCCTCCATTTAAAAGTCATAGCAACGTATTTAGTGGGAGGTGAGAGCGCACATTGTATCTTGAATGGGTGATATGTGGGCCCAGAATCTAATTCCTTTTGAAAATGAACCAATCCATAGGTAGAAGACTCATTTTTTAAAAGGAATTAATCTTTTTTTCATTTTTCTTTCTGATCTCTATTTTCAGGAAGATTTAAGCAGAGCAGATGGAAACACATTTTTTCTGGTTCTTTAGTCTCCTTGTACATGTCCTTTCTGGTTTTAAGAATGTCACCATATCGTAGAAACCAAAGTGTGCGTGGCCTTCTCTTCCTCTTACCTGCAGATGAGGGCTGTTTTCAGGAGACCGTGTTCCCAAGCAAAGCCAATGAGTGTAACCAGTGTTTTCTAAATATAAAGGAAATATTTTAACTCCATTCTAGAGGGGAAAGAAACTAGATCTATGACCTTCTCTTTCGATCTATAACCTTAACAGTTAGAAGCATTATTTATTTATGTAAATTTTTTAAATTCAAGTACAATTAACATATAGTGCTAAATTAGTTCCTGATGTACACTTTAACAATTCAACACTTCCATACATCTCTCAGTGCTCTTCAGTAGAAGCGCACTCTTAATTCCCTTTATCTATTTTGCCCATCGCCTTTACCTGCCTCCCCTTTAGCAACCACCAGTTTGTTTTCCATATTTAAGAGTCTGGCTTCTTGTTTGTCTCTTTTTTTTTTTTTTCTTTGTTCTTTTGTTTGTTAAATTCCACATGAGGGAAATCATAAGGTATTTTTCTTCCTCCGACTTAATTCACTTATTAGCAGAATACTCTCCAGGTCCATCTAAGTTGTTGCAAATTGTAAGGTTTCATTCTTTTTTATGGCTGAATAATATTCCTTTGTGTGTCTATGTGTGTGTGTGTGTGTGTGTGTGTGCATGTGCACGTCTGTGTGACATCTTCTTCATCCATCTGTCAGTGGACACTTGTGCTACTTCCATGTTTTGGCTATTGTGGATAATGCTTCAGTGAATATAGAGGTACATGTATCTTTTCGAATTAGTACTGTCATTTTCTTTGGGTAAATATCCAGTAATTGCACATCTGGGTCATATGGTAATTCTATTTTTAATTGTTTGAGGAACCTGCATACTGTCTTCCACAGTGGCTGGCCCAGTTTGCATTCCCACCAGTAGTTCACAAGGGCTCCTGTTTCTCCACATCCTCGCCAACACTTGGTATTTCTTGTCTTTTTTATTTTAGCCGTCCTGACAGGTACAAATTGATATTTCACTGTGGTTTGAATTTGTATTTCCCCAATGATTTGTGATGGTGAGTATGTTTTGTCTTTTGGCTGTATCTATGTCTTCTCAAAGCAATCTTCAGATTTAATGTCATCCCTATCAAAATACTAACATTTTTCACAGAGCTAAAACAAATAATCCTAAAATTTGCAAGGAACTAAGAACAGCGACAACAACAACAACAAAATCCCAAATAGCCAAAGCAATCCTTGAAAAAGAACAAAGCTGGAGGTATCACAATCTGAAATTTCAAGACATACTACAAAGCTATAGTCATCAAAACGCTATTGCCCTGTCACAGAAATAGACACTGAGAACAATGGAACCGAACCCAAGAGCCTAGAAATAAACACGTGCTTTTATGGTCAATTAACCTATCACCTAGGCGCCAAGAAAATACAGTGGGAAAAAGACAGTCTCTTCAACAAATGGTAGTGGGGAAACTCAACAGCCACATGCAAAAGAGTGAAACACAAAAATAAACTCGAAATGGACCCACATGTGGGACCTGAGGCCATAAAATTCCTAGACAAAAACCTGTTAAACAGTAATTTCTCTGCCATCGGCCTTAGTGACATTTTTCTAGGTGTGTCTCCTAAGACAAAGGAAACAAAAGCAAAATTAAACTATTGGGACTATCCCAAAATAAAAAATTTTGCAAAGCAAAGGAAACCATCCACAAAACAAAAAAACAGCCTATTTAATGGGGGAAGATATTTGCAAATGCTGTATCCATTCAGGGGTAAATATAAAAAAAAATATAAAGAACTTACACAACTCAACCAAACAACTAAAAAACAATGAAGGGAATTAAAAAAAAAAAAAATAGAGTACCTGAAGAAACATTTTTCCATAGGAGCCTTATTCCTTTATACCCAGGATTTAGTCAAACACTTCAGATAAAATTATAGCTAAATAGTTCAGAAAAAAATCTGCCAAAGACGAGCAGAGCCAGTATCAGTGGCCGATTTATTTTTCCAAATATTTCCAATATTTTTCCTCTAGTCTTTTTGCAAAAGAGCACTATAACAGACTACACAGTAGTTACTTAATCTGTGATTATCAAATGAATTCACATGACATTGACTACAATTGTACATGCTAGAGGCTTAATGTACCTAAAGCAGATAGTTATGAAAAATACCTGACCCTTTTTTTTTTTTTTTTTAATAAGCATACACTCTATGTCCAGGAAGGAACACACCGTAAATATTTTAGAAAATCTGTTTGTCACGTGGCGTCATGATGCAATACTTTGAGATCAGTACAATTTTTTGACCTATTTTCTCGATTCTGGAAAGTGGCTGGGTCTGGGGCCTCACAAGAAGTTGGAATAGAGCCGGTAAAGGCTTCTCTCAGCCAAAAAAGCAGCCCACCCTCACCAGCCGCTGGTCACCAGCCCTGCCTTCCTCAACATGTTAGTCCTCCTCTTCAGTATCTTGCCCGAGACTCACACGCCTCCATCCCTCCCTCCACTCGAGCTGTCTGTTGGTTTGTCCCTTCTCCCACCTGCCTCCTTGTAAAATCTCCTCAGTGGTTTCCCTGTCTCTAGGCTCAACCCAACCCGCTCTAGAAATAATTTATAAATATAAAATATACATTATAAAAATAAATTATTTTTATAAATAAATAATTTATAAACATATTTTCTATATTCTAAAAATAATATGTAATTATATAAATTAAAATTAAATATAAATAAATAAAATATATAAATATATAGATTTTTAAAAAATTCTTTAATATCGTGACATTTTTTTTTGAAAGTACAGGACATTCTGTCCCCCACTCTTCCCTCATTAGTAAGCCTGCTCTGCCCCATGTGTCCCTTCCTCTCCCACTGTATTGATCATCCCTGCAGGACTTGTGGAGTTCCCTTCATGTGCTGCAACAATACAGCCTTCTACCCATTTGCACTGTGTGATCCCTCCTCCCCCTCTGGCTCCTCTGACTTCCCCATGATGCCTTCTCTCACCTCCCTCATCTGAGCTAGATACCCTCCTGTGCATTGTCAAAACACCTGTGAATTTACTGTTTTTATGAAACCCTGCACGCTGTGAGTTGGGTTGCCTTTACCAAGATAGAGAGGCAAGAGGCAAGAAGAGATATGGAGATTTCCAGTGTAGCTTGGGGTATAAAATATTTGTTAGGGGGCACCTGGGTGGCTCAGTGGGTTAAGCCTCTGCCTTTGGCTCGGGTCATGATCTCAGGGTCCTGGGATCGAGCCCCTCATCGATGAGTCTCTTTGCTCAGCAGGGAGCCTGCTTCCCCCTCTCTCTCTCTCTGCCCCTCTGCCTACTTGTGATCTCTGTCTGTCAAATAAATAAATCTTAAAAGATCTATATCTGCTACATCTTACAGTAATTAGAAGATTATCAACCTTGATTGCTTATATAGATGAATTAGTGAAATGTATCCCAAAATAGTAACTATTAAAAAGGTGATACACACACACACACACACACACACACACACACTGGCTTTTGTGCTGAGTATCTTCTTCTACTTTTTTTTTTTTTTTTTGACCCTCCTCCCTGCTATGTATCCCAGAAACCTGACCTCTAAGGACTGTATCAACAGACTCCCTTGTCCTCTGGCTTCCCATTGGATTAGGCCAATGGAAGGTTCAAGTAGGAGATCATTGAGATACCAAAGAATAAAGAAGGAGTATTTCTTCTCTGTGTCCTCCTCACTGGACCGCTGGGGACTAGCTAAATGCCTAAAGATCCTAGCTAGTGTCCAGTAGCCGTAAGGCTGACTTGCTGAGGATTGTCCTTTATGGGCATCAGTACCCACTCATGCCCCACAACCCCTTAGATCTAGGGGTTTCTGGGACACCTGGGTGGCTCAGTGGGTTGGGGCCTCTGCCTTCAGCTTAGGTCATGATCCCGGGATCCTGGGATCGAGCCCCACATTGGGCTCTCTGCTCAGCGGGGAGTCTGCTTCCTCCTCTCTCTCTCTGCCTGCCTCTCTGCCTACTTGTGATATCTCTCTCTGTCAAATAAATAAAAAATAAAAATAAAGATCTAAGGGTTTCTAATTCAGAACACCGCACTATTCCCTATTGGTTTCTCCAAGTCCTGCCTGCCTCTTTATGTGAAGTCCCTTGAGTAAATTATTCTGACATTACCCAGTGTAAAAATGCCCAGTGTTTCCTGATCAGCCCTGACTGACACAGGTATCTGAGTTCTTTTAGCCTGGTATCCTTGGTCGACTAAGGCATTTCCAAGAAAGAAAAGAACTAGATTCATAGGAGTGTGTAAAGGGCTATGGATTTTTTAATGAGAACTGATAAATACAAAAAATAGTTATCTAATCTAGAACTCCTCTATACCTATCACTTGAAGTATAAGTATTAATTTTTATAAAACAATGCAGTAATTATGCTAGGGATTAGAACCGTGATAAGGCAGGATTCAGACCCCTTTGTTCTTTGTCGATTTCAGTGTGTTCTCCTCCAGGATTTGGAGATATGGTCTCTTGGGGTTCTCAGTAACAGTTTCAATAAAGAGGCTGATTGATGCTATAGGTTAAAATGAGGTTTGGGTATAATTTATGCAAACCCAGTATACTATTGACATGAATAATTGATAGTTGCTTCAATTTAAATTTCTTATTTAAAAAAACAAACTCACAAATTCCTGAGGTTTCTAAAGCAGATGGAAATTGCAGTAAGGGAAAGATAAGTATCCTTTTTAAATAATGGATTAAGAATTTGAGCAGGGTTCCCAGACAGGTGTATTTATTTATCTTTCTCTTTTCCTTTTCTCCTCTAAACTTCCACCTTGGATCTTTCTATTTTCTCTTCTTTCTTTAAACCCTGAAATAAGTAAAATTGAAAATACGAAGACCTTGAGAGGTCACTGTGAGCCATGCATTACGTGTCTTATTCAGAGCCATGGCGAAGTCATCCAAGACGCTCCAAGTGCGTTTAGCCAATGGACACTCATGTTAGATGTTGAAAAAGAAGGCCAACTCTGGATAAAAAGAGCCATGTCCTGCTTATCTCACTCCATGTATGGATACTAGAAGAGGCTGAAAATGTTGTCAAGCTGCAGAGTGGCTAATTGTTCATTTTAGTATTAACAAGATATTATTTAAATATTGATCGTCTTCATTTCAGATCAAATGCTTTCTAAGTTAAGGACTCAAGTTAGAATTTCTTTCTTTTCCTTTTTTTTTTTTCTTTCTTTCTTTTTTTTTTTTTTTTTTACTAACTGAAAGGGATGTCGTAATTTTTATGTTTGAGCAATTCGGCTAATTATATTTGAAGCCTATTGTTCCGATGGCCTTAGGTATGTGTGTTTGATATCAGCAGTCAGGTGTGTATTTCAATTACGATCCTCAATAAAAGGTGGAAAGGCAGAAAATAGATCTTTTAGGTCAGAATATATTTGATTAGTTCTCATAAAATAGGTCACGAATGAAGGCAAGGTGGTAGAGATTAAAAAAATAATAATAAAATAAAAGTCCTGCTTTTGGAAGGACTTGGAGAAGCATCCCTATCAGAGACTCCCTTGCCCACATCAGGATGTCAATGTCCCTGGCCGACTCAACCAAAAAAAAAAAAAAAAGATCTGAACATCTGCAGGGTTGCTCCTTGAGTATATTTGAACGTGGTATAAGCAACTGCTCATAAAATTAACACATCTGGTTGCTCTCTCAGTGACTGCTCACTGCAGCCCACGTTCAGAGCGGAAGTCGAGAGAGGTGGAGTAAAATGCCTGATGTCACCCGGTGACAGTCAGAATTCTAGCTCATTTATTCCTGCAGCATCTATTTACCTGCGTAGCTTAATTAATCTGTGGTCAAGTAGGTGAGAAATTAATTCCCGTGTTGAGCCCGTGCTTCAGTAACTTTACTACTTTGGGAAAACTGTAATCACCGGAATGCTGCACTACGGCGCTCCGTAAATATTCAGGAGCTTGGCTCTCCCAAGTCCTGGTATTCTGAGCCATTTCTCCGCAGAGAGGGGATTGGGCCACGAAGGTCGCCAACACCTTGTGTACATGAGACTTGGAACAAAGGACAGAGATAGTTTATTACAGATCATGATTGTATAAGCCTGACTTTACATTGGATTTGTTCTACGGAAATAAATGAAGGCCACTTAAATGAATCTGGGGGCTATTTAGTCACAGCTTGCTATAGCGAGGGACTCAGCCACCATCCCTTGAAGGGACACAAGGGCAGACACATGACTGGGAAAGCTTTATCTTTGAAAGGGGAAAAAGGAAGGTTTCAGATATGTTCTGATCAGGGTTTGGCATGGAGAAGACACAGCTAGAATCTCAAGCAATTTTAGTTCTCAAACAATTCTGGTGTATATTGATAGCTTTGAAAGAAAATTGAATGAGACCCAGGTGGTAATAATGTAAATAAATGTTTTGGGAAATTATATGAAATTGTCAAAGGTATGGGTGTTCCTAATATTATTAAGGTGGTAATAAGTAAGAAATAAGGTAAAATCTTAGTCTAATTCACAGAGGGCAGGAGTTAATTTTCACATCTCTCTATATGGACTCTTTGAGGTTGGAATCAAGTAACTAACAGACACTTTCCTGAAATTTTTGTATTTAAATGACAGCCCCGAGAGAGTGCTCTGGAAATGTGGGCTGTGCAAGATTCTCTGTAGGAGGGCAAAACTGAGCCCAAGTATATCAGAAGTCTTCTCCTACCTTAAGAAGGGTGTGGGGTCTCGAGGATGTGTCCTGCTTTGGGGAATTGTGGTGAATCATTTTGCACCTAAAAATAGCTTGAAGAAATTGAGAAGAACGGTTGACGACTGGAGGTTTTCCAGCAAATTCCCCTGAATCCCCGTTTTCTCTGCAGCATGTTCTCATCACAAGCTGCCATCTCATGAATTTTAAAAAAGACTGACCTTTGTTAGGAGAGTTTACCTCTTCCTATTTTTAGATATCCCCACACCATCTGCATATAATTTACATATGCTAGTAAATGCATTTGAATTTGCATGAATTGCAGATAAAATACCTTGTGGTGACACCCTGGGCAGAGATCAGCTGACTGCTAAGGATTTTCTATGACCTTTTTGCTCTTGGTTGGTTATGCAACTTCTGAGGTTCATCTTTACAGGGTCACACTCCCTCCCACCCCCATTCCCCAGTATCAAATAGAGACTCATCCCCCACCCCCCCCCCCCCCCCCCCGCCCCCCGCAGCCCCACCTGTATCAGGCTGTTATAGATCCCTTTCTTTTCTCACCATCCTGATACCTTGGTCTTCCCATAGGCACCCGCATGATGCTGTCTCCATACGGAGGAGGCACACATCTGCCTCGAGCAATGGCCCCAGTCTTGGCACCAATTTATATAGTTTGTACTAGAGGTGATTCGACTTGTGAACTTAAGCTGTTCGGTAATCTTAATTGCAACCCTTGTTGTTACTTTTATTGAACATCAACTCTTCCATAAAATTTATTTATTTTTCTTCATAACAGAATGATAAGTCCCTTTCATGCTTTTCAAAGGAGTGGCAGTATAGGACGCGAAAACACTTGGTTGTGTTTTGTTTCTTGTCCATCCATCTCATGCCTCATGTGGGAAGTATCGGGGTGATGCAGCAGAGCTTCTGAGAAGGAGATGTGGTTTGAGTTGAGAAGAGCAAAGAGTTAGAGCCCTTGGGTTTGTTGACATTGAATTCAAATGGAGACAAATGGGGTCTTCAAGTGAGGGGCAATCTCAGAAGCAGCTCCATTAACAACCGTGCATTTGCCTGATCATCCACACTTCGAGGTATATCGTTCTTGGGGCAGTAGAGGCCCCAGTTGTGATTAGAATATTTCCCACTATGGAGATGCCACAGCAGCTGTGGACGAACTCTTCTGAGGGTTGAATTTATATCAAATTCTTTGGTTCCCTGTGGGGAGTAATATTAGTTGCATTATCATAGTGGAACCAAGTTCCATAGTCTGGAAATATGGAACAAGAGCCTTTTCAGTAGTGTATTTATAGGAGTGTTCATTCAAATTTTTTGAAGTCTTTGTAGCTCAAATGCAGTGAGAGGGTACTCAGGGAAGCCATTGCAAATTATGTGAATGTCCATTCTTTCATGTTGTGCGATCTCGCATACTGTTTTACATCCATTGATTCCATTTATCCTCATCCAACTTTCTCATTGTGTTTCTGTGAGCTTTTGTTAGAATCCCCATTGTAAAACTGATTTCAGTTATAGAGGATACTAGCTCATGTTTAATCCATCCTGGTTGGAAAAAAAATACTTATAACTCTGTTACGTTTTATCTTTGTCTTTGATTAGGGAGATTCTTCTTATGCTAAGTAAACTTTGTGAAGGATCCGTACTCCTCTTCACCTGTTTTTCTTACAAGATTTATGGGTTTCTGAAGTCTATGAGAATATAACACATTTAGATTTCTAAGATGTATATTTGGAGTGAAACAGGACTATGTATATGGGGAGGGAGGTCCAAGTAACTGCTTGCTAGGTAAGTTGTTTAATAAAATAGAATAATCCTTTTATCCACGGAGAGGATATTTTGAGCAAATAACCTGTAGAACTGAGCCTATGCACACATGGACAGACACTACATATGGTTCATACTGGATAAGTTTCTGTTGTTATTATTATAATTTTAAAATTATTTGGCTTTCTGTGAGCAGTTCTATAGCTTTGAGAAGTTTGGTACATGATTTGGGTGGGGGATGCAGAGAACAACTCCGTCTCCCTAGAAACCCTTCACTTGTTTTGCCTTGGGCTAGAAATTCAGCAAATTCTAAATCAAGTTCAGTGGGGGTCACTATATGTTTTCCATGAGAGAATGAGAAAAAAGAGGAGGTTTTCTAGTTCCCTCGAATGACATTAATCCTTCCGAGTCATCTCCGAGCTCATCGTCTCGGATACAGAGGAGTCGCCTATAAAAATAATTACTTATCTAGAACTTTACAGTTCACAAAGCATGCCTACACATAATCTCGCTTGACTTGTAAAATTTTCATGTCAGAGAAATAGTAGGTAATTGTTTTGGAGCCCTGGTATCTGAATTCTTTACATAGGAAGAATTCTCTGTCTCAGTGGAGAGCAAAGACTATTTTCTAGCATGGCAGCTGAAAATGGCAGATGCTATGAACTTGGTCAACCTTCCTTGCTCTATTCTAGGGCCCAGGCCAAGGGATATTAATTCTAAATCAGTACCAGTTTTGCAGGCTAGTGACCTCAAGGCCAGGCAAGCTCTCAGTCATTTACCTGGGTTCTTCTCCCTGTCCCTCTCTATCTCTCTGATAGAGCTGTGTTTTTCTTCCCCCTTATCCTCCATCTTGGTTACTTTGTTCTCCTAACAATTCTGAGCTTCCCAGTATCTTTTTAATAAACTACTTTTCTCCTTCACTCAGCCAGTTACAGTAAAGACGCTGTAATTAAACCTCATTATGGTTGCCCCTCCTTCCAGAGGAAGAAAGTGAAATTCGAGGCAGATTCACATAACTTATGAAAGTGAGTCTGGCTTCGAAACTCATGTTCTCTGTATCACATAATATACTCTAATTTGGAGCGTGGTACTAAATGTTCTTTTTTTGAATACTGTATTCGTAAACAATAGATACTTTTTAATTCATGTAAATGTAGTAAGTTGATGAGAATTTAGTGCTTATTTTGTGGCATATAATTTCATTCAGAAAAGACTTTTTGAATACTTAATGGGAGAATAGCATTTTGCTTTGGTTATTTCTTAAAAATCAAGCTAGTGATGTAGTGATGGTATGTAGACATTGAACATTGATCCATCACTTAACAAATAAGGTACAACAGGTAAACCAGTAGCCAGGATGTGGACTGGAGACCACTGGTTTTTGAAAAGTATTTCATGGAAGCCTAGATTGTGTTGATGAATCTCTCAGATGGCCCAAGTGTCTCTCAGGTGACCATATGGAATGAGTAGAGCCCTCTGTTCCTCAACCAAGTCACACCCCTTTTTAAAATCTACACCAAAATCTATTTTGGGTTGTTGGATTTCTCCTAAGATTATATTTGAAGTAACAAGCTCTATTTATACAAAACAAACTGTGGGAAACCAGTGCTACAGGCCAGAGGAGTGGGTTTGGAGGGAGTGTTACTGGAGGGAGGCAAAAGTTATAGGGAAGGCTTCTAGAGGGGGTAGTATTTAAAGGACTGATTGAAAGTAGTAATCATTACTGAGAGAATGTCTCTAATGGCCGAAAATGTCTCGTATTAGTGAGCTCCTTACAAGCTTTGGGATAAAAGGCATCCTCTTTTTTGGCCATTTTGGGTGGGTTTTTTTTGTTTTGTTTTGTTTTTGTTTTTTTGTTAAAAGAAAAATCCACACATCTTTCATTTTCCCTAGAGCCTTTCTTTTATCTAAAACTCAAATCTGAACATGTTTTCCCTCTACCTTCAAACCCTTTATGACCAGGTCTTTAGGTGTGTGCAGAGAATTTATAATAGATCCATTGTCTCTTAGCCTCACCACCTAACACTGCATAACGCTCTCATTTTAACTAATCTTTTCACAGCTCTCTGGAAAGAGCATGCTTCATTTGTACTAGAGACTGGTGACTCGTAAGCCCTCCATAAGTGGTTATGTTGTTAGCATCCTACCATGCTTATCGGTTGTTAAATAGATGTAATCTTGATGTGCATTGTGGCCATTACTGGTTTAACCCAGTTAGAAGCTGAGAATTGCTGTGTCCCCGCTCTGTGATGCGCTCACTGTCCCCTTTTCACTTGAGAAGATAGGGAAGCAGAAAAGACCAAGAAATGTAAAACACCATACTTTATGGTTGAATCTAAAACCAGTGTCCAAGATAAAGTTCTGAGTGAAATTGAATATGTTCCTATCCTTATAATCCAAATTATTATGCAAAACTTCCCTGCCATTTTGGGGTTTGTTTCTATTTGTTTTAAATAACTATAAATAACGAATTGTTTCAGTAACAGGGGAAAACTCTCTTTATACCAAGTACTTGTTGCAGGTATTTTCTGTGGCTAGCATTAAGAAGCTTCTGTTTAGACTTTAAAAACAGAGTGCTGTTTGCAGGGAAATAAAATATTGCAGATTACCTGAGGCAGTGTTCATTAACATCAACTGATTCTTATTCTTAGCCAACAGAAAGGAAATTATAAATTAATTAAACTTTGATTTAGGTTTTAATTTTCTTTCAGGTGTTGTGTGCAGGCCTTTCTTGACATAAGGAGGTAAATCAAGTAGTAGAACCTTTAAAAAATGTTTTTACTAAGTAAGTTTAGGATGAGAAGGTAAAAATGGGCCATGCATATAATTACTGATAAGCAAAACTTCTAAGATAATTCTTGGAGAGATTTGAAACTTAGTGAAAATCAATTTCTTTCTCCTTCTGTCTCCTTACATATACACAACAAACACACACATGCACACCCCTACTTTCTTACTAAAATTGTATTCTCATTAGCTGTAATGTGGATCTTAAAAATTAAGGTCAAATCCTTAAATATTTAGCATAAGTAGGAAAGCAGTCAGAAATAATTGAGCCACTTAAGGAACACCTTCAGCTCTAAAAGTTAGCTGAAAACTTAGAAATAATAATAATCATGAATGAATTGTGCATACTCGAAAAATAGCAGTGGTTGAGGTCAGGCATTTCTGCATATATTTATCTTGTACTAATATGAGAAGATTAGAATTGAGGAGATTAGAAATAGACATGGTGATATTTTTTAATTGGGGTTACAAACTGGAAATAGGAAAGTGTGTCTGGGCAGGAGGATTATGAACATCAAAGTCTGAAACAGGTAAATACGCTCAGTGATTGTAGGGATGACTTGGCCAAGACTCTTGGCCACTGGGAGACCTAATTGTCTTCTGCATATAAAATGAGGACGAAAGGAGCTACTTGGAGTTTGCTTTGAGAATTGGAGATAATGCTTTCTGAATGTTCAGGATACCATGAGCCCAGCTAACCTTTATACTAACTGATGGTATCAGAGTTAATGTAAAGACTTTGTCACCAGGAATGCCTAGTGACAGAGCTGCAAGTCAGATGAGTCATCGACACTTTTCATCCTGTCATTTGTCTGGAGGAAATTATTTCCACCCAATTTAGAACATTTATATTCTACATGTGCAAACAGTGGGAGTGGAATCTGGATTTTTTTCTGGCAGAGGAGGACATGGGTCTGAAATTCTCCTGGAAAGATTACATGGACCTAAGAGTTTCAGAGATCATCTCTGCTCGGTTACCGTTGGCTATCTCAGCGGACTTTTCAGAGTGAGGTTTTTCATTGCGGGGTTCCAAAAAAATGGAATACTCCTTCTAAGGAAAGAAAATACTACAGTACACTCATTCTCTGTAAATCTCCATATCCTGCCTCATGTGTTTGGTAAGAGAAGATAGAAGAGGAACATGATCATAAATTTTGAAAAGAGTTATTAGATCTAGTGGATTACTCCAAGCTTTTCTTAATAAACACCCTTTAAAACTCATTTGATACTCACATTTTATTATAGCATTCATCTGTGGGACTTATGGCAATTCATCCTTTAAAGAGTGACCCCCAAAACACACACAAATACTATAATTACTGTGATACGGGAAGAGTCAATGGTAAACCAGTGGTGAACTGCTTGCCTACCCAGACATCTCTGCGTGTTCTTGAGCTTAAACTACGCTCTTTGTCCGGATGCAAGAGAAAAGTTTTAAAAGAGTGATTATTTCAACATTCTTGTTCAAAAATTTGATCTACCATGTTTTCACCAGTTGGTGACTAGTTTCCATGGAAATAGAAATGGAATAAGCATTCCTCATTTTAGATTCTCAGCTGCCCTATGCCAACTGAGAGCTGTAAATGCCATTTGGTTAACAGCAAGGATCCAGAATTCTTCCATTTTAAAGTGGCAGAGGGAGAGGAAAAGAAAATGTTTGCCAAGTCATTTTACTTTTCTTCCTCTGAAAAGGACACAATTTGATGATCGTCTGAGATATTGACTGACAGTTACCGGACACATACAAGGTCTGGTAGTGCCTCTTCTGGCTAATCAATTTAAATGTCTTTTCTACCCTTCACAGAGTTCCTTACCTCATTGTGATTTAACTGGCCTGGGGTTGCCTTCCTAGTTGTCCACCTGCTGTTCCAGAGATGGGCACTGAATAGGAAAGTGGTCAAAATGTCAGAAAGAGTTCAGTGTTCAGTGTTCTCCGCGATCTATGACCTGAAGGGGGGGAAAAAAAAAGAAAGAAAGAAAGAAAGAAAGAAGGAAAAAGAAAAATATCTATTGGTAGGAGGAGTGAGTAGGGGACAATTTACAAAATCCTCACTCATGAGAGAATGTCAGTTCATTTTGCCATTAGGATTCTCCATTTCTGAGCAATTGTCCCCTATGCTACATTTTCTGGAACTTTTCCATGAGGGAGATAGTGGAGAATATGATAACGGAGGCTCTCACATAAAATGTTTGCCTATCAATACAGTTGTTTTCTTTTGTCTTATTTTTTTGGAGCCTGAAAAGTTGAATCAGTGTAAATGCTACAATAAAACTTTAATAACCTTAACCCATGATATTTTCTTTTCTATTTTAAGATGTTTAGATACTAAATGGAGCAGCAGTGAGACTCTAGCTCTTCAACATCGCCCAGCGTGGTTCTATGAGCACACTTCTCTTGGGGCATAAGAAGGAGTTTCTCTATGTCCCGAAGTCTAAATTTAATAAAGGAAACCAGACATAATGGCTTCCAGCCATGGGCTGCCCCTGCGTCTCTAAGTGTGGTCTCACACCTAGCCAAAGCAAGTAATGTGTCAACTAAGGAAATATGATCCTTATCCGAGGCTTGCGAAACTGCATGAATACTGCGGGGGAAATTGCCCAGATGCTAGGCATGCAGTTCAGGGCCTGACATTTTCTATTATCACATTGTGTTCATGGGGGAATATCACCGCGATAACTGTTTTGGCATAAACAGCTTGTGTGCTCCAGTGTCTTGGGAAAGAAGCGTTTAGGGTACAGAAAGGAGCCTGCTTAGAATATACATTGAAGTTCAAGATTACAAGCCAAAAGGGATATGACAGGGACTGCGTCACCTCTGTGACTGCTTCTGCTTCCCAGGATAGGGGAGCCGGTTCCTGGGTCTCTTACTTAATCCACAGCTTTCCTGCACTGGAGAAGCCTTGCGGGGAGGGACTCAGTACAGAGATAAATGGGAGATGGGAGAGAAAACATTAAAAAATGAATCCACTCAAATTGAGGCCAGAGTCTTGTAATGAGCGATGAAAATGGTGTTTTATTTTAAACAATAAAACCCAAATGATGAAAATACATGTAGTTTATTACCAACAGCATATGTAGCTATAGCCATTCTTATATCAAACAAAAATGAATCATGTTTAAAGTTGTAGTCTTTCTGTAATACTACAAAATTCGAATTTTAGTAGTCATAAATGGACTCATTTATAAAAATGTTTATCAGTTTTCTAAGGGCCATTTGGAATCATTTTATTGACAAATCATTCTCATTTAAAGCCACTGTCACACTGCCAGCCTTGTTCCATTTTTACTAAATCTCGCTCTTCTGGATTCTTCTTCGACACAGCTTTCAGTGCGATTAAAGCTGCTCTGAAACTCACTGATTGCATGAAATCCTGTGTCTTTTGAAAGTTCATTAGGCAATTGATTTGCTTGATTTGCCTTGTATTGTTTGTTTGCATTTTATGTTTATGCAGAGAGAGAAAATTCTGGCACTGGGAGAGGATAGGGCTGCTTGAGTCAGCAGTAATTTCATTAGTGATGGGGTCGGTCGTGAGTTATCTTTTTTACTTATTTAGTTAGGAAACCTAGTAATTATGATACCCTTAAAAAAAAACAAACTCATGGGCAGTGATCCAAAAAGCTTCAAAGATGCAACTTCTGAGCTTTCTTCTCAGGAAAGGTCTCAAGTCATCTTTATTTTGTTCTGCCCCACTAAGTATATGCATGCCAGAGGACGTATGTGTGTCCTTCTGTAAACATATGGTGCCTTTACTGTTGCATATGGTGCCTTTACTGTTGCAGAAACACTAGGACTTGGTGTTGGGGGATTTGGGTTCATGTTCTTTGGCAGTACGCTGGCTCTGTCACCTTGGTGAAGTCATTTACCCATAAGAATTTCTATTTCCTTACCTCTGATATGCGGATAAAGGTACATCTGATGTGTGCAAGATTATTGGAGAGAGCAAATGAAATATGCGAACCTAGGCAAGTAAAACTACCTGGCAAGTAACTAATAAGTCATCTTTATCATCTTTATTGATTTGATGTTTGCTTTGAGAGAGAGAGCATGTGTGGGCACATGAGCAGGTTTTGGGGCACAGTGCAGAGCAAGAGGGGGAAAGAGAGAATCTTAAGCAGGCTTCTTGGAGCCTGTCGCGGGGCTCGATCTCATGACCCTGAGATCATGACCTGAGCAGAAATGAAGAGGCAGACGCTTAACTGGCTGAGCCACCCAGGCGCCCCCTGACTTGATGTTTCAGTTGCTCGTTGGATTATGCATTCTTTCAGATGGAAATTATTACATCAGTGGAGATGAACCAATAATACGTTATATTTGTTGAGGTGATTAATTTACATAAAACAGCATTCAGTGTGAATATCAAATCAAAGGAAGTGGAGTTAGAAAAGGCAGAAGCATATGTTTCTTGGTTCCCCAGAACTCATAAGGAGCTAGGACTATATTTACCCTTCATGCCTAGAAACCACAGGTTAGCAAACTTCTGGCTGCACATCAGATCTGCTCGGTGACTCTGAGAACGTTTTTTATTTTTTCAAAGGATTAAAAAAAGGGTGGGGGGAGGCGGATTATGTGATGGAGACTGTATATGGCCCTGTAAAGCCTAGAATATTTACTATTTGGCCCATTACAGGTGTCTGACATACTCAGGCAAACACCATCATCATAAAAACCCACTCTTTGTGTCACGCCCAAGTAAAAGGTTAAATCGATAATTAGGGATGTGCTAAATCTACGCTTTGGGAGGGAGGCATTCCTTCATTGTCGTTGTTGTAGTACTCTAATTTTGAGAACCTTCCAGTGTGTAAGGACATGACTCGGGTGAGCTCTGCAAGGAAAACCAGGAGCAGCTATCAGTGAATGGAAGGGCTGGCAGCCGCTTGGTGTAGCTGAGCTGAAATGAGGTCAGCTCAGTGAATATAAGGGGTGAAAGTTTTCTGTCTCTACTTGAGGACCCGTTTCTCAAAGTGCCAAGAACCCCGGGACCACGGGCCACCAGACTTCTCAGAACCCTGAGTGTGCTGCAAGAAGGAACACCAAGGGAGCCCTCTTGGATCCTTATTCTGGAGCCACAGTTTACCTGTATTTCAGACGAATAGGATTATGTAATCACTTCTTTAAGATCCTTCGTCCCTGCAAAGGAACACTAAAGTCTTCAGAAGTGTTTTGACAGTTTGTTTATGATCTGGAGACAGTCTCGAGCTAAGTGAAGTCAAACACTTACGGAATCACCTTTTGCTATCAGTTAGTCAGGAACAGATTCTGAGCAAAACAGCAAACCTTTTTAGCCTGTTTTACAGTGTATAGTTATTGAATGATATCTTTACCAGAATAATTGAGGAAAAACAAATAGAAGCCGAACTGTTAAATTGATTACCGCTAGGTGAACGGAGACTTGTGAATTATTGCCTCTTATTCAGGATTTCCAGGCCAATGGAATTCATTGAAACTATATTATATCATGTCTATTTTTCTCACTATTGATTCCTTAGTGACTATTTCATTCCTCGGCATGTGGTAGGTACTCAATAAATATTTGCTGAATGAATGATTCAGAAAAGTTAATTAATTATGGGCCAGTATATGGGAATAGTCTCATTATGTCTAGTTAACTAGGTCATTATAAGAATAGTCATAAAAATGGAAGTTTACCTATATATAGGAAGGTGTCAAGTTGAAATATTGTCTAGGTAGAGCATATTCTAGCATTTTGGTCTCTGATTTTTAGGATTATAGGGATGAGGTGGCTCTCGGCATACATTTGGAGAAGAGAAATATGTATGGAAAGAACTAGACCACAAGAAAATCAAAATTATAATTTGATACAGGCCATTATTTCTTTCATTATCTTTATAGATCTTTCTCCAGTCTCTCAGCGTATACACTCAGTATATACTTCATATTTCATGCTTTGGTGAGTTCTAATTATGAAATTTCCTTTTAATTATGATGCTGCAAAATTATAGGAAAATCAGTTCAGGTGGAAGGAGGAAATAGTTGTTTAGATTGCATACCAAGCATTTTCACAAACACCAACTTCGAGCCAGAACCCTTGGAGCATAAATTCCTATAACACTTTGTCCATAAACCTTGATTAGCATGGACCTCGGTACTTGGTTAATTACTTGCATAAATCTTACGACACCCCCATTTGTGGTCGTAGGTTCAATTGGGTCAGTTGAACTCCTAGACTATTAGTGGTCATTAGGAAGATAAGAATATAATGTACCTGTGGGCTAACATCAGCTGTATACTTCTCTAGCAAGGGTGTTCACCAATCCCCAGACTATTTTCTATTCCTCTTCTTTCCCCTCGATGCCCAAATGACACCTCAGTTGTACAAGAAAGAGCCATGCGAGTGGGTAGAAAAGTCACTTTGCCTTAAAAGCCCTATGCTATTAGGAACAATGCTGTTCCTATAAATAGCCACATCCAATTTCTAGAGTCTCCTCTTGGAAGCCCAAAGCCCAAGACTTCTCATCATGTATCCAGCATCCTGGCCACAGACCTCTCAGCGCATGGTCGTTCACCAAACAGGGTTCCTTTTTACGATGAGCAGTGATCCTTGGTAGCTGGTATCTCATCTTTGCCCAATATCAAGGGGGACAGAGCTAGAAAGTTGAATCAAAGTAGTTTTCCCATAGAAAAGGAAAAGAGGTTTTGTTTGTCCTTTACTCAGAATCTTCTCCACCAAGACCATGAGCACCACAGCCACAGATGATTCAACTGCGTGTATCCCCAGCTTAGAAAATGATTGGGACATAGGATGTGAATTCTCTGGGCTTGAGGAAGGAAGGAAGGAGCGAGGAAGGGACTAATATTGTTAACTAGAATCTTTCTTGGGAGGTACTTTGATAATTTTCAAGGAAACATTCCTGACTGAGTTTATTCTTTCCATAAAAAGAACGTGTTACAGTTCTGTTTTCCAGAATTATAGGTAGTCCTTAACCCAGGAAAGCAGACAGATGTCCAGTGGAAAAGATGGGCATCACGTTGTACCCTCTGGTTCTGAGGAAGAGTTGGAAGCTCCAGATCCACATTTATGAACTTGGAAGAGAAAACACTTGACTCCATGCTCGCTGAGAACAAACCTAAAATGAATCAGCAGGAATGACTAATTTCTGTCTATTCATAGTCAAAGGGTAAGGGAGACAGTTTTTGCAGTCTTCCATTTGTGGTAGAAAATGAGAGCAAGCTGTTCCCAAAGTTCTAACTACATAGAGTGAAAACTAGTAGATCTGAGTTTCAGACAGTAAACAAAGCCCTCTCGTAGAAGTTAGAGACCCTGGAGAGTAGGGTTGTCAGCTCTTAATAGACCCAGTGGGGGAGATGTAGCAGCATGCAATCACCCGGGAGTATAAGTAAGCACAGATAATCTGAATTCATAGAAAAAATTTCATGTATGTCAAGAAAAACTAATCATCAAAATTTTAAAAAGAACTGAAAAGCATGCTAGGCAAATCTGTAGAGAACTAGTGAGCCGAGAAAAAGGGCGTCATTCCCTCATAATTAGTAGATTTCATCAACAAGGATCTCTCATATCCTGTGGCATTGATGATGGTGTTGATCTTTAAGACAAGGGTAGGAATAGAGTTATGCTAATATGGAGGTGGCTGAGATCTTGGTCGGAACTATATACATACACTTGTATGTGCTTGTCGTGGGTCTTAATGTACTTCAGTCCATGCAACTTTATATTTGAGAAAGCAGCAGAAGTGAGGTAACAAACTAGATTTTCCGACAAACCAAGCTATTTCCTCTTCGATATACAGGCTGCCATAGTTAACAATGAATTCAGGTAGTAATGAATAAGCTATTTTCCTAGGCTGGGGCAGACAGAAGGAGGAGGGGGAAAGAAAAGATGTCAAAGGTCTAGGCTGGAAGAGGGTAAAGAGGAGGGGGCGTGGCAGAGGTAAGAGAACACTTTTAAAGCCAGATATTGACAAGAACAATAAGTATCTAAACTGCAAAGGAAGACATAAAAGTTTCACTATCTGCTGATGACGTGATACTCTATAGAGAAAATTCTGGAGACTCTGCCAGTAAATACTAGAACTGATTAATGAATTCAGTAAAGTCTCACAACACAAAAGTAATATAGAAAAATCTGTTTCATTTATATGCACTAATAACAAAGGGGATAGAAAAAGCAATTAAGAAAACAATTATAATTGTACCAAAAATAATAAAATAGCTAAGAGTAAACTTAAATAAAGAGGTAAAAGACCTGTACTCTGAAAATGATAAAAAAACTAATGGAAGAAATTTGAAGATGACACAAACCAATGGAAAGATATGCCATACTTGTAGATTGGAAGAACCTGTGTTGTTAAAATGTTCATACGGCCCAAAGCAATTTACAGATCTAAAGCAATCCCTATGATAATACCAATGTTTTTCACAGAACTGGAGCAAATAGTTCTAGAATTTATATGGCACCACAAAAGTCTCTAAGTAGCCAAAGCAATCTTGAGAAAGAACAACAAAGTTGGAGATATCGCAGTCCCAAATTTCAAGATACAACTCAAAGCTGTAGTAATCAAAAGAGTATGGTACTGGCCCAAAAATAGAGATCAGTGGAACAGAATAGAGAGCCCAGGAATAATAAATCAATGCTTATGTGGTCAATTAATCTATAACAAAAGAGGAAAGGATAGAAGATGGGGAGAAGACAGTCTTTTCGACAAATGGTGGTCGGAAAACTGGACCATTTTCTCACCCTATAAACATGAATAAATTCAAAATGGATTAAAGACCTAAATGTGTGTCCTCAAAACCATAAACTTCCTAGAAGAAAACATAGTAATTTCTTTGACATTGGTCTTAGCAACATTTTTCTAGCTATGTCTCCTAAGGCAAGAGAAACCAAAGTAAAAATAAACGTTGAGACCACACCAAGACAAAAAGCTTTTGCACAGCAAAGGCAACCACCAACAAAATGACAAGACAATTTACTGAACAGGAGAAGATATTTGCAAGTGATATATCTGATAAGGGGTTTATTTCCAAAATATGTAAAGAACTTAACACCAGTAAACAAATAACCCCCCAAAAATAGAGGACCTGAATAGACATTTCTTCAAAGAAGACATACAGATGGCCAATGCACACATGAAAAGATGCTCAACATCACCAATCAGGGAAATGCAAATCAAAACCACAGTGTGACATCCTCTCATACCTGTCAGAATGGCTAAAATCAAAAAGACAAGAAACAGCATATGTTGGCAAGGATGTGGAGAAAAAGGAACCCTCGCGCTCTCTTGGTGGGAATGAAGTAGGTGCAGCCACTGTGGAAGACATTATGGAGGTTGTTAAAAATTAACAATGAAATTGCCGTATGATCCAGTGATTTCACTGCTGGGTATTTAGCCAAAGGAAGTAAAACACAAATTCAAAAGGATACAAACGCCACTGTGTTTATTGCAGTATTATTTATAATAGCCAAGATATGGAAGCAACCCAATGGTCCATCAATAGATGGATGGATGAAGATGTGGTGTACACACACACACACACACACTGGAATTCTATTCAGCTATAAAAAAGAAAGAAATCTTACTCTTTGCAACAATATGGTTGGACTTAGAGGTTATTATGCTAAGTGAAATAAGTCAGAGAAAAACAAATACCATTTGATTTCACTCCTATATGTACTTTAAGAAACAAAAGAACAAAAGAAAAAGAGACAAAAAACAGACTTAAATCTGGAGAACAAACATGACTGCCAGAAGAAGAGTAGGAATGAATGAAATAGATAAAAGGGATTGAGAGTGCACTTATCGTGAGCATGGAGAAAGGTATAGAATTGTTAAATCATTATTTTATACACCTGAAACTAGTATAACATTACACTTCAGTTTTAAAAAATAAAATAATTTTAAAAATTTATGAAAAATCTAAAAAAATGTTAAAAAGTCAGTATACTGACCACTAGGGTTTTATTTATTTTATCATCAATATTTTGTGTTCTGACTAAAATACCCATCTTGAATTATAGCCAGTATTTCAAATAACTATAGATTCTTCAGACTTACAATCATTTTTAAGTTTAAAAAGATTACAAATCTCAAGAGGTTGCGAAAATAGTACAAGACCCCCATAGCCCTTCATCTAGATTCCCCCACTGATGACAACTTACGCAATTACAGTGAAATACCAAAACCAGGAAATTGGTATTAATACACTCTGCAGACCATGTTCAGATTTCACCAGTTTCTGTGTGTACTTGATGTGTGCCTGTGTATGTATGTGTCAAACTAACAGTACATTTAAACCTCTCAAAAAAATCTGCTTTTTAAAATCCTTTGCTGGTCATTGACCTGTGATATATCTGATGTCTTTTAGTAGTGGCCTATTACTAGTTAATATTATAAAATATATTTTTTATTCTCTTGCCCATAACATATCTGTTCCAACTTTGGACCAGTTGATGGATGCTAACTTTTATTAATTTCTTTAACTATTATGTATCTCTCCTTGAAGACTGAGAGGAAGATTCACAATGTCTTTAGCTAAGTATAAAGGCTGTGATCGTTTAAAGTTTATGCTGAAGATTCTTCCAGTATTAGGCCATCAGAGTGTCTCTGAATATCTTGTTTTATATAGCTCTTGGTTATTGTCTTAGTTGAAGCTGTGATAATGGAGTCCCATAGAGGGGGTGGCTAAAATAGTAAATACTTATTTTTCACAGTTCTGGAAGCTGGACAGTCCATGATTCAGTTTCCAGGGAGGGCTCTCTCCCCGCTTGCAGAAATGTGTGCACACAGGATGGAGAGAAAGAAAGGAAGTTTGTTCTCTGCTGTTTGTAATCCTATCATGAGGCCTCCACCTGTGTGAAGGCCTAAAAGCCTCCCCAAGGCCCCAGCTCCTGAGACCATCACACTGGGATTAGGGTTTCAACATATGAATGAAGGGTGGGAATGGCCACAAACATTCAGCCCTTAACAGTTATTTTGAATGAGTTTTTCTGAATTCCTTCCTTGTATTAAAAAAAAAAAAAAAAAGTAATATTATGGAAGCCTCAGGGATTGCGTGTAATTGTAGTCACATCAGAAGCTAGGATTTTAATTGTCTTACAAAAACCCATCACCAAAAAATGGAATGGATAATTTCTTTTTTACTTTCTAAAGTTTTAATTTACCTTTTCTTTTTTTTTTTTTTTCCTAACATGTTTCGTGAGCTTTAGTAAAGCTTTTTGCTAAACACAGGGCCATAATTTGTTTTCAGTTCTTTTCCCTTCTTCTTAAGTTTTCATTTTTAAGATTCCTGGCATTTCCTCCTTCTCACTCAAGGTGAATAATTTATTAGGGAGATTCTATAAAATATACTGTCAAATATCCTGTCATCAATAGTAACGAAGGAATAAAGTCGCCGCTATGGCATGGAATAAATAGGGGAGCCAGCAAAGAAGTCCTGAAATTTTGGCAGCCATTCAAAGGCAGGACCGTGGACCCTTCTGACTTCTGCTGGAACCACGGAAGGACCTCACGTAAGGATTCAGGAGAGCTGGATCTAGTCTTTGCCCTGCCATGGCTTGTACCTTCCAGTCCCCATCTGACTGCTGGAATTTTCTCATTTGTCAAACTAGAGAAGTGAAACCTGTTTTGCTTCAGAGGGTTGAGGTGAGAATCCATTGAAGTTCAAATACTTAGAAGTGGATGGTGTAATGTAAGCACAAGGTGGGAGGGAATATTATCAAGAACAATGCGAGCAGTCAGAAACAGCAGTTCGAAGTGATAGTTTAGAAAACACATCAAATACATCATTATTTCTTGCTCTCCCTTTCTAAGGGAGCCTTTGAAATGGAAAGTTTTCACTTCGATTTAAGCAAAACCAAAATATGCCAAAGAGAATGGGCACACCAGATGTCAAAAGGGAATTTCTATTCAGTGAGGGGGTAGACCGAATCCATGAACAGCTGAAGATGTTTGTTTCAAGAAGGAAATGGAATAGAAAGTCTTTCAAAAAAAAAAAAAACAAACTTTTTTTTTCTCCAACTTGTTTCTTGTTTTTTTCTCCAACTTGTTGCTCAATTCAGACAAGTGTAATTTTGACTTGTGAGCAATGAGGAAGCAACGTAGGGGTAGACATTTTCCATGTGTCCTGATGTCTCAGATTCGTTGCTGAGCTGACTTGCATCTTCACATCTACAGTAAAGCTCAAGTACATTAATATTTTCATCCCCACTCATTTATACAGAAGAAACAAAGTTCATGAAGCAGTGGGACTTTGTGACTAGTCTGGGGCTAGGAGAAAGCAAGAGAATACACGTAGGCAGTATTTTGGGGTCAACTACGAATTCATATTCTGTACTCACTTCACTTCACTTGTTTGAGTTCACGATATTATAGAAATGAATTCGCAGGCACTCTCTGATCTCCTTTTCCTTGTTTTCAATCACAGAGCCCAGGTAAAACTTCTAAGATCTTTAATTGCAGTGGTTTATTGTTGGGAACAGATCATGTAATAGATGAGAAGACTTGGAATGGTAGAACAAGGACTCTAATGATCTGTCAGTCAAGATGCTCTTTAAGAGCCAACAGTTTATTCAAATAAAAATTATGTGACAGGGCATTTTGTGACTTGCTAGGGCCCTGACAGCAATGCCAATATGCTTAAGAGAATTGGAGAAGCGATGCATTTTTCACTTCTTAGTTTGTGTGCATCTCCTTTTTTTTTTTTTTTCCTAATAATGTCTAACTTACTTTGCCACTTGTCTAAATATGCATTATAATTTATATCATTGGGTTATCTTCTGGGGTCTCAGAGAAGAATGTGTCTTAGCAGTAGCATAAACATATACAAAGAAGCTAAACAGCTAACTAATTTTCCAAGGGGTGTTAATGTAGAAGTTGGCTAGTAAATTCCTATTCAGGTGCATGCAGGTCAGAATGTAATAGAATGAGCCTATCGTTTTTTGGACTAAGATCCATGGTCCTACTTATACTGAAAATACTCTAAATGCTCATCCTCTATTGTCTCTGAAGAAAAATACATCTGAAGCAAAGATGTTTGTCTATTTTGTGACTTTTATAATTAATGGACATCACGAATACACTTAATGCTGACCACCCTATTCTTTCAGGAAGAAATTGAATCTTGTTCCTACACTTGAACAGGTCTTGATGATATTCATTGTTCTATGATCTGTTTTAAATCCATCAAAACACTGAATCCAACTAAGGTACAAAAATAAAAAGATGACTAGTACTTTCCTTGGAGTAATGATCTTTGTCATCTGAAGAGAGTGGGCTGTTTAAATGTAGTTGAGTTAGCAATTTGGACCCTCAGTTACAGCATGTTACAGTCTATTAGTTAAGTGATATTTAAAATAGATACATCAGTGGTAGAGTGATAACTCCCCTGTTTTCCAAAGATGGTTCATCATTGGTCATGATATAGAGCAATATACAGAAATCTTTGCAAGAAATGTTTTTATAAGGAAATAGTCACTCTTTCTCTTCACATAGGAGAATTCACTATACATTAATGATGCACATAATATGTGCAGGGTTTTACTGAATTTTAAGAATACAGAGCCAAGTTACTTCTTACGTTTTAGAAATATTATGGTAGAAAAGATATTTAATTAAATCTCTCCTACCATAGTACATCTAAAACTCCTGGGAAAATATTAAAGAACTTTTTAGTGCATGGTTGGGATAATGGGACACACAGAGTATTTCTCTGTGAAAGCTCGGATCTATAAAGGGCATAGGGAATAGGAAATAGGTATTTTCCAGAGTGATCAGCTAAACCCAGCCAGCCTGGAGCTGGATTTTTAAAAGCACAAGGATGGCAGTGAAGTGAGAAAACACTTGCATAAAACAGAACCCTTGATGCATCATCCAGTCCAGCCTCAAAGAATTCACAAAGATAAAAGCAAACAACATGACCACCTAAAGGACCGTTCACCCACCACATGGGGAAAACACCACCATGAAAATAATCCAGCAGCAAAAAGAGCAGAAGTAGATTGAAATGTTTGAGAATTATTACATATAATTCATATATATCAAGAAATGTATGTTTCAGTACACAGAATTGAACAGGTTTTGTTTTGTTTTGTTTTGCTTTTTGAGAAACTATTCAAATTAACCAGGTGGGTTTGAAAAAGAACTTCAAAAAAAGTAAATGAAACATATAACACTTAACATGAATAATGCAATGATGGGCTAAATAGCAGGTTAGGCATGGCTGAAGGTAAGTGAAATACAGAACTGAGCAGATTATGGGGAGAGCAGCCTAGGGAGAGAAAGCTATGGGAAATTTGAAGGTGAAATGGAAGATTAAGATATCTTTCAAAGGTAGCAGCTGAGACTCTTGATGATTTAAGCATTAAATCACAAGTCTAGGAATTCTAAGAAAGAATTTTTAAAAATTCAAACATTCAATGTCTTAATGAACCTGCAGAGTAGAAAAGACAAAGAGAAGATCTGAAAAGTGCCCAGAGAGAACTAGAA
This sequence comes from Mustela nigripes, assembly GCF_022355385.1. Taxonomy (NCBI): domain Eukaryota; kingdom Metazoa; phylum Chordata; class Mammalia; order Carnivora; family Mustelidae; genus Mustela; species Mustela nigripes. Next base: position 75,243,085 of record NC_081565.1, on the reverse strand, counting down.
TGCCAAGATGGCTGATTTCTCATCAAAAACAATAGAAGCTTGAAGACAGTGGAATGGCATTTTTGAAGGGTCATTAGTCTAGATTGCTGTGTCCAGTAAAATTATTTTTCAAAGACAACAGTAAAAGTCAATTTCTAAGGCCACCAAGAGACTCCCTGATGGATGCATTTATACAGTATTCTTCAGAAAAAAAAAAAAAAATCCGCGATCCTAGAAGGAGTTATAACTAAAAAAACAAATAGAGCAAAGAATATTTGTATATCTAAACAAACATTGATTATTCAGATTAATGACACTAATGGGTTAGTTTCCAAAGTCCTGGGATTGAGCCCCAAATTGGGCTCTCTGCTCAGCGGGGAGCTTGCTTCCTCCTCTCTCTCTGCCTGCCTCTCTGCCTGCTTGTCATCTCTCTCTGTCAAGTAAATAAATAAAATCTTAAAAAAAAAAATTCCAATGTATAACTGTAATCATGAGGATTTCATGTGCTAGAGAGTAATCACATTTAAAACATTCTAGTCTGTGGGACACCTGGGTGATTTAATCAGTTAAGCATCTGCGTTTGGCTCAGGTCATGATCCCGGGGTCCTGGGATCAAGTCTCACATCAGGCTTCTTGCTCAGTGGGGAGCCTGCTTCTCCCCCTGCCTGGTGCTCCCCCTGCTTGTGCTCTCTGTCTCTCTGACAAATATATAAAGTCTTTTAAATAAATAAATAAAACATTCTAGTCTGTGTCGTTTGGGAAAAATTGAAAAACGTATTGATGACTTTTAGACTTTGTGAAGTGAGGTATCCTTGAGCAAATAGCAAATAGCTACAGTAAGCATTAATGTAACAGTGGGATTTAGTCTCTATAAATGGACCTATTCTTTGGTTAAAGACAAAGGTAGCCTAGCTTCAACAAAATGTAATTATATTCTATTTATAAGAGATAGAAGGGACGCCTGGGTGGCTCAGTTGGTTAAGCAACTGCCTTTGGCTCAGGTCATGATCCCAGAGTCCCGGGATTGAGTCCCACATCAGACTCCCTGCTCAGCAGCGACCCTGCTTCTCCCTCTGACCTCTTCCCTCTCATGCTATCTTTCCCATTCTCACTCTCTCATTCAAATAAATAAATAAAATCTCTTTAAAAAAAAAAAAAAGTACTCAAAATTTTGGGGCACCTGGGTGGCTTAGTTGGTTAAGTGGCTGCCTTTGGCTCAGGTCATGATCCCAGGGTCCTGAGATCAAGCCCTGCATTGGGCTCCCTGCTCAGCAGGGAGCCAGCTTCTCCCTCTCCCTCTGCCTGCTGCTCTGCCTACTTGTGCTCTCTCTCTCTGTGTCAAATTAAAAAAAAAAAAAAAAGAGAGAGAGAGAGGTATAACTGATATGAACACAGAATGCTTAATAGTAAAGGGGACAAAGAGGTATGCAATTTAATTATTAACCCAGTTATTAGCCTGGTTTCTTTAATTTTTGTTTTGTTTTGTTTTTACTGCAGGAATCCCAGAGTTTTACTGCATTTTCATAACTAGTTTCACTGGGAAGATTTAATCATTCCATTCTAAATAAAATAAAAATTGACAGAACTGCAGAAAACAGTATCAAATCTACAATACAATGAACAAACTTGTCATAATGGACTCAAATAACAATTGGAGAAGGAGAATCAGATCCTTATGATCCTGTAGCACTTTTCTTAGTTAATGATGGATACAGTGAAGTTTAAAAACAATGGACTCATAAAGGGAATTTGACATGCAAAGAAAAACTAACTTACACCGTCAAATGATAGGTAATCAGAGACTAATGAAGAATCATAGTAAATACTTGTTGAGCTCAGGGGTAAAATTAGTAGTTCAGCTTGTAATTTACAAAAGAAATCTTTTTTTTTCTTTTAAAAATGGATCATTTTTTTTGATGATGAAAGTGGTATGACCAGATATCAGTAAGGCAAAATAATTACGAGTGCATCAGAATTAATTGCTGTGTAGAACACCCTAAAATTGCCATAAATACGATTGCTGTGTTCCAAATAACACATATGGAAATGTATATACAATAGCTATGATGGGAAAACCATAAGAAATTTTGGGCACAAGACATAAACGATTATTCTCAAAGCAAGAAATAGAAATAGCTAATAAATATTTGAAAAGATGGACAATAACAAATGTAATCTGAGGGGATAAAAAGAGAAGCAACAGTGAGATAACATTTTTCATGTCAGATTGGCAAGGATGAAAAGATTAAAAAACTCATACCTAGGGGTTTATAGACATGGGTCTGTTCAGATATTTTCTCCATTCTTCATAATGTCATAAGAGTAGGCTTATGGTCTTTTTTTTTTTTTGGTCATGCATAAAAATATGTTTTTTAATAATATTTATCCATCTTGCAAAGGTTTTCTTTGAGGTTTGGTTTTATTACTTTAATCTTCCATTAACAACTTGACAATATATTCTGCGCTCTTTGAACCAGTCATTCCACTTGTAGAATTTATCCCAAGTTATCAAAGTATACACATTTTTCATAGCCTTGTTACTCTCAGTGAAAAACTGGGTCAATTTCCAAAAATCAAGCACGTGAGAAATAGATTATGGGTGGGGTACCGTTTAAAAGATGACAGGGGGTAATAGCTTTTAAACGACATACAGGCTAATATTGACATAGTAAGATAAGCATGACATTAGTAAGTGGACTAAGCAGAACATATCTCTGTTATATGAACTTGCGTGTATACCTGCCTATTTGTAAGCAGTCACTCATTTACAGTTGTACAGATGGTAGTCCCTGCCCATGACAAGCGTGGTCTATGCTGTAAAATAAAAAATAAGGACATAGTGTTTGGGGGACCTGAGTCTTAGTCACTGTTAGGCTGATTTCACTCTCTCTCTTTACATCTTAGGGCCTCCTTAAGCATCCCCATCTCTAAAAATGAGGGTGAGGGATTGAGCCTTGGACTTCATTAGCAATGACGAATACACCTGTAGCGGTTGTCATATGCCTCATATCCCTGTTCTGCATCCAGGGCAGATAGTAGCCATTAGACCTAGTCTCCTTTCCCTGGGCTCAGCCAGACCGCGGGATTCTTCTCAACAGAGCGTTAGGTCAACATTTCTAAACAGATGGTACTTTGCACTTGGAACTTCTTTTCTATCCTTGCATGGGATGGTCTTAGAAGTCCTTTCAACAAAAGGATTTTTTCTGAGGAACAAAGTCGCGTCATGAGAAATAAAAGGAATGTTTTCTAGAAAAAGGCGTCTGCTTTTCTAGTAGCCGCATTTGTAGTGGTGGAAACAGGTGAAATAAATACTGATGATACATTTTATTAAATAACAGATTTCATGTCATTTATATAAAACAAGTACCATGGACTATTTCACGTTGTTTTCTCGTACAAAATCTTAGAAATCCAGTATATAGTTACAGCACATCATATTTTAGATGACATTTCACTGCAGATACTTGATCTGTACTTAAATTTACGGTAAGAAGCAGATTCGCATATACTGACACTCTTAAATTTCATAATAATTGAATTGAGTGCCAGTTCCTTAATTAAAATTAAAGTTGAGATAAGGTCACATAAGCAGCATTTAGTACCCAATAGCCACAGATGTCTGGTAGTTACCATATTGGACAATGGAAGTTTAGAGAATACAAAGAAACACGCTATTCATTCGAGTTTAACTTTTAAGGAGATTTCCTGATTGGGAAATCAAGGTATAAGGAATATATATATCAATCAGAATCCGAAACAGAATATAATTAAAAGTTGGCAGTGGGTAGGCTAAGGGCTACTTGGGTAGAAGTTCCAGAAATATCCACAGCTTGATGCAGGCTTCATGCCTTTGGAGTCCAGCTGGTGGAGATGACGTGGCGAGTTGGGAAGAATGAGTGTCTTACTTGAACACGTGTGTGTGTTCTCCCTGCAGGCATGGGACCCGCTGTGCTGGCGAAGTGGCAGCCGCAGCAAACAACTCTCACTGCACGGTCGGAATTGCTTTCAATGCCAAGATCGGAGGTATGGGAAACAAACGTGGGTAGACGGAGAACTCTTTCAGAGCTCAAGACAGGGCTGCGTTGGCAGAGCAGCGTTCAACTCTTGCCGAAAAATGACCATCTTCACGTGTGTTATTAAATAAAGTTCAGGGCTTTTGAAGCAGTACCCCTCTGGGGGTGCGAGCACAGATGTTTCTTGATGTAAAACAGGCATGAAGAACATGTCCAGTCCTGAATTTGGAGTCATTGACATCTGTCCCAATCTATCCAGTGGCTGCCTGCGTCGGAAAGAACTGATCACCTGAATATCAGCCCACAGTGTCTCTATGGAGAGAGACATTCTGAAAGTAATGTCAGAACAGAAAATCCTTTTTTTTTTCCCTTTTTCCTTATGTTTTACCGAAAGTTCCTTTTTAATGGAAATTAAAGTGGGAAATGGTATAATCACCTTTTGTAGACCATAATAGAGCAATAGAGTTGTTGTTAATAATCCCAGATTATGTATGTACATTACACACACATGCACAAACTCAGATATAAGTATGCCTACCACGAGGACCTGACTAAGGGAGTATCAACGTAGGGTAGGCCTTGACAGAAGCAAACTCCTTCACATTTGTAATCATCCTTGTCAGCTGTCACCTGATACCGCAGGCACATGGTAAGAGACAGGATAGATCCTAGTGGCTCGAAGGTGTCCCCTAGGAGGTTTTCCTAACCAGTGTCGCAGATGAATGACCTTCCTGGTAACTAGACTGACATCTTCATTTCTAGTACACTATTGTTGCCAAGTGGTATATAGAATTGGACTTGAAATAAAAATAATTGTCCTTCCTAGAGTAAATATAGAGATCTCGTAACGTGACATATTGGGGGTATTTAGTAACGGTGCTAAGAAAAGGTTCCTGACACTACCTCAAATATCAGTGCTCAGTGCATTTGACCTCTTTCTGTCCTTTATTTCACACTGAATTCTTAGAGTATGGCAGCTTGTTAACCAGTAATTAGCTGTACTCTGAGAGTATCTGCTGTGCATCAAGGAGAAGTTCATGAGGGAGCTAAGGAAAGGAGACAGAAACTTCCCCTGAAGAACGATGAGGGTGCCAGACACCCTTGATAGTCTCAAGAGTGTCCAGTGACCATGGTAGCTGCTAATCAACCCTGCTTGCTGTCCCAGATACAACACACACAGTCCCTCACATGCACCAACACACGTCCATGTCCGCCTCCTCCCTCTCCCGTGCTAACCCAGCATTCACTGACCTTGAGGGACTGAAGGAACAAAATCACAGACAAGCTGCCGATCTCGCCAAACAGGACTTCGATAAGAAAATGAACGGATGGCAGTGACTCACCAATGTTCTGTCATCCCCCAAACAGGAACCTTCTGAATTATAAATTAACCCTCTCCCCACCGGTCCCAAAGCATGAAGGCTTACAGTCAGATAAAGAAAAATGACCTTCCATCTTAAAACTTGAGGAAACAAAAATAATTACTTGTTAATATTTGGTCAGAAAAGGAATATTACCTTCTAGATACAATTTCATCAAGCTTTTTTATTTTTTTCCCAGACTTCCATCAGTTGCGTGATCTAGAAACTACACCTAAATATTGTGTAACTACTCCTCTGTGTTGGTGTTTGGAATTTCCAGTTAGGTTTTTTCAGGCAGTGGAACAATCCAGTGTTTATTTCTTTGCACCAATAAAATACAGTTGATCCTTAAACAGCACAGGTTTGAACCGCATGTGTCCACTTAAATACATTTTTTTTTTAGTATATATGGTACAGTACTATAAGTGGACTATGTTCTCCATAAGATTTTCTTAATAACCTTTTCTTTTCTCGAACTTCCTTTATTATAAGAATATAATCTGCAATGCACATATCATATAAAATATGTCTTCATCAACTGTGTATGTTATCGGGAAGGCTTCCAGGCAATAGTAGGTTATTAGTAGTTACGTGTTTGGGGAGTCAAGGTTGTATGTGGATTTTTGACTGCATGGTGTTGGGGGAGGGTTAGCGCATCTAACCCTGAGTTGTTGAAGGGTCAACTGTAGCTCCATTTTATCCTTTGAAATAGCAAGAAGTAAAAATGGAGGGCATACGAAATAGTTCTTGTTTTCAGTAAAAACCGTGCAGATGAATTTTGAATATTCATGTCAAATTAAACCAAACCAGTGGCTGCTTACGACCCAGTACACACAAAGAGTATCCGGCTGGACATTCTACTCCCCTAAAACAGAGTGCTGAAAAGCCTTCTAAGTACAGTTTCCTTTTGGTAATTTTTAAAGTAATGTATTTATAACCCTTATGATCCACGTCACTTGTCTATACATCGCCTTTAAAAATCCAAAGGTCTCAAGGAAATGACAGTCAAGAGATATTACAAGCAAGTGCAGTGTCTTTAAGGGCGCTTGGAGGAAATGTAATGTGTCCCCAGTGTTGACTTCCACTGTTCTTTTAGAAGTAATTATTCAAGGGTATAGTGACCTATCTGTCATGTAGCTGAGAAAGGTTCCCCTGGAAATATGGCAGAATGTCCCCAGTTAAGTGTCGTCTGTCTCTGGCCTCATGGTCATTGTTTCTGTTTTGTATGTTTGCAAATTTTAGAGTTGAAAGTTAAACATTTTTTTAAAGCACAAAGAAGGTGTAGTCTTTTCAAGAACTTGTTGATTTTTCCACTAGAAGTCCCACCTCAAACCTCCTAGTATCAAAGCTGCCTGATTAGGGGTTTTATTATTTAAACCCCATGTGTCGGTGGCCAGAAAAACTTGAAATCCCGCTAGAGAACAAGATTTTTCTAAGGAGGAAACTTGAGCCATAAAGATATAATTGTAAAGTAATACAGCATCTCAGTGGTGCTTTTTAGCTTAAGCTGAAGGAGATACATGTTTACTTCACAATTAGATGTTTCATTGTTGTTCGGAGTCTCCAGAATAGAAGGACAGAGAGAAGGCCTGACATTTGACGTGTAATTTATTCTTGGGTGTCTGTGTCTATTTTTTTCCTGTTAAGGTTAATAACAAATCCCTGTCTGTCTGGCGGGAATATACATAAATGAAGATTAATGACTGAACATGGTTAAAACCCTTTGAGACATAATTGATGTGTTGCATGCACAGAGAGCATTCTCATTTATTATTTGACTTATAAATAACTTGGCAAAGAAATAATAGATTAAGTTCACATCAGTCTCACAGATTAGGAGATAATATTAAGGAGAGAGGAAATTAGACCAACCTAACTTGGCAGCTTTCCAAATTTTGTCAGCCCGCTAAGGTCAGAATGCTTTATACCAATTATGAACACAAGTTACCTAATAAAGAGAAATTTAGGGAAGATGGATTGCTTGAGGCTCTCTGTCAAGTACTCTCTGAAGACAGGGATAAAGAGAAGGGAGAGATTGTGGGAACTTTAAAAAAAGAGAATAATGGATTTTAAAAAAAAGGTTTTAAAGAAGTTTTGCTCTCTCATGTACAACGCAACTTCTCTCCAAGAAAGAACTCTCTCATGTACAACGCAACTTTCTCTCCAAGAAAATTTTGGAAGTGTCTGCATTATCTTTTTCAGGGGGGAGAAGATGCTCCCTTAGGTGTTGATTAAATGTTGATTCTTTGCCCCCCAATTGCTGTAATTGGAATATGTCTTGGGCTGTCTGGGGGTTCTATAGTGAATGCTCTATTCAAGCTAATTCCCTTCTGTCTGGAAGGGGTTCGGATGCTGGATGGAGATGTCACGGACATGGTTGAAGCGAAATCGGTTAGCTTCAATCCCCAGCACGTGCATATCTACAGTGCAAGCTGGGGCCCGGATGATGATGGCAAGACCGTGGACGGACCGGCTCCCCTCACCCGCCAAGCCTTTGAAAACGGCGTTAGAATGGTAGGTTTTCAAAGCACCGTGGCTCATACTTTGTCCTTCGGTGATGGTTCTCGTGGGAAACCGTCTCTGCAACTGTGGGTTCCAGTCCTTGGGTCTAGAGGAATGGACAGAGTCCACAGCTGAGCCAGAAGACAGGTTTATAGAAAGAGGGACTGAACCTTTAGTATTGTGTATTGCATCCGTTCCGCAAATGAGCTAAGAGCTAGAGAGTTTCCCCTGACAAGAACAGAGGTGTATTTGGCTGCTTAGGTTTGCTCAAAGGAAATGTATCCTTTAATATGTGAATCTTGCTTTTGATGCAAGAAATTCTTAGCTCTGTGAGATGGAAGAGAAATGAAAATACTGAATCTCTCCAGCTGAGGTCATCCAGCAGTGCCCTTCTGGGCCTCTCCCTTTCATACACCCTTCCCAGGTTTCACTTCTCTCCCAGGACAATATCCTTGTTCTCCTGGCTCCCAAGTTCCCCAAACAGGCTACTCATCAGCATTTTTCTTCATTTCACTAAGAAATTCACACACCACTCCTCCCCTCAAAAACTGACCAGGTAATCTACTGTAATAGAATTTCTCCTTCAAATTACAGCTCTTAAAAAAAATCCCATTTTATTTTCATTAAATAAAAAATAAGGTCACCCTATACTTGTAATCACGGAAGGAGGAGCGCTCGGTCAGAAGAACTCCTTTCTGTTTCTTACTTGTGAATGAAACCTTGGGTGATTTAAAGCATTTTAATCGTGACCTGGGCCCTTCCAATCTTTCCTTCATCATCTCTTTCTACGTTTTCTGTAATGGAAGCGCAGTCGGCTCTTCCTATCCATTACCGTGTACTGTTTTCCCAGCCTCATCCCTATGCTCTACGATTATACAGCCCATTCTCTTCCACCAGCAAGCCTCCGTTAAAATGCTGCCTCTCCCCAGAAGCCTCGTCACTGCCCGAACTAGAACCAAGCGCCAGCAATCCCTACCCTGCGCCCACAAAACTGCATATTCTTCCCGGTGTCACACAAAGTCATTATCATAGTGTGCTTTATGTCCGTTATTCTGGTCTGTGTCTTCCTCATTAAATTCTGTGTCCTGGGATAGCAGGGCTTATGCCCATCTTGAGAGGCTTCGCAAAACCCACGGAGTGCACGGAAGTCTAGGGAGTGCTCAGTAAATGTTTGTTGAATTTCATTTAATTTACTACAAATTACGCCAGCCACGGGACGGTTGTGCATTTAGCCCAGATTTGGGGCGATGGAGTGTGTGCAGCAGGTTAATGCAGTGTTGGCAGCTGGAGTACAAGTAACCCTGCTGCTTCCACCCTGGTGGGGTTGGTGCTGGGGTGAACTCACAAGACTAAGCCAAGCTGTCTCCTGGTTCTTTTTTTTTTTTTTTTTTTTTAAGATTTTATTTATTTATTTGACAGAGATCACAAATAGGCAGAGAGGCGGGCAGAGAGAGAGGAGGAAGCAGGCTCCCTGCCGAGCAGAGAGCCCGATACGGGACTCGATCCCAGGACCCTGAGATCATGACCTGAGTTAAAGGCAGAGGCTTAACCCACTGAGCCACCCAGGCGCCCTTCCGGTTCTTTTGAAACAGACTGGAAGGGAAGCTTATGCACTCGTTCAGAATATACTTCCTAACTGAAAGATAGTTCAGGCTTGGTTAAGACATCCTTCCTAGTTCTGTCCATTTTTAGGTACTCGAGAGCCCTTTAAAGCTATAGAATAGTGTTTTAAATTGCTTTGCCTAGAATTTTCCTTTCAAGGTGTCTGAACACCAAATGAATGTGCTCTAAGTAATCTGGAGATTTCATTACCAAAGCCCTAGACCACAGAGTAGTATTCTCTCCAGGCCATCCACAGAATGGTCATTCAAATGAAAGAGATCAAACTTAGTTCATACTTAATTTTCGAATCGTATGTGTATGGCTTTTGATATAATAAAAAGAGTAGGCTGGGATTTCTCATTGGTATAATGTATTAGTAATTAGTAATTACTAATCTCAGTAGCATACATACTGAGATAATGGGGACCGATGTTTTTCAAGTTTTTGCTAAGGACTCTCATTCAATGGTAATCTTATCTGGAAGTTCAAGGTGTAAAACAAATTAAAAATCTGGTACTTCGGTAGGAGGAGGAAAGGGTTAAGAAAGAAGATCATCTGAGGAAGCTATTCAAACTTATGGGAAGATTATATTTAGAAACAAACCATTGTGAAAAAAAATTACTCTATATTCATTATTAAGTACTAAAGTAACCCATGCTTATGAAAATAAATCCTACTACAAAGATGAAATTAAAAACAGATTCCCCACACAAGTAGATAACGATTGTTTTTGGTGGTTTTTTAAAAGATTTTATTTATTTATTTGTCAGAAAGAGAAAGAAAGAAGTGAGAGAGAGAGACTGGGCATAAGCAGGGGGAGCGGCCAGCAGAGGGAGAGGGAGAAACAGGCTCCCCATTGATCAAAGAGCCCGATGCAGGGCTTGATCTATAACCTGAGCTGAAGGCAGACACCTAACTGACTGAGCCACCCAGGCATCCCCTAGATAACCATTATTAAGAGTATGGATTCCACCTTTCCCTACTTCCATGTGCATTTCCACAGCAAAGAGGGACCACTTGCCTCTATGTTGCTGTTTTTACTTAACTGTGTGTACCAGGCATTCGTCCAGGGTAATTCATAATGATAGAACTCTTTTGTATTATAATGTTTCATCCTCTTTGGAATATGGCAATACCATAATTTATTCAACATTTCACTGAAGATCTTAAAAGGTTTTAATCTAAAAAAGGCGAGGGGGCATTTAGCTATTCATTTTTTAGAGTTAAGGTAGTAACAAAAGAAATAACTCTTGAAAAACAATTGACTATTCTCTGGCTGCTGTCATGTCACATACAATTATGGAAGACCAGCAGCGACCCATTCAAATGTGTTTAGATTAACAGGATAGAGGTTTAGTGTGTTTACACGTAGGCTTCGAACTCAACCAGCCAGAGTTCGGAATCTGTCGTTTACTGCTCTCTGACCTGAAACAAATCAAACTACCTCTGCTCCTATTTCCTCATCTAAAGTCAGGCAATAAAAGTTCTCACAGAGATGTTATGAGTGTTAGATGATAATGCTGCTGAAGCTATTGACAGAATCCCTGGAATATAATAGGTGCTTAAGAAATATACTTTATAGGGATCTGTGCATGTAAATATACATAATTTGTTTTCAGAGAAGAAATCACGTCCTTTCAAAAAACTTTCTAGTTCTCTTCAGTCCCCGAACCTTGTGTACTGTTTCTGCACTACAGAATTCTAGATGATCCCATAGAGTTACTTTAGTGGTGGTAGTTAAGTATATAGAAATCAGCATAGACTTCCTGTGTTCTTGCCTGTCATAGACTTTTTTCCTCCTATGTCTGTACTCACCTTCAATTTCATTTGCCCTTAAAGCACCTCTTCCATTTCGAGGTAACCTCCTGATACACAAATTCATTCTACTTATCTATGTTCGTCGTCTTGAATTTAATTTATATTTTCCCAAGGGAGGTTTCTCTAAATATCTATGAATATATAATTTAACATTTTTAAAGCCGTATATTAGTCTTCCGGAAGAAAGAAACGTTCCACTTCTTTATTATCGAGCACCAGATGGCACAGTACGTTCTATAGTCTACGAGATTTTATTCTAATTCGTGTTCTTTATATAATTGTCAAACATATAGAAAATGATAGGATGGAAACTTTATACAAAGTTAGATTATAAAGTGCAACTAAGAAAGGAGTGATTTATTGGCTGCATGACTTAAGGAATGAGGGAATAAATAACTACTAAAATAAGTCCCTCAGGTAGCGGGGTAAAACCCTGTGTGATAGCTTAAAGTCACTCTGGCCCGTTAGGGTTTTAACTACATCACTTATAAAAATACAGGAATTGACATTTATATATTCTTTCTATAAAATGTAGTGAGCTCCCACTTCCTGTACCACATGGATAAAGCAATGAAGGCAACATCTAAGTTTTAAATGCAACACATGAAACTCTGTACATTCTAGCAACAAGACAGGAAACAAACATAGACACCATCAAGGTGATAAGCTAATGAGAAGTGTTAGAAATGGGAAGAATGGGTGAGGGGGCAGGACAGAATTGTCGTTCAGGAGGATAGAGAGTCCTTTCTGAAGAGGGGGGCACATGAATTGGGTCACAGATAGTAAGAGGCTAGTCCTGTCGAAGGAATGAGTTCTGCAGAAGGAACAGCAAGAGGAAGACACCCCGAGTGGAGGGTGATTGGGGTGTGTTCATGGAGCAACATGCTGATTCAGGTGATGGGAGCAATGTGGACGGAAAGCAGGCGGTAGGAGATGGTAGTTCAGGGCCGGCTCCGCAGGGCTTTGTAAACCATGGAGGGTGTTTGCGATTTATTCCATTGCGGAAAACCCTCAGAGGTTTTCCAAGTAGTGGCCCATTGGGATGCAAAATTTTCAAAGGTCAGTGCCGTACAGGGAATGGACTCTGTGGGAGAGGGACAGGGAGGCGGGAGCGGAAGACTGAAGTGGTCCAGGAAAGAGGTGATCATGAGCCGGACTTGGGGGGAGGGGGCAGCGGCATCAGGACAAGTGGGGGGGGGGGGGGGAGGGGTGGCAAGCAGGAGAAGCCTACATATCAAGACAGATTTTCACAAAGGAAGTATATTTTGTTCAGGGGATCCAAGTATTGATCACATCCACTCCTTCTGCTTGCTAATCAGAAAATGTAGCAAATATTGGATTTCAAAATGCTCCCTACTTGTTTTTCTCTAACACAAGTATTGGGTTCAGTAGAATGTAACACTCTTCAAAGACTAACAGAATCAGAATTGATTCAATTTACAGCCTGAGACAAAACTGTGTTGAACAAATCAAGTTACAATTGACAACTTGCTCTTTTCCCCAGAGACTGTATTTTAGTTGATGCTAAGGAGCTGTAAAATTAAATGCAGGAATTAGAGGTCCATAATTTGAGTTGTGTATGATTGATAACGATGAGGATACCAGTAGTGGTAGTCATCCTAATAATAATGATCCTAAAACACTCAACTTTTGTCAGTCTGTTAGATATGATGATCAGTCCTCTTAGCCCCAAAATAGATACCACTTTTTTTTTCAGTTTTGTTTTTTTTCAATGTTCCAAAATTCATTGTTTATGCACCATACCCACTGTTCCATGCAATACGTGCCCTCCTGAATACCCACCACCAGGCTTACCCCACCGCCCTCCCCAAAACCCTCAGTTTGTCTCTCAGAGTCCACAGTCTCTCATGGTTTTTCTCCCCCTCTGATTTCCCCCAGCTCACTTCTAAGTTTTAATCTTCACAGTGGTCACCTAAGATAGGTCCTATTCTCCCCAGTTTTACAAAAAATAGATACTCAGCAGGGCTAAACAAGTCAGAATGCGGGCCTCAAAGCAATCGAATAAATTATTTTGTGTGTCATCATTTCCGCTTTATTCAGCACAACCCACCTCCTTGTATCATCCGTGACCGCATAGCAGAGCTTTTCCCCTGTTACTGTGGTGAATGAATTTCTCACCTTCTGCCTAATTCTACCTCCTCCATTTCTTCACTGAATGCCTCAGCCTCTTGCCTCAACTGAAGACGCGGTTCAATCAGTCCTGTCTTCTTTCATCATCGAAACGTCTCTCCCCTGTGTACTATTGTTGTCCACATACTGTCAGTTCTTTCTCAGAAGACAGAGGGGAGGCTCTCTCTGTGGTTTTCTTCTATGTTTCCAGTTATTCATTTCCAGAAACCATTGTCCATACTTGTCCTCTACAAGCTCTTTTTCCACTGTCTCTTGAAGCCACTCATCAGAACCCTGACCCCTCACTGCACTGCGACTGTTCTTGTCAGGGCCACCGTGACCTTCCTATGTGAAACCCAGGGCTCCTCTCTGATCCATTGTGTCATTTGTGGTAAGGAGGCCTGCCTGCTTCTTCTGGTCCGCAATAAAATACACACACTCCGACCCTTCACACCCCTTTTCTCCTTCTATTTAGTATATTTCCTTCTCTTGTTGATGAATTGTCCCCCACCCACCCCCCCATAAAGGCTCGGAGACAGAATGTTTTGTTCTGTGCTAGATCCCAAGGACCCGCAAGAGGGTCTGTTGAGTGATAGGTGAGCAAACGTGGGTGCATTACATGCCCATTTGCTGCACATACTGAATGAATTTATTTAAGGATCACACTTGCACTGGTTTTCTGTTTTTAATTAATAATATGGAAATGAGTTACTAATATACTTGGTATATTCTGGTGAGTAACACGCACAGACCATGGATTCAGACTCTCCAGTGGGTTCCATTACGTTCTTAAGCATGTTCAAGTTAATTAGCCTCTCTGAGGATCAGTTTGTTCCTCTATAAAATGGAGCTAACTGCTAGTAATTACTTTATAGGACTGTTGTGAGGATTGTATGATTAATGCCTGTAAAATACGCAGCAGAGTTTCTGGAACATAGTGAAGTCTCTAATTATGTTATGAGTCTTAATCCCTATCACTTCTGAAAAGGCCAGGGTAATAAATGTGAAATGCCAGTTAATTGTGTAGAATACTGTAAAAAGCCTTAGTTGTCCAAAATCTCTGGGTTAGTGGATTAATTCATTTTGTATTTCTGAGTGATCCTTAAAGAAGGTAAATATGAGTCTTGAAAGTGTTATTAAGGAATGGCTAAAATAAATGGGACAGAATAGCCAAGAGATTTTTTCTGAATTCTATTCCACAAAACACTAATTAATGAAATACCTCAAAGAGGGGTGGGGGTGAGTAAAGGCTTTTGCTATCAAATAGGCTCAAGAAACACCACTTCTTATTTCCTCCCTTTCAAAACTTGAAAGATATAAAAGGCTCTGAGAAGTTCCGCAATAGAGATGTGTGTAACTTGATTTACTCAACGTTCTAAACTTTAACTACCCCAAAGCTTTTATTTTTGTGACTTGTTTTGAATTGGTGTTAAATTTAATTTCATTTTACATTGTTTGGAACTGCTTCACCAAGATTCAGTGAAATCCATTAGACCTTAAGAAACAGAACAGTAGAACTGGAAGCAGTTTGAGTGGCGGAATTGTTCTTACCAACATTTGTATGTTTGTTTCCTGGTAGATGTCACTCCGGTTCACCCCATCTACCTTCCTAAAATGTGTGATTTCTTCTTTTCTTCATCCAGTAAGTCTTTCTTTCCTATCTTCCTAAAAGTCTATGGAATGTGTCCTCTTGTCCTCACAATTAGAACCAGAATCTCTCCGATGGCCTTGAGCCCACAACATCCTTCCAAAGCTTCCATCCTCCTCGCTTGAGCTCCAACTTTCAATTCAGCATGAGCATTGCAGCCAAAGAAGTATTTTTTGGTATTTAAACCTTGTCCTTTGTCTTCTCTTTAAAACTCACTTCTCCCTAGGATTGATGAAGAATATTCTAAGCTTCTTAGAAGGCCACAAAGGTCTCTCACCATCTTTCCAGGGGTCTCAGAATCGAAATCTTAGGTGTCATCAAAGGGAAGGACCATTGAAATGTTACTCTTGTTCAAACTGACACGACTCCACTTACCACGGTGAACCTTTGGCCTGCCTCCTCGGCATGCTTGGCAAAGACTTCCTTCAGGGGAAATGCTTTGCTTTGTCCACCCAGAAGGTTCTAAATAGGAAAATGGTTTTATAACATGAATGAGTCCATTGACAGTGTTTCAGATATAAGTGACCCGAGTCTTGGTATCAGAATAAGAAGCTAACTGCCTGAGCTTTTCTTGGATAGGCTCTCTATTCATTCATGTATTCCTGATTGCATTCAGGAGACATCCACCTTGGGTGATTATCAATATTCCGGGTACTTGGTGAGCTGGTAGTGAAAGAAGAATAGCACTAAGCTGTTGCCTTTGGGAAACTCACCATGTAATGTAGAATAAATGTTTTAAATAAAGTGTAAAGCAAATTCCCCAAGTCCCTTCAGTGGCTAGAATCTTGTAAACGATGAAGAGGACAGATTACACAGCACATACTTACAAAACTTTTTGTGTTCAGTCTAGTTGCCTTGCAGTCATTTTTCTTTTTTTCCCCCCATTTGGGTTATTAAATTTATTAATACTTGGTACCTTTTTACATTTGTCAGCAGATATCTCGCACACTGACAGCTTTTCAAGATTTTCTGACAAGAGTATTTTATAACATCCTTTAGAAAACAAGCAAAAAATTAGAACTGAATCTCTTGCTTTTTTCATAATCACACAACCCTTTATTCAGATTAGCAGTACTTCCCTTATTGTCTTACTCAAGAAATCGTTCTCGAGTCCCCATTACATACCAAGCACTGATTTGGCATTTATCTTACTCAGAGCTGGAGAAATCGTGTGGCTCATTGCACATATTCTAGAAGCATAGAGTCTAGATTTCACTTAATTACACTATCTACAAGTATACTTTCAATGCCAGATCCTTTTTCTTTGGGATTATCCATGAAAGCCTTCCAGGGCATTCATAACAGAATCAATGTCAAGGGTGGGGAAACAAAATCGGGGGAAATCCAGATGACTGGCCCCTAATCTCCCTTCCTGCCATCCTCTCTGTTTTCCAGATGGAAAGCAGGACATTTGATGAGCATCTATTACTACATGCCTAACTGTTGAGCCTCTTATGAAATCTCTGGTTAATGTATCCCTTTCCCATCATCAATTTCCTTTTCAATTACCAGATATGACACCTGATTGGATATTTGGAATATTTGCCGAAAACAGAGTTTCTTTACAAGCACACCCTGACCCTTATATGCTCATACGTGCACATACACACGTTTCTCCACCCTTAAATTAAAGGCATATGTTCACCAGAAGGGGAGAGAAGAAGTATAATGAGCTCATATAATAAACGCAGTAATAATAATCATAATAAAATTAACCAATTCCACTTGGGAAGAATATATTTTTATCTGATACACATCTAGCTGTAGCAGGCTTGGTACCAGTTTGGATTTTAATAAATGACAGATTGCTGTTAAATTAGTTGGCAAATGTTTTAAAACTTTGAAACAGTCTATGGATAGGCAAAGATAGACAAGGGAGTTTATTTAATACTGGTTCCACGTAATCAAAATTGACTTTAACTGGGGTTTGTTTTAAAAATCCTCCATTAGTATTTAACTGTATCCTGGTGGAAACTCTGTGTCTTTGGGACTGTAACAAAGCTAAGAAGGGATTTGCCAAATGGACCCAACCTAAGGTTTTCCACTTTGGAAACAAAGAATCGTTTGTCTCTGTAAATACATATGTGGTTTCACATTCTGTAATCTTGACCAAGTTATCTGTTATCCAAGGATCAGATTTCGATTCCTATGTTGTGACCTATATATACTGACATATAGGGAAGGATGTGAAGCCCTTATCATAGGCATCATCCTACTGTAGTCTGGATGCTCCTAGTTACAGGGAAAATACAAAAATCATACAGGGATTGGATTAGGGTAAATTGAGGTCCAGACCAGTCCTGAATTTCTGTGATTCAGAGCATAAATTTAAGAAAGGTAATTGAAATTTTCTTTAACAAAACTTGGAAGTAGCTGGGATTTAAAAAAAAAAAAAAAAAAAGGCCACTGTGAAATAAACAAGGATAAATTGGACTGGGTTGATAATAACAAATGATTTTAAAGGAAATAGGACTTTTATAACAGATTTTGTTCATTTGCCCTGAGCTTATGGTTCTCCTCTTTTAAGAGGAAGATAATCAAACTTAAATATTCAGGATTGTAGACATTATGAGGACTTAATTCTGAGAACCACTTGGGTTAGGAATAAGGATGTTCTTATAGGACCTCACCAGTTTATAGACTTGGAAACTAAGTCTTAGCAAAGTAGGCAACCTGACCATTATGAAGCATGAGTGTGGCCCTGACTCGGTCTGTCGTCTTCACCAACATGTTGTGTGAATCCATTCCTGTCAGGTGTGTTGTATGGGCCTATCTGTGTCCGTTCTTTCTGTCAATGGTAGCTGTCATTATGGTCATGGAAGTGGACGCTACCACAGGAACCTCTTGCTTCCTGGGAAGCATGGTTGGGACAAACTGACTTGGCATATTCTCAACTTCATTGTATTGTCTCTTTCTCGTCCTCCTTGGAGATAAGCTGTGACAATGTAGAAAGTACTGACCTTCAAGTCACAGAGAGGTTGAAATCTTCTTGGTTTCCCTCCAGTGTTTTGACCCGGGTTAAGTTACTAAGTTATCAGAGCGTCTGCTTTCCTAAGAAAAAAAAAAACTATGATAATGGCTCTTTGTGAGCCCTCATAAGACTGGCTGAGACCACACATATGCAGTGTTCAGACATACTGCTTGTCTTCTCCTCAGAGGAGAGGCCATGTTTGATGAATCTTTAAGGACCTCAGTATCTACCACAGAATCTTGTAAATAATAGAAGCTTAGTATCAAGTGTCATCTTTTCAGAAGTGTGATTTGCTTTCATTGATATCAGGATTGTGTTTATGGGAAGAAACTATGAAGGGCTGATTTTCTGTGTTTCAGAAATGTTATGGGCTGCTTCACAAAGACTGAGGCTGTGACCTTCAAACCCCCTGGTGGGCTTTGCGGAGGGGGCAGTGGACAGCTTGCTTTCCCTTTCCCAAGCTGGGAGTTGGGACCAGTCCACCATGGTGAAGCATTCTGTAACTTAAAATAGAGAAGAGTAGAAACCCTTCATTACAGCTAGAGTTTCCCTCTGTCTTCCTTTCCAAATGACTTTCCAAACATTTGCAATAAATTCCTTTCATTCCTCTGTTGATAGTAAATACTTCTTTATTCTCTTTGAAAGGAATCTTTCAAATTTAACTCGTTTAATAGAAATTTAAAGGTGTGGTATCTTCCTGGGCTGTTTCATAATAGGTACCTAATATTAATATTGGAAATGTCTTCCTCCATTTCATAAACCTGTTTCTGCTAAAACAATCCTGAGCATGATTTTGCCTTTGCTCTGGGATGATCCAAGATACAGAAACTTTTCTCACATATGCCGTCTTTTTCTCCCCAAAATGGAAATGCGGGAATGGTGGGTGTACCCAGAATGGCTGCATCGGTCTGATGGGACACCTGGGTGGTTCAGTTGGTTAGATGGCCGCCTTCCATTCAGGTCATGATCTGGGGGTCCTGGGATCAAGCCCTGTGTCAGGTCCCCTGGTCAGCAGGGAATCTGCTTCTCCATCTCCCTCTGCCTCTCCCCACCACTCATACTCTCTCTCTCTCAAATAAATAAATAAAATCTTTTTTAAAATTATTTAAAAAATTATTGTGATTAGTTCAGAGAGCATATAAGATTCACAGGTATTGTTATAGCGGGTTGGAATGAGGAATTGAGAAACATAATTTGCATGTTCCTCCTCTGAGCCAGCTTTTGAGGCACCCCCGGCCATGGGGAAACAGCTTCAGCAGGGCTTAAATCTTGGAGGCTGCGGGAGTGACCAGAAGTAAATAATAACCTGGATTCGCTGAGTTTCATTGAGTCCGATGAGAAAAACAAGGCCTGAGAAAAAAATGGAGGATTGACCATTATGAGTTGACCATAGAAAAAATATTAATAGCAGACAATTATTTGGGAATTGTTGATTTGGCAAATGGGAGAAGGCAGGAAGAAAAAGGAGTTTTGTTTTGTCCAATCCACTACCGTTCAGCAGGTTTCCCTAAACCATATTATTATGCACTTTTAGGAACACCCCCGTTGCATTCCTAGTCAGTGGGGACCAGCATTTCAGTCAAGGTGGGAGTGGACCCATCTAGCTCTGACTCTGTCAGCTTCATTTCCTTTATTTTCCAATGTAGGAATTTAAAATTTCGATAGATGAACCTCTCATGGGTCCAATTTTAAATAATATCTATAGCACATGATTCAGCCCCAAATTTTCATTATATAAAGTTCCTAAATGTACAGACTATCTAAAGGATCATAGCAGTACAATTCTTTGCTTGAAAACGTATGTATTTCCATTAGTAAACACACCTGGTTTTTATTTCCTCCTAGATCTTCTACCTTTTCTCCATGAAAGACTGATTTTCTTTTTCCAGTTATACTTCACAAATAAACAAAGCGAAAGAAGTCCACACTGTTGTAATGCTGTTGTTGGACGTCAAGGACCACACCATTGTGCACTTTGGTGATAAACTGTCAAAAGCTATATTATGTGTACAAACCCTCAGTGTTAACATTCTGAGGAAGAGGCAGCTCTAGGACAGGGTTGGTCCTACCAAGCCTTTAATGAATGGATATTCTCCTAAATTTATACTCTGGCAGATAGGGTGGATAAGAAACTCACTTTAAAAAAAAAAATTTTTTTTTCTATGCACATGATAAACATAAATGTAGCCTTTTATCAGGAACCTGAGTCTGGGGAAGTTATGAATTTATAGAATTAACTAATTTTTATGTTTGTTTTGACCATTTTTTCCAAACTCCTTTTATAAAACTGAGCTAAAGTCACCTTTAGGTTCCCTGAGTTGAGGACATCAGGCTACTCGTTCAGGTACTAGAATGTGAACAATGTTGAAAAAAGATGTAGCTTCTAAGTATAAATGAATTTATCATTTCACCAGAAATGCTTGCAAATACCATCACCAATAGTCAATTCCACAGTCACAAATTGAGTTCTCTATTCCTTTATAAAGGGAATTTGTCTACCTTTGGTGTGTTTAGAAAACATATAAGAGGGCTTTTTGTTAAAATAATAGGATAGCTAATAACTGCATCTAATATTTTCAACATACTAAAAAGCCTACAAAACATTTAGAAAATGCTTAGTATTCACAGATGAGCCACCCATCATGTACACAGCAAATGAGAAGAGAGAAAACCTGACTAGGGGTGGAAAAGATGGGTGAGGTTGAGATGAAGGGGAAGAGAGGCTGAAGTCCTATCACACAAGAAAAGCTAGGAAGACAAAAAATGGGGAGAAACAGCTTACATTCACAAAAGCCTTCTTCACATCACTTTTTAGTGCTTTAAAAAAATAACTGCATATGTATTTTCAGTATTTTTCAGTCATCAACCATGCTTGCATAGGGTAAATAGCATAGAATGACAAGAGTGAGGACCCACCCCCAGAGTGTTTTTTGTAAGTCAGTCTGTCGATGTTTCGACAGTCCTTCCACCAAATTGGACTTAGGGTTACATGGCAGCCTGGGGTGTGGACATGCTGAAGTGGGTATGAATAGATTAAGAATAGCAGTTGGGTTAGGCACTGGGGCCCAGGGAAGGTTGAACATCAGCAGGTGTTGGCTATCTGTTGAAATCGTCTTTGGGAAGCATTGCTAAGCATTTTCAATCCTAGAACGTTTGCTTGGAAATGAGTGGGATTAGTGAGCTGCTGGCTGCAGTCCAATTACCAAATAAACCATCATTGATGACAGTTTGGTTTTTCCTGGAAGTAGTTCTTCTGTTTCACTTAACGATTCTGAGAGCACAAGAATGAAATATTCTGAGAGCGGAAGTAGAATGCAGTGACACCTGTATACTCTTTACATCAGGCACTCTGACTCGAGGAGTGAGTAAATCATACAAATAAGGGTTGCGCTTGCGTATTTTCTGGGTGAGGGAAGACAATGCAGTAGAGTCCTCAGTCTAACAAATTTAGGACTCTGGCACAGTATAGACAAAGCAGCACTTAACCTCCAGATTCCTCACCCTCGGAGGACCCTTTCCTTTTACTCTTTAAGAACATCTCATTATCTGTCATCTTGGATTCCCTTATGTTTTGGTGGGGAGTGACCCACTGTCTTCCCTGGATCCAGATGAGTCTCACCTAGAGCTGCCCTTTGAACAATGTGGAGATGAGGGACACTGTTTTCCTACATAATCCAAAATCCATGTATGATTTTGAACTCCCCCCAAACTTAACTACTTGATCAGTAGTCAATTAACGTGCATTGTGTATGTTATATGTATTACATACTGTCTTCTTATAATAAAGTAGGCTAGAGAAAAGAAAATGTTATTAAGAAAATCATAAGGAAAGGAAGACAAATTTACACTGCTATACTGTATTTATTTTAAAAATTAACATATGAGTGGATTTGTACAGTTCAAACTCGTTATTCAAGAGTCAACTGTAATTAATTTTCCTACCCTAATCCCCATCCTACTTCAAGGAACTGATTGAAGAAACAAGTCACAGGGTTTAGTCTTTCCCAAAGACGTCTTACTGAATCTATATCATGACTACATTTTCTTGTTGCATTCCCAAAGAAGTTTTCTCCAGGCATTGAGTGACTATCTGCTCCTGACATGTCCTCAATTATGGCTTATATTTCTTCTTGGATTACTTTTTAGGTCACTGTTAAGATGCCTTTGTTTTCATGTGAATCATCTGTTCTACAGGTGATAATGATTCAAAGGATTATTAACTATTAACTTTAAGAAGTAATAAATATTTTAGAATTCTGGGACATTCTGTGTGAGAACTAGAAAAACCTTTCGGAAGTGTGCTGTTGTCATCTTGCCTTTATATTATGTTTCTAGACCAGACCTATTTTTGTTAGTGAACCTGCTCTGTTGAGGAACCAGACTGATTTTGTTAAAAAGATGATTGATTTTGTTTAAAAAAGATGAACAGTTCTTCATATCTCAGCTACCACATATTATAGTTGTCCTTGTTGTTCCTGTGCCTCTTCTGGTCTCAAGCCCCTTTAAATCTCTTATCCGAGTGTAGAAGAGCTTCCTGGAGGGTGATACTCTTTTCTCATTGAGAGAACGAACACCCAAAAAGATGGCAAGTGGAAAGGTAAAGGGCTTTAGTAATTGGGTACGCAGGCTATGCTTGGAAGATGTCACAGATAAAGGAAATTTCCTTATCATGTGTTGTATCATCTTGTCTCTTTGTGTTGACACATACAGATCTGCACCTTCTGATCAGTGTCCTTGGGACCTCCATCCTCTGTCTCTACCACATTCTGGTGATATGACGGCTTACCTATTACTTAGTGTTACTTGGTTTTCTAATCTGTAAAATACATATCTGACTTGCTGGAATTGCTCTAAATTAACTAATATTTGTGAAAGCACCAGCACAATGTCCAGCCACATTTTTTTTTCTATTTTTTTATTCTTTTTTTGTATTTCAAAAGTCTCTGGTCACTTATTCATGCCCCTGCAAGAATTTTTTTTTTCACTTATTCATGCCCCTTCAAGAATATTTTCTAAGTGATAGGGGAAAGAAAGTAATATTAAAATTCCAAATAAAATCTAACTGCATTGGCTGGAAAATTATCACAGCATTTTAAAGAAATGTGGTTCTCTCAACTCTCTAGATTTCAAAACCTGGCTTGAGGCATATGACTTAATTGGTAACACAGCATAAAGTAGCCTTTTCTGATCCCCAGAAACACAAGAAATTCAGTTCCTATCTAGTCTTTAGTAATAAAACTATGGGCATTTTAAATTGATGTTTGTAGGGCATACATGAGAAGAAACACATGCAGAATTAAATACGCAGTGAAAAAGAATAGAGTTTGGCCAAATGGGTCTTTTATGGATTTCACAATATATTTTGCCTTGAGTTTACTTTTAACTTAGTACTGAACTAAACTGGAAGATTTTTTTTTTTCATCCAAAGCCATATTTAAATAACCAGTTGCAATCACAATACTTGAAAATTTCATTTCCTACACTTCAGGAAAATATGTGTCTTAAGACTCTTTACTCTTTATTCTACTCTGCCCACCTTCCTTTCTCCCTACATCCCACATTAGGATTTAATTCTTCAATTACTCTGAATTTTAGAGAAATGTCTAGATTCTCTTTTGCCACATATGTTTTGATTTTCTGAATATTGCACTCTAATGGGAATCTGCTGTGCATCTGTAGTAAATAAATCTTTGAATTGCTAATTGTTTCAGATTAACTCCATAGATCTTTAGCACAGATCTTTATGGCATTTTCAGCCCACAAATTAGCCTGTTTATTTCTGGGACTTTAATCAGAAACCCTACACACATGCACAAGGGTCAGAATGCCTGGTGGATAGTGTAGCAGCGGTGTCTATATATTCTGTTGCCTCCTTGGGGGGCAGGCCACCCTCTATCTCCCCCTCCCCTCTTGTGTGAGTCAGCTTGCACTGCCATAACAGAATACTGCAGACTGGGTTGCTTAACAACAGAAATGTATTTTCTGGAAGTCTGGAGGCTAGAAGTCTGGAAGTCCATGATTTCAGGGTGCCAGCAGAGTTGGGTTCTGGTGATAACCTCTCTCCTCAGCTTAAGAGACAGCCACCTTCTTGCTTGTCTCCACTGTATTTAATATAGTCACACTGGGGGTTATAGTGTCACCAAATGAATTTGAAGGGGAGGGGACGCAACTCACTCCATAACATACCTTAAGGACAATGCCAGTTGTCTCCCATGGGATTTTCCAGATGCTCTCTCCCCATCTCTCCACAAACTCTGTGCTCAGGGAAAATGATCCATATGACTTCCCAGGTCCTCTGGTTTCTGGGAGAAAGTTGGGAGAGAAGAAAGAGATAAGGGTCTCAGGACATATTCCCCTGGTCCCCTCCCAGCAGGGGTTGGTATGTCCCCTAGTCATGTCTCAACTCCTGTTAGCCCTTCTGTTTCCAGTTCCCATGACAACCCCTCCCCACCACTCCCCAGCTTCTTTCTATCCTATGGGGGGTTGGGATAGTTATTGGTCTCATACTGTCCTTTGATATTTCCCTTCACCATACCCAGTTATAAAGTAATTCCCTCAAATTATCTTTGATAGAGAGATATCACTTCTTATCTGTAAAGGGCATTTTCAGGGCAGTGGCAACCCACTGTTCTTTCGGCCATTCATTCTGTCAACCCAGCCAATCTCCAGAGGACTCCATAATAAGTCCTGTTTCCTTTACAGTGGTGTCCTCCCTGGATGCCACCATGATGGAATAACTTGTGGTCCTACTTCTGAGGGAGCTCCGATCAGGTTGGGATTTCTAGGCAGAATTTTGCAGCTGAAACTATGTCCTTTTCCTTAGAATGCTCAGGACCATCCATACAAGCCTCCTTTCTTATCATTTTAATTCTGCAACCAATCCGGAAAGAGCTTAGAGGGCTGGTCTGCTCTTAGATTTGAAAGCCGGACTTCAATGAAGAGATTGGAGCTTTGGCTAAAAATAATACAGCAACCACCAACCAGCCTTCTTTTTGCCCAAAAGAAGACTATTGTCGAGGGTGAAGAGCGCAGGCTTTAGCTCTAGTTGGATTTCAAGGTCTGGCCCTAGCATTCATGAGCATTTCTGAGCCCCAGTTTACCCATCTGTGAAATGATATAGACTTAAATCGTGCAGAATAATGTTTGTATAGTGCTTGGTGCATAATAAATGTCTATAAATGTTAGTCTCTTTAGTGCACAATGAACCTTCTGTGTGTAAAACCTCTTGTGATCATAAAGTAAAAATTATCTTTTAAGAATTGGCCCTGTGTTTCTCCTCGTAAGAGGGGAATAAATGCGTTTGTTTCTGTTTATAAAAATTGCATGTGGTCATGGAAGGATGGTATGAAGAAGAAAGAAAAAAAAATCCTTCCTAATCTTACCAAACAGAATTAAGTTCTGTTATATTGTCACTTTATGGTAACTTTATGCATTTAACTTTATACACATTAACTTTTTAAACGCACCACATGCACACACACACACATAGAGGCACACATACATTCTTTTTCTAAACTGAGACCATATTACATCATTTTGTATCCTCCATTTGTAATTACATTGTCAAAACTACCTTCTAAATATTTTCTTACTAAATATTCTTTTAAAACTGAGTACGTTTTTAAAGATCTTTTCAGTGAATTTTACGCAAAGGCACCCAGTCATAATTTTGAATGGGTATATGTGTGTGTGTGTGTGCGCACGCGCCAGATGTGCTTTTTTGTGGTTTTGTGGTTCTTAATCTATTATCTGTCTCAGTGCTGTTTAAACCAGGAGTGGTTTTTGCTTATGTCTTACATTCTGTGGACCTGTCAGATAAAGCTACAGTGTGACCACGTCTTCACCAGCAACACAGGACCTCAGTCTGTGATAGAGAGGGTATATATTGATGATGAATTGGACCCTTCCTTCTCTGGCTATGATGTTCTCTCTCTGAGGTGAGAGTATGAGTCAGTCACTAGAGTTTCTCGGTCTGGTTGTCCACACCATAGTGAGCGGTAATTCCTTCTAGAGATTTACAAAGCATTGAACAAAATCCCTCATTTATGATGGCTGAGTGAATTTTGCATCCTTCTGTACATTTCCTGAATAGTCTGATGACAGCCTGAAGGATGGTAAACCAGACCCAGCTATCAAGTGGCAGTAGTATCCAGAACTTTCTCTCCCTCTCTCTTCACAAATTTTTCCCATTCCTGTGCGATCATATTGCATTTTTCCACATTGAAAGACGAAAAGAAATCCACGTTCAGGTCAAATCATGTCATAAATATTCTGTTTCTTGAGGTTTTGAGGTCAGAGACAGTTTATCAAGGATATTTCAAATTCTTTCTCGTCTCTCTTTCTTTGGCTCTTTTACCAAAAATTCCAATACCACATCCCAAACTACTTTCCTTCCACCTGAAACCATAAAAGCCAGGGCCTGGAAGCAAAAAAAGAGTGTCTGCCATCACCAGCTAGTGATTTCGGTTCCACTCCCTAATTACCAAATGATAGATTTGGCCTGTGTGTCCTTCAGGGTGACTTCCAGTTTTAAAAAGGTAAAATTTCTGAGGGATTCCATTCTACCTATTCAGAAAGATACACATCACTTTGGCCAACTTCTCTCTTTTCTTCTGAAGATCTTATCTTACAGAACTAACTAGTCCTTATGCTTCGGTACATCTATGTTCTACTTTACTTCTTCTCCTTAATTATTTTATAACCTCAGGAAACACCATGGATGGATGCCACATTTTGACATGAAGACTGTAACCCCATCTCCTAGCTTTGTAAGAAAAATTTCACGGATTGGGTGGAAGAAAGTATCCCACCGTCAAATATGTTTGGAAAAAAAGCACCGGATAATATCTCCCATAGAGTTTTGCAAAGAACAATCACTGAGTTCTACAGTAGGGGAATCTGTTTCATTTTGCTTAACTTAGAATTTCCCAAACATACTTAATCTTGAAATTTTTTTTTTCATCTCTGGAAGCATCCATTAACATCCTTCATAATTAGTGTCCATTGCATACATAGGGGAGACACAGCTCTGGAAGGCTCATTGTCCCTAGTTCTGCTCCTCACCAGCAGTGTGACCTAAGGATAGATCACACAACCTCTCCACTCCTCATGTTGCTCATATGTTGACTGAGGGAGCAGAAGAGCACCATTTCATGTGGAAGGAGACTCGTAGCCCTAGTATAGGTCTGTAGTAATCACAGCTAATGACATGCCCACTCTGCAGTCTGGCTGGGGGGCTCAGATTTTGTCTTTCCACTTTCTAGCTATATGACCTTGGGAACATTTCTTAATTTCTGTAGCTCAAGTCTTCATCTGTGTAGTAAGGACAAAATCATACCATTCCCACAGGGTTATTGGAAGAGTTGAGTCTGATTCATGTAAAACAATTACAATTGTGCCTGGTCCGTGGTGGGACCTCTTATTGTTGTCATTGGTACTTTTGTGACCTCTCTGTGACGTGTGAAAAGGATTATTTTAGGGTTTTTTATTGGGATGTAATTGACATGTAACATTATATTCAAGCATACAAAATGCTGCTTTGGTATTTGTATATATTGGGAAATGAATACCACAGTGAGTCTAGTACCATAGTCTTTCACGATGCCGAGTTATATTTTTTTTTCTAGTGTTGAGAATTTTTAAGATCTACTCTCTTAGCGACTTAGTGTATAAACAATACAGGATTATTAACTGGAGTCACTGGGCTATACATTACATACAGATTTTAGTTTCTGAAAGCAACTCCTCTTGGGTCACCTGGGTGGGTGAGTAGTTAAGTGTCCAGCTCTTAATTTCAGCTCAGGTTGTGATCTCAGAGTCATGAGATCGAGCCCTGGGTCAGGCTCCACGCTCATCACAGGGTCTACTTAAGATTCTCCCCATCTGCCTCTCCCTACCACCCCTGCCACAGGCTCATGCTCTCTTTCTCTCTTTAAAAAAAACAAAAAACAAAAACAAAAAACATATATATATATATATGATAAAAAGCAATTCTTGTGACCTCAAAAAACAGCCTACATCCAGTGCATTACTAAAATAGCATCACACCCCTCCTACAGCTATTTGATGTGCCCTGTTGCTATTGCTCTCTGCACTTAGAGTCTGTGATCTGTGTCTTCTGTCATTTAACTTTTTCTGTTTGTGAACAGGGGCGAAGAGGCCTCGGCTCTGTTTTTGTCTGGGCTTCAGGAAATGGTGGAAGGAGCAAAGACCACTGTTCCTGTGACGGCTACACCAACAGCATCTACACCATCTCCATCAGCAGCACGGCCGAGAGTGGAAAGAAGCCTTGGTACCTGGAAGAGTGTTCGTCCACACTGGCCACCACATACAGCAGCGGAGAGTCGTACGACAAGAAAATAGTACGTAACATTTGAGTGTCCGTCACGACTTACTCATTTATCTTTCCTGGTGAAAAGGAAGAACCATAAACTCATACGTACAAGCAGTATACAGAAATAGACAGTAATATGTGGGAATCAGCTGCTGGCTCAACCCAAGTATCAAGTGTCCTTGTTCCATCACCCGTTCATTGGTAACTCGCTCAAGGAAGGTTCTGGCTTTTTTGGGTGTGTCTGATGGAAAATTTCAAACACCTTGCTCTTGATCATAGTTTTATAAACTGTCTCAGGGTTTGTCTTTCTAACGTGGAGCTAGGCTGCTTCCCTTGATACTTTTCAGCCGTGGCTGAGACCCTGCTCTCAAGTCTTAGAGATTCATGCAAATCTGGGTCACCTCTGACTTTCACACAGCAGTGGAGAGACAGGTGATATGATACAACTTGCTTTATGTCGTGCTTCCTTCACATCCTTTTAGTTCTTCTTGATTCCTGGTTCTATGTAATTGTTATGTGTGACTTCTTAGCTATCTTTTACTAACTTCTTTAGTTGCATTTTTTTGATTGATTGAAGTAGAAAGTGCCTACCTATATGCATATCCCAATACCCCTATCTTTCCCTAATTCCTCCATAACAACTGGATTAAAAAACATGCATTGGGAATGCCTGGGTGGCTCAGTCGTTCAAGCATCTGCCGTTAGCTCAGATCATGATCCCAGAGTCCTGGGATCGAGTCCTGCCTCGGGGGGGGGGGTCCTTGCTCAGTGGGGAGCCTCCTCCTCCCTCTGCTTGTACTCTCTCTCTCTCAAATAAATAAATACAGTCTTAAGAAAAAAAAAACCCACATGCATGAGTCCACCTGTAAGTACCTCCATCATTCATTAGTGAACATGACCCTGCAGTACAAAGTTAGATGTAAAAGGAGAAGATATGGAGGTGACAAGTTTCACAGTGTCCTGGCTTTTGTAATGAAAAGTGACATTCCATGTTTTACCTTCATTAGGAAAATGTTATAATCCAGGAGTACCCCTTATGCTCTCAGATATGCTTGTCTCTCAGTACTTAGGGTCACGGTCCTCTAAATCTGAGTGGCATCCGTCAGTTCTGCATCATAAAAATCCTGATGGAGCTCTCTGGAGTAAGGGTTCTCTTCCAGTACCTCTCAGGTCTGAAGGCAAACTTGCCATTGCTTCGAAGCAAATATGCCCATAGACTCCTGTTTTTGCTTGTGGGCTGGTTGCTATGGAGGGGGAATTGCGAAGTTCATAAAGGCCTTTCTTAAGAGAAATGTACAATCCAGCGGGCAAAATCTCCAAGGAGAAGGAAGGGTTTTCTGGGTCCTGGATGGGAGAACGCAGTAGGGACAGAGGGACCTCAAAATCGTTATGTGAGATTTGCTCCCCAGCCCTGACCTTCCTGGGCCCCCATCGTGCTATGATGCTGTGCTCGCTGCTATGACTGCCCCTGCCTCGGCGACGACAGATGGTCATTTAGGATTTTCCTGAGAAAGGACAGAGTGATCCAGTCACTGGGTGAATCCAGTCCGTCATAATAGACTTCACTTTCTTTTTTTTTTTTAAGATTTTATTTATTTATTTGACAGAGAGATCACAAGTAGGCAGAGAGGCAGGCAGAGAGAGCAGGGGAAGCAGGCTCCCTGCTGAGCAGAGAGCCCAATGCTGCGGGGCTTGATCCTAGGACCTGGGAACATGACCTGAGCTAAAGGCAAAGGCTTAACCCACTGAGCCACCCAGGCACCCCAGACTTCACTTTCTCCGGACTTGCTACTTCTGATACCAAAACCTTTATGGACTCACTCTATATATTTAACTTAAACCTGTTTCTACCTTCTGTTCGGTCTCTTTCTCCCATGTTCATCACAGCAGTCTGTTAGTAATTTTTCTCCATCCGGTTCTTAGAGTCTCTTTATTTTGTGAGACTCCCCAGATCACCATAAATTGGAGAGGAAGTTTGATAGTTCTTCCAAGCTAGAGTCTCTGGCTTCAGACATGTCTCAGTGGCTCAGTGAACCTCACTGAGTCTTGGTTACGCCATCTGTAAAATGCAGGCAAAACCCTTGCCAGCCTCATTGATTTTGGGGGGAAGATGAGGTGCTAGACATAAGGGACTCACACTGCACTGGCGCAATGAACCACTCAGGAGTGGCCAGTGCCACTGTTCCCTAGGACAGTGTCTCATTCTGAATCCTGGGAGGCGAGGCTGGCCGTTTTCCCAACTGTTGTTAATCAGGGCTCTCGTGGCACCTCTGTTTTTCCAATCTACAAAATACTGCGATCTGCACCACCTACCCCATAAAGAAAGGCACTTTGAACATGAACATGTTAACGGTTTGAACATGAGTAGAGCTGGCAACGATGTCAGCCTTTTCGGGTCCAGCTGACCCCTTTTCCTCCTAGATGTCAGAATGACAAATAATCCTGCATTGTGCCTGGGACCTTTTCTCCAGCAGGCTTTGAACCAGATGCCCTGGGTCCCTCGGAGATGCCCGCTTCCTGGCTACGGCATTGTGATTGAGTGTTGCAGAAATGGTGGCGTCTGTCTCCCTTTGTTCTGGGGCTCTCCTCCCCCCACTATCCATTTCCTCGTGCCATTGGCAGCCCTCTTCGGGAGAGCACGCTTGTCATGTCTTATTTGTAGAGCACCTTTGTGATTTGACCCAGGCAAATGCCAAGGATTCAGAAGAGAGGAAAGATCTCTCTGCTTCTGGAAAAGCACTTTGAAGAAATTTCACTTGCCTTCAACAGAATGTCTTGTCATGGTATGTAAGCAGGAAAACCTTGCCCTGGGTTTCCAAACAGCCAGATCTCTGTCTCTTGGTGTCCTGCCCCTGTTATTTGTACAGTCGTGGACCTTGATATTTCATTCATGCTTTAACAGATTCACATCAGTCATGGCCTTATGTCTCTTTACAGCAAGGGAAGCATCCAAAATACCAAGACAACTACAACAGGAAACTCCCCGTAAGCTAAACAGAAATCAGTTGAAATGCCCAGCTATTCTAAAGCCATGTGATCAAATCAGTATGGTTTTATTAATAATAATGCATACATCTTATTCCATGTTGAATACATCATACATTCACCGTGATATTAACATGCCATAAATGTGGAATTTTTGTTATTCCTCCAATTCGTAGCAAGTATGGCACTGTGCATATTAAATGGACCATCTCCTAGTATCCTTAGAACTCCCCCCAGGATGACCAGGTGCCGTCCTGCCTTTAAAGATGAAGAAACTAGTGCTAGAAAGGTGAAAGAAAGCCAGGCAGGAAGTGGTAGAGCCTGGATTTCTAGCAGTCAGGATGGACACCCACGCCCATCTTGTCGCCGGTACACGGTCGTGCTCTGGGTTCTTTCAAAGGACGCCTGCTCTGGTGGCGTCCACAAGTGATGGTGCTGCTTTGGCCCATGTGGGGCTCTTTTCACAGTGATAAAATACACACACACGTGTGTGTGTGTGTGTGTGTGTGTGTATCCAGAGAGAATATGTAGTTATCTATTATTTTTCACTACTTGGCGGATTTATTTTAATTCTCATGTTGTAAGACCCTCTCACAATCCCCTCAGACCATCCGTCCTCTTGCAAAAACCTGCAGCTCTTCGCCGGTCTGGATTGCAGGGTCCTGGGGCAGGATATCAGCACTGAACTCCTCCAGGTTACGCCTTTTGTGTGACCTCCAAGCCAGGGCTCTCTGTCCTGCAGCGAGCGTCATCTGTTCAGGCACCGTTCCCCCCAGATAGCCCTTAATTTATGCCTCTTCTAGAGCATCAGCTCAAGAAGGATTTTCTTTCCCACCTCCCTTAAAATCAGGGCACTGCCATCCCCCACTCTTTTTATCTGTTCGATTTTCTTCCTCGTGTCCTTGGAACGATTTAGGACGTTGCACGTTTTCGTGCTGTCTGTTTTGGAAAAACAGATTGGAAACTGTTTGTGAAACACTAGATTGGAAACTACGTGAGGTTGAAGACTTTGCCGTGTTCCTTCCCAGATCCTGAGCTGAGTAAATATTGGTGCATAAATCACCATCAGACACTGGGAAGGATGGGACCTTCCCGAGTTGTTTGTATAGCTACAGGAAGACAGGAAGGTGTTCTGTTTCTTTAAGAGAAACTCCTTCTGGTCGGTTGGTGAAAAGCAAACGGTATTTGACGGTAAAATATTTGGCATAGGAAATGGCCCACAGGACTCTAGCTACGTGATAAAGCTGTACCTACAACCTTTGTTCGAGTCAAAGGGCATCAAAGGTCTGGTCTGTCACCCTTCACTGCGTCCTGAAATCTCTCCCCGGTTCTGTTTGGGGAATAAAGCTTCCCTCTCTCCCCAGCCCCTCCTGTCATGAAATGATCCCTTTCTTCGGGGACTCGTTCAACCTTTGCCCTTTTTCCTCTAGTAATTTGTCTTAGGGCTTGGCATGTGGCAGGGATCGGGTTCCTCCTGGGAGGGGTCTTGTGAGCCAAGGGTTGAGAAGATAGGCTGTGCTCAGCCCTCTCCTGACGTCATGTTATTTTTTGTGTTCAAAACAAACTTGCCGCCTGGAGTATCTCAGGCTTGGACTGAGCGACCAACTCCATGTGGAGGAATTCTCTTATTGCTCTCAGGGTTCCTAAGCAGCTACGCATTTTCTTTTTTTGCAGAAACATCTCACTCCCCACTCCCGCCCTTCCCCGCCACCCCAGTCGTTATTCCGTTACAGCTACCATTCGCGCTGGGGTTGATTTCTGTCATCTCTCTGTTTCTTCTTTCGATCTGAGAAATGTTATTATTTTTCAAGTGGAAGATGAGCAAACCCAGATATCTGTAGTGCGTTTGGAAGGTTGGACACATCATCATCTCTAGCAAATGTTAAAAAGAAGAAAGGACAGGGACACCTGGGTGGCTCAGTTGGTTAAGCATCTGCCTTTGGCTCAGATCGTGATCCCAGGGTCCTGGGTGATCATGATCCAGGGTCAGGCTCTCTGCTCAGTGGAGAGTCGACTTCCCTCTCTCCCTCTCCTGCTCCCCACTCTCCTGTTCATGCTTGCTTTCTCTCATTTAGTTTCTCTCTCAAATAAATAAAATCTTTAAAAAAAATTTTTTAAAATAGGAAAGGACAGTTTGTTCCTCAAAAGTTCTAATTTCCCCTGTGGCCCAAAGGAGAGCGTCGATGCCCATTGGCTGATGGGAACTGGATCTCAAGGCCAGTTCCTCTGCCATGGCCACTGGTGGTCTGGAGCGGCCATCTTGGCTTTCACGGACGGCTACCCCCTGTGACTCAACCTTTCCTTTGGGGGCCATGTCAGGATTTTATCCTCTCCCACTTACCCATCTCTTTAGTAGCTACGCCTCCTTGGGCAAGTTGTTCCCTCTGAGCCTCCCACTTCCTGAGTTAATAGTGTACCTAGTGTGCAGAGGTCCTGTGACTTTAAAGGTAGTTTTATGCACACACATGCGTGTGCACACATGTAAACACCTGTTGTGTGTCATCCCCCTTGTTGCAAGTGGTGACGGTTTTCTAAGCCATCCAGCATGAGGTAGCAACAGCGGTGGTGAGGAAGAGCTCTACTTTAGGCCCTGGATTACACGCACACGTACGCACACGTACACACACGTACTCTTTCGTAGGTGGCTTGTAAGTGTATGTGAGCTTTATTTGGAAAGTTGACCAAAACAACAACAACAACAACAAAACCTTGAAGTCTTTCTTAATAATTAAAGGGCCTTCAAGTAGAGTCTGAGGGAGCTTGATGGAAATAATTCAGCTTAGCCAATAAATACTAAGCTTCTGCTCCCTACCTAGCGCAGAGCTGAACATGATGGAAATGCAAAAATCATCAATGATGGCAGACTCCTCCAGCGACAGTGGCCTCACCTTTGTAAGCACAACCTCCCATTTGCACATCTCACCTCCAGATTCCCCTAGCAACACAGGGCTGGAGTGCTGTGTGGCCTCCTCGGTCACGACTGCGACTGCGTTTTAGACCAGACTTCGGTTGAACCCAGGGAGCATGAATTGGTCCTCCATTGCATTTTATTTTGCCGTGCTTAATAAATCAGCTTCTTCTGTTTTATTCATTGACACATTGAAAATTTATTTTCTGCCTTCATTCCCCCATCGCTGTGTTTGAAACAGCTTTTCTGGCACATTCCTCATCCAAATCAAACTCCACACCAGAAACAAATTCAACGTAACAGACAGTAGAATCATTTCATGTTTTAAAAATATCTGCTCGGTTGCTCTTTTAACAGCTAGGAGACAATATGGCCCCTTCAAAATAAAACCGATCGCAAGATATCAGGGAGATAGAAACTCTTTACTCCAGGGTTGTATTAAGACTTGTCACTCATGGCCAAAAGTCCGCCTGAGCTGAGGTTCCCTGGAGAATTTCCTCAACAGGCTGGAATAAAAGAGCCAATCAGCCCAGCTAATGAAATGTGAAATATTAGGAAATAAGAGCTTAGGATGAGAAAAGGCCAGGGTTCTGCTCAGAGGGAGTGAGCCTAGATCTGAACGACGCCCACCCCTTCTCACCAAACACCGAGGACATCCCTAACGCGCCGACCTTCCCCAGACCGTCTGCTCTTCATCCTGAGACAGGCCAAACGTCTAATTTACTCACCAGGATAGCTTTGATCTGGCTTGAGGCCTGGTGTCCTCTCCCGTTTCCCCCACTCTGACAGACAGGGAGGATATTTTCTTGAGCAATCTGAGAAGTTGCGCAGAGGAGAATTCTGTTTCTGATTTGGTAGTGAACCGAGGGAACCTGGAGCGCGCGAGATGCATCTCCGGGGATCAAAACCAAATTCCGAGACTTGCTTTTAAATGGAATCGAAACTTCCAGGCTTTCATTTTCCATGCTCACACGTAGAGCCTCCAGCCTCCGTGACGCGGGCCGACTGTTCCACGCAACTTGGCTTTTAAATTATGCTGTCCGGGTTTGCGTGCACGCGTGGTGATTAATGGGGTCCCCCGTGTGGTTCCAGTTTTGGGGACATCATTTTTCTTTGAGACTGCGTTCTCCTTGGTGGTCTTTGCCTTTTCGTTCTAAAGAGAGACCTCCAAATTCCCTGACACTGTGACTTCTCTTCATGATGAAAAGCCTGCCTTAGATCTTTCCAGTAATTTACGCCTAAATATTTCCACCAGTGACAGTAACTTCCTCTTGAAATGACCCAGCTGGAATTTCCCCTGAAAGCAGGGTGAGAAGAAGGGAGGGAGGAAGACTGCTTTTGATTCTTTCCTCTCCGCACCTTTTTCCCTTCCACGCTCCCTGGCCTTCATACCTCACCCCCTTTTCGCTCTTTTTTTACTTCTTAGGTTTCCTTTAGATAAAGTGCTTGAAAAATAAGTAAATACAGGAGAGCCCAGCACCGGTCGGAAATTCCACAAGCATGGCCATACTGAGAGGATGTAACATGTGGCTGGTGTTTGTACAGAAAAGCAAGGGGCAGCTTTTTATTTACGCATACAGCATGTACATCTCTACCTGGGGACTCCGTAGGGAGGAGCCGTCTTCCTGTTGTGGACCTGACATCCCAAAGTCTTTATCATTCATGTTGGACGTTGGTGGGAGGTGGCTCTTTATTCGACTCAAAAACGTCACACACACTTGGGGTGTTTATCCTGGATGGGTTTCTGTGGCGGCAAGGGTCTGGTACAGCTGAAGGACAAGCAAAAGGAGCCAAGTGGGAAGACTTCGTGAAAAATCTTGAATCCAGGCACAAGTCATTGAAAAAAAAGAAAATTTGGCCAAGGAATGTGACCATGAGGGTGAGGTAAAATGAGAAGAATGCAGGCAGGGCCATCTCTCAACAACAGAGGATCTGGAGGCTCGGAAACAGACTGTTTCTGGGGTGTTTATGCCTTGACGTACAGACCAGGACTTTGGAAAACAAGGCTGCGCGTTGACCAGCAATTTCAAATGAAGTAGACGTCCCTTTAATGGCCCAGTAGTCCCACTTCTGGTCACGTAGTCAAAAGAATTGAAAACAGGATTGTGAAGAGATCTCTGCTTCCCCGTGCTCTTGGCAGCATTATTCACAAGAGCCAAGAGACGGAAGGCACCCAAACATCCACGGACGAAGAAAGAAAATGTGGTAAATACATACAATGAAATATTATACAGCCTAAAAAGAAGGAAATCCTTCCATGTACTACAACAAAACGAGACTTGAAGACATTATTCTGAGTGAAATAAGCCAGAACTCACTCTCTCTCTCTCTCTCTCACACACACACACACACACGTGCGTGCGCACACACAAAGACAAATACATACAATTATGTTTATATGAGGTACCTTACAATAGTTAAACTCATAGAAACAGAGAGTAAAATGGTGGTTACCAAAGGCTGAGAGGAGGGGAGAATGGAGAGTTGTTTAGTGGGTGGAGTTTTTTATTCATACAAGATAAAAATGTGCTAGAGAGATCTTTCATACAACAGCGTGCATATAGTTAACAATACTATACTCGACCCTTAAAAAGTTGTTGAAATGGTAAATTTGTGTTACATGCTTTTTTACCTCAACAACAATAACAAAAATACCTTAAAAAAATACCTTTTTAAAGTCAATGAATAAAGATCCAGAAAGTTTCTTATGCAGGAGTGGGTAGGGCTCTGTTTACCCAAACATCTTATGAGCATCCAACACAGAGGTTCAGAAGATGGCTAGTTAACCACGTCTGTTCATCAAGAAACAACCTCCCTGGCTTGCCAGACACACTGTGGGGGCTCTCGGCCACCATTCACTTATTTAAGAAAAGACGGTAAGGCTTACCTCCTGTCTCCCACCACCGTGTCTTATGGCTCTCTATATTTTTGTTCATTCTGCCACTCCTTGGGTATCGGTGCCTCTCTGGTATGGATGGTCTGGTGACATTAAAAGTGTCAAAAGGAACAAAGAAAAGAGAACTGTTGGCCCTGTGTGAAACTATCTTGTCAATGTAGAGCTATGCCAGATAATTAAAGGGTCCATTCATACATCCTCAGGGGCCTCTGAGGAAACTATTAGGGGAAGGCTCATTTCTGAAGACTTAGGCAGCACTTTCTTCCTGTGAAGATCAGATTTCTTTCCAAATCAACCAATCTCCACACTCCTCTGGAAGGATACACCTTAGAACCACAGGACTTTGCCTTCAACTGCCTTTGTCCCCCCACACCTTTCTGATGAACTTTCACCTCAGTTATCCTATTTGTCTTGATGCCAAACAAAGCTTAACCACTGTCTTCCAGTAACTTCGAGATGGGCTCCAGCTCACCTCACGAGGCGTGTGCATTCCTGGCAAGAGCAATGCCTGCCCCAAGGAGGCAAAAGTAGACCGTTTTTGGGGAGGGAAGGTTTTTTAAATCTTAGCTATTTCACAGGTTTGCAAAATTTACCCCAGCGTGTTTCATTTGTCTTGTGAAGGAGAATCTCACTTCAGCTTTTTCTCCCTGAGTGAAATGATCATGAAGGGGAGGTTTAAAAGCAGGGCTCTTGCTGATAGGAATGTTATTCAGCCACAGCTGAAGTAAACTGGATTCAAACCAAGAGGGAAAAAATGATCTAGTTCTCACATTCTGATTTCAAAAATGGAGAAATGGCGAAATCTCCTTCTATAATATACCGCCAGGCCCTCAGTGGGGTAACTTCCCCGCAGGCACCCTGGGTTCAACCTTGTTTTGGGTATTCACGTTAAATCTTTGAGGAGGTCTTGGTTCTTCCCTGCATCATTTCTGTGGTTGCCAAAAACCCACATTCCATCGATGACAGAGCACGCCTTCGCTTAAAACCCTTGCTTCTCCCAAGGTATCCATTCTGGAAGGGCAAGGCCAGACCATGTGCTTTCATGCTTCCAATGCCTACCTCAGCGTCTGATGATTGCTTCAACATATCTGATCATGAAAAATGTTGGGGTCATGAAAGAACTTTAGTTTTAACTAGAGCTGGATCTGGGCTGAAGCAAGCGGCAAGCGGGGGTCTGGGGGGGGGAAATGGAAGGGCACACAGGCATAACCCCTATGTTCCAAGCCAAAGACTCGCCCTAGTCCTGACCCCGGTTTTAACAGAAGTGGAGTCTGATTTCCAAATGCTTCTCTTTTCAAAGTTGATTTGCACAGGCGATTCTCTAGAAGTGATACAGTCACGGAAGTACAGGAACAAGGAATTTAAAACAACTGTTTCAACACCCCCCTCCGTTCTACTTTTATGAGGGAATTTCATTCTACTTGCATGTGACTCCCATGGCCCCAGAACCCTAAATTTTTCATTTCTGTCTTCTAGATTACTACAGATCTGAGGCAGCGCTGCACGGACAACCACACTGGGACCTCGGCCTCGGCCCCCATGGCCGCGGGCATCATCGCGCTGGCCCTGGAAGCCAAGTAAGCCTTTATCTCCCTATGTCTCCGCTGATGACAGCCCCTCATCTCAAGGACCACTTACCCATCCCCTACGATAGAATCCCTAGCACCAGAACCCAGAATAGAACCTTCTAAGTCCCACCTTTAAAACGCCAAAGATGAGGGTTTTAGCAAGAATTGTTTTCCCTATATTAAGAGAAAAAAAAAACACTTTTTTTTTTTTTTTTTGGTTTTTATATCCTTAAAAAATCAAACTGTGTAATTACTTTATTATGGAGTCATAGCGCAAGCGTGCCAGTTGGCTCCGACACTCTTGCCTTGTTGAGGTTTTTATTCTAGTCTGGGAATGTTCCTGTGAGTCTCAGAGCAGTCGGGGCCCCTTTCCCTGAGGAACAGTGAGGCCGCTCAAATTCCAGGACAATAGCGCTCCCCCTGGGGGACAGACTGTGTCCAGGTCCTATGACAGAAGCATAGGGACAGGAACAACCCATTTACCTTCTGTCCTGTTCAACACGGTCAAATTCTGTCTGAAAGACCAGTTTGAAGTGGCCCCTTGGATGATGTGCGGTCGGTCTCACCTTTCTCTAAACACCAACAGATTTTTCTGTCTTAACTCTTTGAAATCACTGACCTTAATTCTTGTAAAACCTCATACAGATCTATACTCTCTTACCCTCACTTTCAAAATCCAAAACGTCCAGAAAACTGGAAGTTCTTTTGCACATTTGACACACAATGTCCTCTCATGGCAAAGCTTGCCCTGAACTGGTGTGAGGCCTTTTACAGTCTTTGTTGTGAAAATTCCTACATTTTACTGCAGAAATATGAATGTATTTGATTACAAGGTGCTGGCTCAGACCCCCTCCCCACCACCTCCATTGGAAGTTTTGTGTAATATGTGCTCTGGATGCCATATCTGAAAAAATTTTTGAATTCCAAGCACAATAGGTCCAAAGATTTTAGAAAAGGGACTGTGGGCCTACACTCTGACCCCTCCTACAAGGGGACCGTAAAAGCAACTGAAGTAATAACATAAGTGTTTTTCCAAAAATAGCCTTGCACCTCTGCCTGAGGGAGGAAGGGAAAGATCCTTCGATTTAGTCCTACCCTGACGTACAGCAATAGTAGGTGACCGGAAAAGAATGCAAAAATCATGACAAGACTCGGTACTTCAATAAGAAAGGTTCTTGCTGGTTCTCAGTACCTTTACAGCTGCTGCTTTTTAAGGCAGGGGCTGGGTGAAGGCTCTCGGGCCTTAAAGTTATATGGAAAGTGTACATTCTAAGCCATGGAAAGCCTTGGGGTAAGACAGGCAGAAAAACAGAGCTTTGGTTGTGGGCTGCTGTAGTCTGTTCAGACCACTATCACAAAATACCATAAGTGAGGTAGCTTATAAACCACAGACAATTTTTTCTGCTTTTGCTGGAGGTGTGGAAATCTAAAATTGAGATACTGGCAGATTCGGTGTCTGGTGAAGGTCCATTTCCTAAGTGGGTCCCATGGTAGCAAGAAGGGGTGAGACAAGGGAACTCTCTGGGGTCTCTTAAAAGGGTACTAATACCACTCATGAAGTCTCCACCCTCCTGACCTAATCATCTCCCAAAGGCCGCACGTCCTAGTACGATCATGGTGGGCAATAGGTGTCTACATATGAATGTTGTGGGGACAGAAACATTCCGAACATGGCAGGTGTCGTATCTCTTCTTGGCCTCTTGCCTAAGCATTGGTGCTAAGGGAAGCCTAGCTGCCCACAGATGTTTGTTTTTCTTCCTTTTGGATGAGGTTAAATATTAGTCATTTCAGCATATTCTGTCTTTTAAAGATTTTATTTATTTATTTATTTATTTATCAGCAGGAGAGAGAGAGAGCACCCAAGCAGGTGGAACATTCTGTCTTTTAAGGTGGTGGAAGTTCAGGTGTAGCAAAGAACTTGCACTTACCGTGTTGCATTTTACTGGGAAGTTCTGCCCCCAGAAGTCTCCATCAACTGTCTGTTTTTAAGATGGTCACTGTTGGATTTTTGAAAATATATTATCTTCGTCCTGAAATTCTGGGGTGTTTCTCGGGAGTATTTCCCAAGGCACAAAATACCGAAGGGAAAGAAAAGTCTGCATCTCCCCGTTCCCCCCAAAAATGGTTGTCATCTCAAACTCAGCATCCAAGGGTCCTGTCCGTGACTGTACACTTGTAGACGTGATAGTCGGTTCCTCGGGATATTGCTGTAACACTAATATTTCAACAATTCTTTTGAGCACTATTTAAGCTCAAATGGAAAATCCTTAACATTTATGCCCCAAACAGCCCACTCAGTTAGAGAAGTTCACTTTGGGGCTGGGAACACTCTGAAATTCTTCGTCTGTTTTCTCTTTGTCTGCATTTTGAGCATTTTTAAAGACTCATTTTTGCCACAACTGTGATGGGTGGAAGGAAGTTTGCAGGATATACTCTACCTGGCAAAATCGACTGTGGGTTAAGATTTTAAGCGGTTCAGTTTGATCGTGGGGCCAAAGTAGATGGCCAGTAATCTGATGAAATAAGAAAGGATTGGCCTCGCTCTTAACTCCATTGGCTTGTTCTACAGACCAGTCTTTGCCTCCGAGTGAAGGTGGAGGCTAGGAGAAAGCCGTCTGAGGATTAAATGAAAGGGTCAGACATGATTGCTCTACGGGGATCAATAATTTCCTCCCACATAAGGAAAATGTACCTGGAACTAAAAAATGGGAGCC
Organism: Mustela nigripes; assembly: GCF_022355385.1. Taxonomy (NCBI): domain Eukaryota; kingdom Metazoa; phylum Chordata; class Mammalia; order Carnivora; family Mustelidae; genus Mustela; species Mustela nigripes. The sequence continues at coordinate 75,201,657 of NC_081565.1, read as the reverse complement.
AAGAGCTCTGCCAACCTCACCCACTCCGCAGCCCCCACCCCCTTTCCCCAGGATCTCCCCTATCCTAGTACTTTCTAGCAATACTTGGACCTTGGTATTTGGAGAGTCTGCCTCTCCTCTCAGAAGCTGAAAAGCCTCATCCACAAGATAGTCCCCTGTAAGAAGAGAGGAGAAAAAGGCAGAGTGAGGCAGTTATGGCCCAGGACACTGCCACACTGCAGACATGCATCCCCTGCGCAGGTCAGTGAGGAACAACAAGACTCAGGGCTGGGATGAAGAGCCACGGCGCGGGCTTCGGTCCCTGTTGATTGGCATCGCCCAACCCTCCATGTCCTGGAGGGAAGCAGCTTCATTTCTCCGAAGGTCACTGGACTGCAGTATCTCCTCAGGGAAAGCTCCCACCTCCCTGCTCCCCGCAGTCTGGTTTCTCCGCACCTGCAGGGGCCTGCCTGCGTCAGAACAGTAGATCTCCCTTTGGAGCCCCTTGAAGCGCTGGGCTTTCTGCCTTTTGGGTTCTTCCTGCTCCTCTCCCCTTGGAGATTTTCCCAAAAACCAAATGAACAGAACCCACCCCCGCCGCAAAAAAAAAAAAAAAAAAAACCACCTTGTTAGGAATCTACGAGGAGAGAAAACAAAAACAGATGCAAACCACAGAAACAGACAAGCTTCCAGGGCACAGATCTCTTATCCCTGCCCGACAAAAGCTGGGTCATGAATTAACTCGGCTGTGAGGGCTCACAGGACAGACACCCCTCCCCTAACCCCGGGCCCAGGCCATCCTTTTCCCATAAATGTGTAGGAACATGTGTCATAATAGACTCCCCCATAGCACACCCCAGATCTCAGGTAAAGTGAATCCTCCCAAGACAGGAGGGATTTGGAATGGCTCTAAAACTCTGCCACCTTTCCTGCTCTTTCTGGGTTTGAGCTCTCCTGCCTCTGACGCCTGATCTCAAACTTTGCCTTTCTAGTAAACAAGATAGTTTCCTTCCCTCCCAAGGACATGGCCTGGGTGCCAGAAGTTGTATATTTCTTAGCTTTCTAGAAATCGTAAGCAATTTCAGAATGAGAGATAAAACTGCACTCTCTAAAGAGAGGGGAGAAAAGGTCTTGTGTTGGGGTGCTCTTGTCCTGTGTTAGTTCAGTGGTTTATGATATTTCAATTATTTAGGTTTTGTGGCGTTGGAAGGAATTTTCAGGTTTTTCAGTAGAGTGTGAATATGTAATCAGTGATTAGGAGTGAACTAATGATCATTTGGGCTGTTGCTGCTTCAAGTAATGTCTTTTTGTACAGCGTAACTCGGAAAGTTCTGGTAAAATGAGTGTTCTTAAATGAAGAAAGTAGTGAAACATGACTAATGGTTTTAGGGGAGCAGCCTAGAAGAACACCAGGTCACATGTCAAAACAGCCTTGCATCTTGACACAAATATATATATATATTGCTGGTCCTCTAGCCTCTGGGAAGAGAAAAGACAGAAAAGACAGTACATGATGGGGTGCCTGGATGGCTCAGTGGGTTAAGCCGCTGCCTTCGGCTCAGGTCATGATCTCAGGGTCCTGGGATTGAGTCCCGCATCAGGCTCTCTGCTCAGCAGGGAGCCTGCTTCCCTCTCTCTCTCTGCCTGCCTCTCTGCCTACTTGTGATCTCTGTCTGTCAAATAAATAAATAAAGTCTTAAAAAAAAAAAAAAGACAGTACATGATATTTCCTACTAAATGGTTTATAAAATAAAAATTGAAATAATTGATGTTCATAAAAAGATACTGTTCAGATTACCTTTTTAACGACTTTATTTGATAGAGAGAGAGAGAGAGAGAGAACATGAATGGGGGAAGGGCAGAGAGAATGAGAGAAGCGGACTCCCCGCTGAGTAGAGAGCCCAACATGGGGCTCGATCCCAGAACCTCAAGATTATGACCTGAGCAAAAGGTAGAGTTTAATGAACTGAGCCACCAAGGTGCCCCTACTATTCAATTTCTTATACTATGTTTTACTGAAAGTTTCCCTGATCTGAGTCTGTAACTATTAGCAAAGCGAAGCTAGTTTACCAGCATTAGCTCGGGACATTCAGAATTTAAGTTTACTAAAGAGGGAGCCTGCTTCCCTCTCTCTCTGCCTGCCTCTCTGCCTACTTGTGATCTCTGTCGTCAAATAAATAAATAAATCTTAAAAAAAAAAAAATGAAAGAAAGAAGTCTTTTGGCCTTAAGTTGCAAATAGGTCTCTCATTAGAAATTTGATTAATATATATTTAGCAATCAAGAACTGTTGCACAATGAATGGTCAATAAAAGGGACTGAGTTGGGTAGAAATTTCTAAAATTATTTAGGACTCTGAGAAGGAGTATAACTGATCCACAGAACATCCCACTAATCCTTGTTTTAAGTGACCCGGAAGCATTTTCCTCAGATTTCAGATCTCAGGGGCCTCAGGAATACCTTCCTTTGAGAACATCTCATCTCACATATCTGGACCTAACTTCAGAGAATACACAAATTAGGGTGGCAGAAAATATACAAATTCTGTACTAGAAATATACCTGAAGTGTATTAAGCATTTGCTGCGTCTGTTACGCTAGCTTCATGGGCACACAGACACATCTCTAGGTAGGCTCGTCTCCTTCTTATAACCTGTTTGTTCTCTCCTAGTTCAGACGTCCCACTGGAACATATCATATACATATTTGTAGAACACAGGTTCTAGAATGTATAGAGAGAGGATATAGTATTAGGTAACTTAGTTAATTTGTTGTTGTACTACAGATGTTTTTATATGAATTCTCTTCCAAATGAGGCTTAAACCCGTTGAGAAGAAGGGTTGTACCTTTCGGTCTTTATTTATATGCATATAACAAATATCTGATACATACTAAAAAAAAAAAATCATGCTACACGCTAAGTGAATTAGGCAGGACATAATTCAGATATTTGCAAAACCTGTTGCTTGCCTTCAAAGGGAGGCAGATGTACACTAACATATATGCATGAATTGTTCACAAAAGCCAGTGCAGTCATTTTGGGGGAGTGTGCAGGATTTGGCGGAAAACAGAAATGGCCAGCCTCCATGATCCAACTTGGAACTTTGGCTCCACGATGCTTTCATATCCTCCGTGACATCTAAGCACAGTGTTTTGCAAAAGGTCATTTCCGAACAAACATTAGATCAATCCATCTAGTCCAGCCTTCTTATTTTTTGTACCCGGGAAATGAGGTGAACAGCATTGCTCAATTTCACATATTCATTGTTTTTATCTTTTAGTTCCTCTCATTGGTGTTGATTAAGTGACTTCTCCCCACCCCACATCAACTCATCCCTTACCCCGTTTACTGATTGTTCCTTAGAACTGGGCTTAACGCGGGTAAAATAAAGGCATGATGTTATTCCCTCCCTTCTCTTCCAAGAGAAGTCCCTCTACCTTTGATCTTTAGTGAAAGGGATAATGGAAGACACAGAAAGGTCAGTGTGTGAAGAATTAGAGATGTGTTGAGCCACAAGATGATTCACACCATATGCTGTTGATTTCAGAAAAACCATTCTGAAAATTCTCTTCTCGGGAAATTCAACTTACCATCTGCATTTCTTATAAACCTACAAAGTCCATCTATATAAATGCTATGCCGTTCCTACTGATCAACCACTTTATGCCTTTGCTCTGCCTTTCATTATAACCTCTGTCTTACCTATGTATGTTTCCAATGGAGGGAAAATATGAGGAAATGCCCTCAAATATTTGCGATTCAATTACTGAGAGAAATCCATACCTGGGACAGTTGAGATGGTGCCTGGAGTTTTTAACAAGCTGAGTTAAAGTAACTAGCAGAGGGGCTTCAAAGTTCTAGAACTGACCATTGTGCAGGGAATCCACATAAGAAGGACTTGATGGACATAAACATTTCTAAATATTGGGGTTAGCATCTTAGGCCTGATATCTTATAAACTCTTCTTATCTTCTTTTTTTTTTTAATTAAAAACATATTTCAGTATAAAATGTTCCATCAGAAATTCTCCTAAGGGCCACATTCCCCTGTACGAAATGTAGCAGCGGGCAGGAAGGCAAGTGCATTTGGTTATTGAGGTAAAACAGCAGAGAACGTACCAAACTCTTAGCTTTTCGGAGGGTTTTCTTATTTCACTTGGAACTTCAGAATCACATGCACAAAGAGTGCATGACTACGGGCCAGGAGCCCCGATTCTGTAGAATGACATCCTTACAGGATAAGGATGGAGTTAACATGCTCTCCCGCTTCCCCCACACTCTCAGAGTTTCTCGAGTTCTATAATGTTGTAGTTCGGGCTTAGCATTTAGCCGAGATTTCTGGCAGGAAGGGTTGGGATCGGAGCATGAGGAGGGTGGAGAGACTTAAAATAAGATCAGGGAAGAGAGCTGAAAAGGTTTGCGAGGTAAAAACAGCGCACATTTCCACTTGAGGCCCAGCGGACAGAGAAGGGATGCACGGTCCTGGATGATTTCCTATAGTGAAATAATTGTAACCAGACCCACAGAGCAGTTACCGCGGCCCTTCTGCCAGCACTGTGCTTGAAAATAGCTTTGTTATGTCTACACACACACAGACAATACACTGTGTCCTCTAGCACTTTTCTAGTTCAAATTATATGGAAGCCAATTTTCGTCGGTCTCAGCTTTGTACCTAACTGGTGGTGAATGGCTTAAAACAATGCAACTTCCAGGGGTGTCCTGTATTGCAGGGAAAGCCCTGGTCAGGAGGCTTCTTCAGCCTGTATTGTCTTGAGATTAAGCCTGATATTTTCTGTCCTGATCTCCGGACACGGGGAAGGGATGGATAGTTGAGTCACCCAGAGACTGAACTGAAGACAGAGAAGTTATCAGGTGATGGTTAGCTGCTGCTTTTCCTTAGTTATATTTTCAAAAATGTAGGATTCACTGAACGTATTTTGCTCTTATCGCTGTAATAATGAAGATTGCTTCTTAAGAAGGGTAGTTCGGTTCAGTTGCGATCGCCAGCATTTTTCCTGTCATTTGTTACGTTAGAAATGTCTCATGTTGTAAGTATCTGATTTGTGATTTAACCTGAGCAGGATCGCTTTAAGATTGAAGGTAGGAAAGACCTTTATGGTGTCTTCTGGGACTTGACTCATTTTATAATAATTATATCATTATCTTATATCTTATATGCCAGGCTCTCCACTATCTTGACAAGAATTCCATCCCAAAGGACCCTATGCCTGAGAATTCTATAAATAATGATACCACTTTGAGAAAATAGCAATGTAGAAAGCTTCTCTTGGTTGAAGCCTAGGGTTGGGGCAGTGGGGTGGAGTGTGTGAGAAGGGATTTTGAAAGGAAACTTCTAATCTCATTTTTCTCATCTCTGAAAGGTGTGTAAAGAGAACGGGGGTATTGGTATCATTGAGCTTAGATGGAATCATCCATTCATTCCGTAGACCTATATCAATGGTCTACTCATCCGTTCCTACACTAGACATTGTGAATTGAATGGTGGGCTGGCAAACATGGAATTTTGTCTTCTTTGGCAAAGCAGTCTATAACAAACAAATATAATAAACTTATAGATGATAAGTACTAAGAACAACACAAACAGAGTAGAATAGTGGAGAGTAATTTGATGAAGGGAGCCATTTTATCTAGAGTGATCTTGGAGAGACCTTTTGGAGAAGTGATGTTTTAGCTGAGACCTGAAATATATGAAGGCTCACTGGTAGAGAACTGGATGGACCATAGCAGGGAGAGGGAGGAGCAAGTTGGGAAGACCGTGTAGTTGGAAAAAGGTTTCTGGGTTTGAGAAATGGGAAGATAAGCATGGACACTGTGAGCTGAGGGTTTGGAAGAGTCCAAATCCCAGAAGGCATCATAACAAATAAGCATGACTCCATCCTTTTAAGGATGGAGAAATGATCTGATAAAAATTTTAAAGATCATTCCAGCTTCTCCATGAAGAACTCTTGGTGTAGGAGCAAAGCAGGTACCATTTCGGAAGCTAGTACCATATTTCGGGAGAGATTAGGGTAGCCTGGTCAAGGTGATGATGATGGAGACAGAAAGAAGTGGATAGATCTGATGTTCATTCTGCAGGTACAGCAAACAGGGAATGAATTAGAATAATGTGCTTTAGGGGAAAAGAAAAACTCAAGGCTGAGGTCTAGTTTCTTAGCGGAGCTCTTTGGTAGATTATATATTATATACTGAAATAGACACCCTTTATTCTTTCCATGGGATTCTGAGAATTAAAAGAAGCATAAATACCCATGGGACTAGATCTCTGGGCCTCCGGGTCTTGCAACGAGACCCGTAGCCAGTAGCCAGTTTCTCTTACAATTACTGACTGCACTTTGGTGCATCGGCTCCCCCAGCAATTTATTTCTTCTTAGAAAATGCTTTTCACTAAGATCATGGTGGCTATAAAGGACTGAAACCATTTGCATTTTTAAAAAGAGAGAAAATAAAGAATATGGATTTATTTACATTATAAATTGCTTATCTACTGCTCTATCCTTTAATTTTAATAGGGTGATAATAGCAAATTGACTTTTATGCAGTTACCCCATTAGATTGCTTAGAAAACCTAGTGAGTTAGTGGGTTCTTCAAGAAGTATCTAAGGGCACCTGGGTGGCTCAGTGGGTTGAGCCGCTGCCTTCGGCTCAGGTCATGATCTCAGGGTCCTGGGATCAAGTCCCGCATCGGGCTCTCTGCTCAGCAGGGAGCCTGCTTCCCTCTTTCTCTCTCTCTCTGCCTGCCTCTCCATCTACTTGTGATTTCTCTCTGTCAAATAAATAAATAAAATCTTAAAAAAAAAAAAAAAGAAGAAGTATCTAAAATTCAGTATTTAAATTTAATCCCTTAAAGGTTTGTGGATTTTATTCATTGTCAGTAAATGTTTGTTCTTGATAATGTCTATGGTAACACCCTAAATACTATCAAATATAATTTTTCTTACTAAGAATAAGAGTAGCTCCCTTCCCCCCAACCCTGGATCCATTATAGTTTCATACCATAGTTTGCTAACTTAATCACTTTAATCAAAGCATATTTCAGTTCATTCTGCAAAGTGACTTACTGTATGGCTTCATCAAATATAACTCTCTTTGTATTTGAACATTCTCAGATATATTCCTAAACTCTATATTGAAACCCAGTTAGAATTCAACGCTATTTTTATATTGGGTCTTCTTGAGTTTTGAATTAGTCTTGTATACGGTTACATTGTCGTAGCCTATAATTTTTTACTTCTAGGGTATTTTTGTGCCATTTGTTCAGAAGAGAATAATTGTTCCTAGTGACACTATTGTTATTCTGTGTTTAGCTGATCCCAGCATTCTTTTTACTCTGTTTTTGTAGAATCATAGTACATTTTGCCATCGGTAGGAGAGAAAAGTAGAGAAGTAGAAATGACAGACTGAAAAGCATGTGATTTCACTAGCATACAAGATTTATGCATTCTGACCTCAACAAGTCAGTGATGGTATTTGATTTGTCAAGAGCTCAAAGCAACAAACTCACAGTGAAGTAATCTGGGATACTGGAATGCAACCTGCACACAAAGAGAAAGATATTTTGTGTGTCGAAGACTGGCTGATTTCTGGCCATCTTGGATTTTCTTTTCTCCATTTGTGATCATTCTGAACCTTACTGAGTAACCATATGGGTGACCAAGGCAAAGTAAACTTCTATGTTCTTTGCATATCCTGGAAAAACAAAATTCTGTGAAGCCTGGTAGTGTCTTTCTAACCCATAAAGACATAGTACATTTGACCGCGACATGCTGTGTAGGAGACAGAAGTTTCTTGTTGCCTCAGTTGAGTGTGGAAATAGTGCATCAGAGTGCAAAAAGGTAAAATCAAAAAATAAAATGATGAAAAATAAAAACAGCAGACATCTTTCACCAATTGCTTGTTCTGTGCCAAGTACGGGGCGGCGATCTTTTATGGGTTAGCGATCTTTTATGGGTTATCTCACTTAGTCCTCAAAGCAGTGCTGTAGGTAGGCTATTTCAGATGTGGGAAGAGGCTTAGAAGTTTATCCATGTGAAAGGGGTAGATCTAGAAATGGAATTCAAGGTGACGTGACACCAGAACGCACTATTATACCACATCACCTTTCCGCTGTAAGAGCTGTAACAAGATATGCTTTATTGCAAATGGCTGCCGGGCAATACAAGGGCCATGAGTACGGAGAAGGATGTCAAAACTTTGAATAGGGATGATTTAGGAGGACTTTATAGAAAAAAAGGAATTCATGCTATACTCTGAAGATTATTTTTTTCAGCTTTAGTATGTATGAGTCATACAGAATCTTGTTTAAGAATGTAGATTTTGAGGTCACCTGGCTGGCTCAGTCGGGAGAGCATGTGACTCTTGATCTCAGGACTGTGAGTTCAAGCCCCAGGTTGGGTATCAAGATTACTTAAAAATAAAATCCTTTTTAAAAAAGCAGATTTTGAAGCCCTCAATATAGTTTGGGTGATTCGATTACAAGGAGTCCATAGACCACAGGAAGAAACCATCCCCCTGGCCTGTCAGCTGTCTTGAAAGTGAAGATGTGCAGTAGCCCCAACAGAACCAAGAATAATATTGGGCACTTAGTAGGCAATCGAATATTCATTTAATGAGGGAATGAATCCATGGAGAGAAGGAAGTCTCCCTTTAGTTATTGAAAAGTATGAATTAGGTATCTGTTAATTAAGGTAGCTGTAGATAATAGATAATAAATTTAGTTTTAATTCCAAATGTTGATTGACTGATTCAAGAAATACTTAGAGTCATGCTTGTTACCATCATCTCTATTTTGAAACACCTTCTTCCCCATCTTGGAAGCAAGCTGAAATACACGTATAGTCCTTGTTGGAATCTTTGGCATCAGAATTCTGATATGATTCCACGTGTGTCTGGCACCGTGCATAGAACTAGAATACATCTGTGAGCAAAACCTGGATGTTCCATGCGAATCTGCCAGAAATGGTACTAGGTTCATCCCAAATGCATGTGATGCTTTGAACCTGGCTCCCAGAGAACATGTATTCCAGCGAAGGGAGGCATACAAGTTAATTACATCTGACAGTAGGTGTTATGAAAGAAAAAAATAAAGGATGATATTGTGATAGGATGTGCTGATGGGCTAAGGGTAGGGGAGGGTCATAATGGCGAATAAGAGAAGGATTAGGGAGGGCCACCAATGAGATGACAGTATTTTTGCTGAAAGTGAAGTCATAAATGTGATCCAACTTATACTTGGTTTTTATTTTAGTTTTCCTGAGTTATTGTTTGATTGTAGCATTAACTGAGTTTCACCCTTTCTTATCCAATGCTGCTTGACATCGTGACCAAGCCTTAGATAACAGAAGTCCAAACGAAGAAGAGAAATAATCCATATTTTTTATTTCTACCAATATTTAGAAATAAGCCTGTACATGATTGAAAACTGGACATCCCTTCAAAGTTTAAAATTATTCATCCAGAATCCAGTGAAGGCTTTAATTTGTCTTTTTAAAAGACAGTTAGTAATCTGTTTTTGACAATTGTCTTTTTTAATTTAATTTTTTTTTTTAAGAGGGTGTGTAGGGACAGAGGGAAGGGGAGAGAATCTTAAGCAGGCTCCATGCCCAGTATGGAGCCAAATGCAGAGCTTGATCTCAGAACCCTGAGATCATGACCTGAGCCAAAATCAAGAGTGGGATGCTTAACTGACTGAACCACCCAGATACCCCTCAATTTTCTATATTTGGTGGGCATGACAGTTTATCTGAAAAAATTGATACACAACCAGGGTATGTTGGGAGGAGGGAAGAGAAGTGAGGGAAATTTAAGGCAGGCTCTCAGAGGAGTCTGCTTGTTATTTGGCCATTGGAAGCCTTTTTTATAACCGACTTGAAAGAATATAAGAGGGAGATTCCTGGAGAGAGTATGATCTGAGAGTGATCATATTAGTCAAGCTGTATTCTTATTCATCGCTCTGAATTTAGGTGCCATTGGAGTTGACATCTAATAGCTTCATTACCATAGCAGATGTATTCCATTTTATAATTTTCATTGTGCTAAAATTCTCCATAGGCAATACCTTACCTGAAATATAAAATACTTGTGATCAGTTTGTCTGAGAAATCATAACATTGGAAGGTTGCCCAGAGCCCAGCTGGTCTGTAGAGATGCTATTTAGTGAGAATGTTCAAGGATCACCAGGCAAAGGAGAATAATACTGGTAATGTAAAGAAAGTTATTTTAAAAATAAAGGGCTTTTTTTTTTTTAGTTTAAAAAAAAATTAAGTGGCTTATTTGGAAATTAAGCATTATTTTGGTATAAAATTTTCTTAATTGTATGAAATAATGCTGTCCTTATTCAGCGAAGTTAAGTTACCAGCCTTCCACTGATTTCATTTGCACTAAAATATTGAACACTGAAAGATCCCAGAAGAGCAAACCTATCTCCACCAATATTGCTAGCAATAGAACCATTTTAAAAAATAGATTCTTATTACTAAAATAATACATACCTGTTGTAAAAAAGAGACTATAAAGAGCATAGAAATATAGAAGCAAAAATCAAAACTCTCCCTACACAACTTTCAACAACTCAGCAACTTTTTTATGCTTGAATAGTAAAGTAACTCCATAACACTATGATGCCCATTCCAAATATTCTTAATGTATACAATGTATTCATTGCAACAGTATTTCCTACTCTATTGTCTTCAATCTGCCTGTCACCTTCCCTTCAGATCCTGTGTTCATTTTGTCTTCCTTCTTCCATTAGTTTTTGTTGTTTTTTGTTTTTTTGGTTTTTTTTACCATCTGTTTTACCTACCTAATGCTTTGTCCAACATAAGCAAGCTTAGAAAAGAAGATTTTAGGTCATTGTGGATGTCTATGGCTACTTGTTAGAAATTGGGTACCGAGAAATTCCTGAATTCTAGGAACTCAAGTTCAAATTGAATTACAAAACCATGGTTCCAAGCCACTCAAAACAGATGTGATGCTGCGAATCCTCTATAAATCACGTACAAATCTTTTTTGTTAATATTTTTCTTCTCAGTATATGCTCTGTATATTCCCTCTGGCCATAGTTATTACAAATACTTTATCAATTTGTCATTTGCTTCAAGTTTGCTTCAGATTGTTTTGACAGATGGGACTTTTTTCTTTGTTCTTTCATTATTATTAGTCAATTCTCTGTGTCCTTGATAAATTCTTCAGTGAGTCATGACTCATCTTTTTGTACCTCCTGAAGAATGTTACATATGCTTATAAAAACTATGTATGCTTTCCTCCTAAAATGATCCCAAACATACATATAGCAGAGGATATGCTGTACCCCAGGGTAATCCATGGATCCCAAGTTAAGAGCTCATGTTAGAAAGTCCTTTACTATCTCAATTACCAACTTCTATTTTTCATCTAGGGTTTTCTCATTTCATTTTTCAGTAGAATTTATTTTGGCATTCAGTATGAGGATCTAAGTTGAATTTTTATAGAGATCCATTTACTCGATGCCATTTCTTATGTAATCCATCTCTAAAAACAATTTGTTTTGCATTCCAGTCATTGAATTTATCAAGGTCTCCCTTGAGTTTTCTGTTTATTATTCTGTCAGTTCTTTTGACATTTCAGTATCATTCCACTTTTTAAATTTTTCTTTAAGCGGGGCGCCTGGGTGGCTTGGTGGATTGGGCCGCTGCCTTCGGCTCAGGTCATGATCTCCGTGTCCTGGGATCCAGCCCCGCATCGGGCTTTCCGCTCAGCGGGGAGCCTGCTTCCCCCTCTGTCTCTGCCTGCCTCTCTGCCTACTTGTGATCTCTCTCTCTCTGTCAAATAAAATAAGTAAAATCTTATAAAAAAATTTTTTTTTTCTTTAAGCATTTTTACCTATTTATTTTTCCAGGAAAAATTTAGAACCCTTTTGCCATGTTGCCCAAAACAATCTGAGTGACAATTTATGACAACTGTGTGAATCTGGGCTTCTTTATAACATTTGGTTTTCGCATTCAAGAATATCTGCCTCTGAATTATTCAGATCTCTCTTTTATTGGCAAAATAACATTTCAGGCTTGTCTTTCATTCCATACTTTTTGGTTTAGACTTCTTTTCAGAATGGCAAATATTTGTATGCTTTGCTCTTACCCTTTTGTCCTTAACTAGTTATTGCTCATGTTTAACACATAAAATTTTTTGTATATTTTTCTTTTCTCTAGCCCCTTTAATTCACAGTACATTGTAACTGATTATCCTGGTTTTTGGTGTATGTGAGGAGGGGTATATACATGGCTTCTGGCTATAGTAATACTTACCTCTGTTCATTTGAGGTTTTTTGGTGTTTGTCTTTATTGTACAAAGTAATCATTATGACTTCAGGTTTTGGAGTAGGCTGGCTTCTGTTCGACCCTTCCTCCACCTCATTACTACCTAGGTAGCCTTCAACAAGTGAAAATTGTGTTTCTTGACCTTGTTAAATTTCGGTTTCTTCACCTGAAATTTGGGGTAATTACCCAGAATCACCAGATTGTTGCCAGGATGAAATAAATTTGGGCATTTCTAAAGTATTACAAATATGGAAGCTGATATAATCATGATTAGTGTTTCTATTATATTAGTTAACCATTTAAAATATTAAGTATTAAGAATGACTATAAGCTTTCATGTCTAGGTCCTGGTTTTCTCTAGATTTTATTTAACCTTTGTTTCACTTTTTGTTGATGTGTGTTTTTCTTCATGTGGCTCTGCAACATTTTTGGTTTTACTGAGGTTTTGTCAAATATGGAATTTGGGTCTTTTCTCAGTATCTGTTGAGATTTTTAGTATCTAGATTCTCATACTGAAATCATTTATGGGATTTGTTAGAATAATAGATTTTAAAATATTATTTCTGTTTACATTATGAATGAAATTTGGCTTCTTTAGTATGCTATTGGTTTAGTATTAGAATATTTTATAGATGGCTTTGTGTTTATTTTCCTGAGTGACATTTATAGTTTAACTGAATAATGTATGTGTGGGCGTGTGTGTGTATGTGTGTGTTCTGTATTGTTACAACAGCTAGATAATATTAATTGTGTACTAATGGAATATAAAGAGAATCTTGTAAAGTATTCTTTATTTTTTTCCCATCTATCCCTCAAGTATATGGTAGCATAAGTAGTAAATGAAGAGGGAAGCTTCCTAATTCAGATTGACTTGACCTGTCTGTACTCTGCCTCTATCTCTGCCAGATTTTTGTTTTTTTGTTTTTGTTTTTGTTCTAATATATCAAGTGATGTTAAATTCACAAACCAACTGTGAAATTTTGTATCTATTCTTTTCTCTGGAGACAATTGTGATCACTATCCTTGTAAATTTGAATGAAACCATCTGTCCCTAATTCTGAGAGGTAATTCTTTGATAAATTTTCAGTTTTAATTCTTTCTACCTATATTCTCTAAAACTGTGTCCATTTCATAAGATGTTCAAATGTGTTAATTAATAATTATATATAATGATAACTATGATATAATGGCATATTTTGTTACTTATAGCATAATATATTTTAATATATCTAATATTATTAATATAAGATACATATTATATATTATTTTCTTTGTTAGATGTTTTGTTGCTATTATTTTTTTCAAAAGGCCAGTTCTTGAATTTGTTCATGAGTAATACTGTTTTTCTTTTGTCCTTTTTTTTTATTGTGTTAATATCTTTTCTGTTTTCCTTAGGATCACTCTTCATTCTCTTGTTAATCTTACTGGATGAATCATGGTTCATTTATTTCTCCTTTTATATTAGTATGATTTTTTTCAAAACTGCATATTTACCTCTGAAGACACTTTTGGCTGACTATCATTACTTTCTAAGGATATTTGGGCTACCTCCTTGGTAGAATGACATTTTGAGAATAGTACTTTCAACTGTTTAACAAACTTTGTTTCTCGTTATTGACTTTTTTCTCCATTGTATGCTGGTCAGATAATGAAGCTAGATAATCAACCACACTAGTGGTGTGTCAGGTATTGTTTTTCCTTAGGGAAGTTGAGATTTCCTTTTGGCTCAGTGTATCAGCAACTTTTTCAAAGTTGCTCTTTAGTTGATCCATGAATTCTTAAGAAAAAGAAATAACTCTTTGTAGGAGATATGTTTTAATATTATTAAATTATATCTACTATATAAACAAATCCTTTATAGTCTTTCCCCTGAAGTAAGTGGATTAAATTACCTGAATAGTAATCTGGGTCACTCCATTACTTCTTTTTTCTTATGGTCTTTGATCCATACATTTTGATGAAAACATTTCATCCTGTTAGATAGTTATTATAGATACTGCATTATCTTTCAGCCAAATTGTACTTCCTTGTTCTTTTCAGTATTTTTATGTCTAAAATGTTACATCATTTGCAACCAATCTTGCCATGCATACATTCACGTGTGTGTTGTGGAAAAATCTGTGCCCTGTCTTTTTTTGTTTATATATTTTATTTTCTTAGGTTAAAAAATGATTTAATGTCAATAAATTTTAGATACCATTTTTAAATAAAGCTGATATTTAAAAATAAATATATCTTGTAATTAGGGACTTACCCCTTTGACTCCTTGCTATATGAACTTGGTTTAAATTTACTTTACTTTCCCCACCTGTACCTATTTCTGCATGTTTAATAGCACGATCTGGATTTATGCAACGTGCTATTTTAATTAATTTATTTCTTACTATTATTTTTTATTTTCTTTTCTGAAGAATTGTGTTAAAAGACTTATTAAGTCTCCCCTTTGTGTTGGATTTTTGAGCCCTTAGAAGGTCTTTCGTAACAATATATTGTAGGGTTTTTAATTTTGATTTATGTATTCATCAGCTGAAACAGATCTTGAAGTTATCTGTTGGCTTTATTTTGGTTTTCAGAGCATGTGTTTGTAGAGAGGTAGGTTAGTTGACTTAGTCCTACCAATGAGTGTTTCTGCATTTACTCATAAAGGACCGGAGCATAGTAGAAAATTCTTGGGCTTGTTTCCCTTCAGTGGTTTTAACTGTCCTTTTTCATTGTCTCTTGTAATAAGCTTTGCAGGGAGGCCTAAGACAGAAATTCTGTTTTGTTTTAATTCCTAAATTGCTTTAAGGGTACTTCTCATTTTGTGTTTGAAATTACCTGTCTGGGGACGCCTGGGTGGCTCAGTTGGTTAAGCTGCTGCCTTCGGCTCAGGTCATGATCCCGGCGTCCTGGGATCGAGTCCCACATCGGGCTCCTTGCTCCACAGGGAGCCTGCTTCTCCCTCTGACTCTGCCTGCCACTCTGCCTGTGCTCGCTCTTGCTCTCTCTCTCTCTCTCTCTCTGACAAATAAATAAATAAAATCTTTAAAAAGAAAAAAAGAAATTACCTGTCTGCACACAGACACATACATACACTCATACGTATCAGGATGAGTATTAGGGATGCAATTCTTAGTATTTCCTGAAACCTACCAAGTCCTTTGAGCCTCCCTTGGGCATTTTTAATCAAGTAAGATTTCGATGACTAACAAAGCATACCATGGGCTTCAGAGCTCGAGCCCTGGAGTCTGAGACACCCGGATGCAGAGCCGTGTTCTTGTTCTCACTGTGACATGACTTTAGGAAAGCCTCAGCTTCCACATCTGTAAGAAGAAAATAGTAAGTTGTTGACCTCATGGGGTGGTTTTGTGTGCATTACTGGAAAGCACCAGTAGAACAGCTGGAAAGAGGTAGTAAAGGCAGTGCCTACTGGTCCTCAGGGGCAGACAAAGCTCGTCTCTTGAAGTGGGTTTCGGTTTCCTGGCCTCCAGATCTGTCATCTTGTCTTTCCTTGTCATCACTTCATTATTTTCCTTGAAAACAAAGAAAACAAACAAAAACTAGGGGGATACTCTTCCATTTGTAGTCCGTATCATGAACCCCATTTTCCACACTTTCAGTTCCACAGGACCCACATCCGTTATCAGTGGACTCCCTCTCGTGCAAACTGCGCTTTTCCTGGTACTACTGTATGCTCCTTCTAGTCCTTCTTTCTCTCAGCTTCTGTTTTGTCATCCACACTGACCTTCTGTACTGATGTATTCCCTTTTTGTTCACTCTCTTTTCCACGGGCTCTATATTATTTTTCTTCTCTTTTCCTTTCCCTTTTCTTCATTTTCTTGTCCCTGTACTTCCTTCTTTAGTTTCTTTTATTTTTTTTTCTTTTTCCTTCCCTTGGTTCTTCCTCGGTTTCTATTTTTGCCCTTTTTAAAATTACTCTCAATGAGAAACTCTGGTTTCAGAAAAGCTGTGCTGCTATCCCTGCTCTGTTTACCACCCAAGTACAGACCTATGCAAACTTGCCCTTGAAGGATGGGGTGATAGACAAGACCCAGTGGTCAATTCCCAGGTCCTGGTGGAGATCCATCCAGTGAGGAGTGCCGGTGAGGAGAGGATCTAGGCAAAGGCTTGCCGGCAGTGCTCCTTGGCTTTCCCCCCTTGTGGTCCCGCCTCCAGTCAAAGTGGGCAGGGCTGGAGTGAAGCAGAACCAGGCTCTGGAGTCAGCCCTAGCTAATCCTATGACCCTGAGCAGGATCCCAACACTTTCTGTGCTTTGATGTCCTTATTTGGGTGATAAAAGTAATAGCATCTCTTAGGATTGCCAGGAAGAATAAATGAAATCATGAATATAGTACTTCTCACAGTGTGCCTGGCATACAGTGAACACGCAATAAATGCCATGTAGTAGTCGATAGTTTTGGAGATCTATCTGTTAGGAATTACATTCGGTACCAAGAAAGTATAGTGGGTACAACAGGAAATCCACAAGACCTTGGTTCAGAAACTCAAAGCTACCAAAGCTGAGTCTGCGTTATTCTCTCAATATGTATGTATGTATGTGTTTATTTATTTATTTTTAGGATTTTTTAGAAATTTGAGAGAGCATGTACAAGTGGGGAAAGGGGCAGAGGGAGAGGGGGAAACAGACTCCCCACTGAGCCACCCCAGGCGCCCTTCTTGGCTACTGCAGCTCTAGCCATCATTCCTTTTTTTTTTTTTTTTTTAAGATTTTATTTATATGAGAGAGAGAGAGAGTGCAAGGAAGAAGCAAACTCCCCAGTGATCAGGGAGCCCAATGTAGGTCTTGATCCTGGGACCTGAGCTGAAGGTAGTCGCCTAGCCACGTGACCCACCCTCACATCCACATCCAGGTAAAAGGAGGAAGGAAGGAATGAAGGATAATTGGAGAACGTCCGTAGGAAGAAAGAGAAGGCTTTCGCAGAAATACCCAGTGGACTCTTACTTATGCTTTATTACTCATAACTCTGTTTCTTGTGTATCCCCTCCCTACTGGGGAGTCTGGGGGACATGATTTTGGCATCTCACATGAGGGGTAAGGGAGGCTATAAAAAAGAAACTTGGAATTTACCCCCTAATTCCTGTCATCATTTCTAGGACTTGAGAGTCTGACAATAGGGACAGGAGAGGTAGAGTTAATGCTTGAGCTGCCTTGAAATTTTAAACAGGAGCACAGGTCTAGTAGAGAACCATGTGTGTACTTTTTTAGGCCATGAGTATCTTGGGTCTTTAAGTCAAGAGCTAGATGGGGAATCAAGGGTTAATTTTTGGAGTGTCTTTTTTCATTTCTCCCCACCCCCCTCCTTTAGGTGATAAGTCAGCTCTGTTTTCTTAATGTAAAGTATGGAAACGTTAAACAATATTTTTCTTATTCCAGTCACATCCGCCATAAGGTTACTTGAAATAAATTTCTGTTATAGATTTCCATTAATCTTAGTTGATCTTTCCCTCAGTGTGTGTGTGCCGTGCCTAAAACTTTTAAAAAATATTTTCTGTCACCGTTGACATCTAATAATTAGAAAGACTGCTAGGAGTTGACATGATAAACCAGGAGTCTCTAAAATAGAATAACATTTACTTAAAATTCTAGACAAAATACATACTGATTTTCATTGAAGTTTAAAATGCAGGTGAGCATTGAGAATCCCTATTTTAACATATGCTTCTTTGATAAGCAGGTAGAAAGGCATCACGTTAATCCCTTGTATTCAAAAGGGAAAAAAAATGAGAGAAAATGCTGTAATTTAGGATAATAGTGGTAACAGAGATGCAGCCGAGTATTTATGTCGCCTGTCCAAGGATTTGACTTCTGGCTTTTGATGCAGGAACTCTGCAAATCCCTGAACTCTGGTAGAAAAGTTTCAAAAACACTACCATCCAGCAATTCAGTTAAGCAAATGTGTATGTGCAGTCTTTCGTCCTAACATTTGGTACCATATGGCACACCGATATTCCCTGAAGAACCTTTCACCCTCCTCTACAACACCTCAGTGGCCAACCGTCAAGAGGAAAGATGTTTCCACAAATAGGATTTGTTATAGTCACGCTGAGTCCAGCTACTTGTTTCCCTAACCAGTCAGCTTGCGGCCTACACCACGGGCTCATTACAACCAGATGCTTCTGTCAGATCTTAGTGGCGTTGCTAGTTCACTAAGCGCAAGTAGACCAATGTGTCGAAAATGCTATTTTGCTCACTTGCTCATTACAAGAACTAAAAAATGTACCATCAGAATTTAGGAATAGAAGAAAACAGCTTAATTAAATGGAGATTCATCAAATGGTAGGATAGACTTCAGGTGGTCCTTCTGACTCGTTTTTGGGATGAGAGGTGGTGCGTCTCAGAACATTGTGATGACTGTTGTCTTTGGGAATCTGTCATGTACCAGGCACTCTGTATTCATTACCTTGAGTCCTCGTAACCAGCCTGCAGAGTGTGTGTTACTGTTGAGAAAACAGAGTCCCTAAGAGTGTCAGTACATCCTCTAACGTTCCAGAAGACTTAGGTAGCAAGTATGATTTACCGTAAGATTTCCTGACTCTAAAGCATCATATTCATGTGTCTAGGAGCTATGTTTCTTATTATTTTTTAGAACAAATTTAAATGAGAAATAAAAATAATGTGGGTGACAATGTCTTCCTGCAGAATTAGGTCAGTTGACTTGGAACTGTATATTTATTCATGCTGAGTGCTGGACAACCTGCAAAACTAGCAGAAAAGGGAAAGTGAGTGCTGTCCTCCAGCTTCCTTCCTAGGCTTGGGTTGCTCACACCTTGACTGGGGTAACCTTGGGAGGAAGCTCTCATCTTGTCACATTTTATCTACTTCAAAAGATTTCAAAGCTCAGAGATGAAAATGAGGGTCAGACTTGGATTTGAGGCTGCGGGGTACATGAAGAGAGAGAGGATTTTAGAATGGCCAGGATTTACAGCCTCGGGGTAATACTGTTGGAGGGAATTGAGTGTACAGGGAGTAGGACGGAGCTCCACTATTGTGAATTGATATCAGTCTATGTGATCTCAAGTTAGCATACCTTTGTGTGACCATTCGTCAAATCATATTCCCTAAGAGTTTAGGTGGCGAAGTATTTCAGGAAAATGATTATTGAGCTTACCAATAAAATACCATTTTTTTTGTAAAGCTGCAGAAAACTTAATTGATGTGTTTTTGGTGTAATGACGAATCCTGAAGATAAGCCGAGATGTATAAAGGAAAGAAGACAATTCAATTTCAGTGGCAGCATTTTCTTTGTCAGTTAGGGATTTCCTTCCCTAAAGTGTGTTCAGAGACCCAGTTTCTGTACCTTTGGTTTATACTCACTTGAGGTAATCCGTGAATGATATATATGAAAGAGTGTAATATAAATTTGACTTGGATAGTCCTCAACCCATCTTCTCTTTTCTTGTATCTTTTCTGTCTCAGTTCAGGTATGGATGGATCATAGGTAGGTGTCTCGGTGATACCAGGAGAAGTCATATTTCCATATTTGGAGGTAGTATTAACTGTGTTTTCTGTTAGTACACCCAATTTTAGGCCTGGAGCTTTTGAGTTCACGTAGAGTACAGGGTCCAGCACAACACAACAGAACAAAAACACGTTCCCATTAGCAGGATCTACTCCTCTTTGCAGTGGGACTAATGGTCTGACGGTCCTTTTGGTGGATTCATTACCTGACAAAAGAAGACTGGTTTCCTTTGTTGGATGGTCAGTATTTTATTCTAGAACCATCATTGGCATGCACTCGGTACAGTTCCAAATAATGTTTTTACCAACCTCCGTGGGCTTCAAACACTTTGTCTCATCTTTCTTGTTCCAGCTCACAATGACTCTTTCCCCATGATTGCTGATTTATTTAGCATCCGTACAGTGACATTAATTTTCTGGCTACTTGTTCTGGCTACATTTCTATTTTACACCATCTTAAGGAACAAAAAACGAGACTGTTTTTTGTCTTGGATTTTTTTGTTGAATATTTAGTCAATTGGATGATGGCTGATGGGTTGTGCAGTTTCCCCATAGGACTGGTTCATGAAGTTGCTCATCACTCATTAGACAGAATCACTCTTCTATGTAGAGAAGATTGCCGCGTTCAGGAAACAGTTTTCATTATATGGATTTGCTGTTGCTGCTCGAGTTGACAAATTCTCTTTCTGTACCAAGATGTGTATGTGTTGTCCTTTTCATCGGTTGCCTCTTAACTGCCTGTGATGATAGGTCCATCTGGGGGTTGGGGGTGGGGAAGATTATTTCTTGTTTCTTTTTAGTAAATGCAGGTGAGTCAGTCACGGAGGCTCCAAAATTGGTCTTTCTTTTTTAAGCACCTCCAAGTATAGATTTGATTTCGGACAGTTCACACATGTGTGGAATTAGGTGAGAAAACTCATGGGGAGAAAATTTGTTTTGTTTTCATTTAAGTGCTAGCAGTTGAACTTAGGAGCCCAACAAAAAGCACTGGACAAAGTGTCTTTCTTGGGATGTGTCTTCCTTCTTCTAAATGTGCTGTTGGGGCCATGAATACTTCTGAATACGCTCAGAATGAAAATAGAACACCAGGTAGCAGTCTTGTCATTAATTATCCTGTTTTTGCTGCTGGAAACTAGAAGTGTTTGAGATGGGGTTCAGATGAGCTCCCCGCCTGGAGGAGTATTACCCAACCAGACTATAAACCACATCAAAGTGTGAGCATGTCAAGGAAGGTGGCAAGTTCATAACCATAAGGTTAAATGATACACTGTTGTAACTTATAGTAGAAACATGTGATACTGTTATCAGAATAATCTGATATGTCCCACTTTGGTATCTTTCCATTTACTTTCGAAACAATGGGCCAGAGTTAAGGTTCCCAACCTAAAACCCAAATTAAGACTCGAGGATCTCCTGAATTTGGTGGCAAACAAAAATCCTGCAACTGAATTGAGAGAGACAGTGCAGTTACAACAATATGTGACCACGAGGACATGACATGCTTCACTTGGCTTCCTGATCTGGTTGTCAAAGAGCCACCTGACGCACCGTTCCATGTTGGGAGTTGGGGGGAGGGTTCCGTCTGGAAATGGCGTTAAATAGTAAGTAAGACCAGAGGATCCATAGCCCACCAGGTGCAGCTGGTTTGAATGGTAGCCCTGCCATCAACTACTGTGTGTACTCTTGAGTTACTGTGTGTAACTCTGAGTCTCCATTTTGCTATCTGTGAAATGGGCACAAAAGTATAATCTCTGTTCATAGGATGTTTAAGATTACGCAGTAATAATGCGTGTACAATACGCACAACCTGGCCCTGGCCAAGTGCTCATTGAATGTTGGTTAAAACAGGAAACCCCTGAAGGAGGCAAACCTTTCTAACAGGAAAAGATTACACCTACAGACCTCCCCAGAAAATCATGGATTGTTTATCGCTTGGAAAGCTCATAGCTAGCTAGCCAAGATTTGGAGGCATTTATAAACGTTACCCTTCTAGTATATATTGTGGTTTAAAGGTAGTTGTCAATAATTCCAGGAAGGAAGGCTAAGGGAGGGGGAGGGGTATGTGGCCTAAATCCTGTGGTTTTTAATGGGCTCAGGCTCAGAATTGAGAGGAGCTGCTCCTTTCCTCCTGGTTATACTTGTGGCCTCTTGATTATCATTTGCCCCCAAAGCTCTTGGCGCTCCATCTTCTGTTCTTGGTGGTGAGAGGGGTCTTGGTGTTCAGAAGTCAAGATAGTGTGCCTCCAGGGTAATTGGCAGAAGGGGGGCCATTTTAGGGGTTCCTACTTCACCATTGTGGCCTGGAAAGTTCCTCGCACAAGGCATACAGCCTTCTCTTTGCTTTCACTCAGTGTATGACATTCTAGAAGTGTCCTAGTCTGACTTCACTTCTACGAATCCCTGAAAGCATAAATACAAATAGGTCATAAAATAGAAATCAGACTTCCCCCTAAATACAAGCCCTCTCAGGATACCAACAAATTAACCTATGGCTATTTCCTGAGCCACTAATTAGTTACCCTCCCACGGGTAGAAACACCATGGAGGCAAAAATTCCTTGGTTTCCTGTTTAACTTCCTTGCTTTTGGCGAAATTCAGGAAGTTTTGAAATTAAATGATTTTTGAAGTTGTGCATTATCAAATGTCAGAGTAGAATTACCTGAATTACGCCGTTTCCGTTTCCGGATGTTGATTTCTTCCTTCTAATTACAAGTACTCCAAGAAGAGCTAGTTTTTATAACCCAGCATGAGAGCAAGTAACTCGCGTTTCTTCAGGCTGATTTCCTGAATCGGCCTGAATACAACTGCTTAAGGCTCGAGATAAATGGTCCCTGTTCTGTCATTGTCGTCATCATCATCATATTTTACGTGCTAAGGGTCACTAGGGAAATGGTCTCCTGATGGTCAGATCTTGTGCTTGATATTTCCAAAGGAATCTTTCCCTGCTGATAGGTAACATAGAAAACTTGTTTCATTTCTTTTTCTTTTTCTTTTTCTTTTCCTTTTTTTTTTTTTTTTTTTTTTTTTTTTTCTTTTTTTTTTTTTTTTTTTTTTTGTTCGTGGTTTTCCATAAAGAGTGATATTTACAATGAGGACGTTTTATCTGTGTGTTAAATGTTATTTTAAACTCATTCAGTTGGTTTAGACATATTTATCAAATCCAAGTGTACTTTTAGGTATCTTGCTGTTTGCTCATGAGAAAAACCAAAAAATAAAAAATATGCTTGTCCATTTGAGAGGATTCTGCTGTACCATAAATAAGTGGCTGGAAAGTCTTTTGAGACAGCTTTTTTGTTGTTGATTTTTGCCCCTCTCCCAAATAACTACCCTGGGAAAGAGAAAGGAGATGAGATTTACATCTCTGGCAGATCAGGAAAAAAATCTTAATGTGACCCTAGCTTTCAGAATTATCCCTTGACTCTTTTCCTAATTTTTCTGACCGTGGTGCATGGTCTCTACTGAATGATTATGTGGGTTCAGTATCAATCAGCAAAGGGTCAAATCATGCTATTGGTTTTTAGAAGCAAAACTCATCCACCTCCTGGGCCCCATCCCACAACCTCCCTCCGTTTCTCTAGAGTCGGTGGATTGTCAGGTTCTGAACTTGGTTCCTAACAAGTGTTGTGTAAAACAAAACAAATAAGTCTGTTTCCTTGTTCCTATATTTTTAAAATTCATAAGATAGGGCTTCAATTTCCTTGTATAAGTTACGTTATGAAAGCAACCTCACAAAATAGTCTACATCCAGTCTTGCTCCCTCTTTGGAAATGGCGGTAGTGTCTCTCTTATTTTTAATCTGGGGGCAGAGCAAAATGGTATCAAACTCTATCGTACTTTTTTCTCTCCCCATCTCCTTTATGTTCAGGCCACCACATGGGAACTCAAAACTAAGTGGCTCAAAACTTAGCAGAATGTTGTACTGTCTACCACTTCTTCTTCTTTTTTTTTTTTTTAAAGATTTTATTTGTTTGTTAGAGAGAGAGAGAGACAGAGCACAAGCACAGGCAGACAGAGTGGCAGGCTAGAGGCAGAGGGAGAAGCAGGCTCCCTGCCGAGCAAGGAGCCTGATGTGGGAGTCCATCCCAGGACGCTGGCATCATGACCTGAGCCGAAGGCAGCCGCTTAACCAACTGAGCCACCCAGGCGTCCCTGTCTACCACTTTTTGATGGCTTATTTCGCACCAAGAACTAGGTTAAGTACGTGCCATCTCTTTCATTCGATCAGTACAATGAAGTAAAGTAGATATTAGCATCTGTGTGCTAAACAGGGAATCTGAAACTTTGAGAGGTCAATTTCACATAAGTAGGAAATGAAAAGTCCAGAATCTGATCACTGGGCCCCCACTCTCAAAAAAACACGAATGTGGTAAATGTGATGGGAAAACGTAGTAGAAAATAAAGCAGTGTGATGCTCCATCACCGAAAATCAGCTGTAACTCAGATACCAGGTTTCCCCTCCTCCTGGGAGATGCCAGCGTCCATCTGCGCTCATATGAGGGCTCGTAGGGATTACCACGTGCTCCTGTCACACCTCAAGGAAGATAACAAATCATCATCCCCTCCCTTCAATGTTCTGACCCAGCCTTGGCAAACGGCCTTCTCAAATGAAAGTGGAGGACGAGAAGCAGAGTAACTATCCAGGCTGCGTGATAACTGCCATATTTCCCAGTTAAGTAGAACATTGTCACCCTGACATTCAAGACTGAAATGAAGAGGCATCATGTTGCGAATTTCATGCATGGTTTTAGTCAGATGCCTTCCAGTGTGTACGTACTCTTTGAAAGAGAACAGGAGTCCCTGCACCTATACCTGCATTTGCTTTCTGTATATTTAGGAGTGGTACTGTGGTTCTCCAATGAAAGCGACTTCTGCTCCAGGTCTTTGTGCTCTTGGGCTAACAATCACAAGAAGTAGGTATCCAATAACTTAATACAATAATACTTATTGCCGATTAAGTGTACTCCCATAGCTGTGTCTTGGAGCCCAGCTTTGGGCTCTGTACCGAATTCTCTTTCTTTGAGAGCATTGACACCTGGGGACTTGGTTCCATTGAGGTTTTTTCCTATATCCCATACATCCATGCGGAATACTAAGTTCTTCGTTAAATTACAAATCAATTGCCTGGCGATACAGCTGGACAAGGAATGTTCCAGAAGACTTTGGTTTTTGACTTTAGCTGATAGTAATTTTCAGATAATGATGCAAGCTTCCACACAATGTGCGACCAGGCCAGAATTGGGAGCCATTTTGTTGAGGAAACTAAAAATCCTCACCCTTTTAAAAGACTGAGCGACAGCCGACTAATCCCACATTATTTCCTGAATTCAAGGTTACGTTTTCTGCCTCCCCCAGACTAACGTCACTTCTCCACGTTGAGAAAGAAGCGCAGCGGCATTTGGCTTCTGTTGACCCCCCCCGCCCCCAAACCCAAATCACTGACCCTTTGTTTTTAGTACTTTGCCATTTTGCTTTTGCTTTTTTAATTTGCTTGTGACTCTCTGCTTCCCCCATCTTTTTTTTTTTTTTGGTACAATGATTCTTACCTTGTCTTTCCCCAGTCCGTTTCTGACCTGGAGAGACGTGCAGCATGTTATTGTCAGGACTTCCCGTGCGGGACATTTGAACGCTAATGACTGGAAAACCAATGCTGCTGGTTTTAAGGGTGAGAATTTCTTTCATATTCTGTCACAGGCAAAATATTTTTATTTTTCCCCCATTTTAAATGGAGAGCTGGAAGTAGGATCCCTCCAGAGAAACTTGAAATTGTGTGCTGACACACAGAGAGCTGGCCCTTGGAGGAACTAAAAGGCAGATGGATTTTTTTTTTTTTTTTTTTTAATTCAGACAACACAGAAAAGGCAGATTTCCTTGGCTTCCCACATCATAGGTCAATTTCTTAAAAGACAACTGACTTCCCAGGGTAGTCGACCTGTGGGGCTTCTAGTTAGTTTGGGGTTGCTGTCATTGGTTACCTGAGTGGTGTTTGTAACAATGTATGTGAAACATCCTCTTCTTCTATAGTGATTACTTCCATTTCAGTAAAGACTGGTATATTTTGTTCACTGTTCGTTTCTAGGCCATGCTTGCTTTGTTTTTGGTTTTGCTTTCTTAAACTTCCACTAATAGCTAACTCTAAGACATTACTTTATGCAAATGAAAAGTGCTTATGCAACTTTGTAACATACAGTCTTTATACAATTACACACATCATATCACAAGTGCTGTTTTTCCGGTGGCTGAGGATTATAGTTCCCTCGAACTGTCTTACTAATGGTGAGCAGTTTGTCATCACCCATAATAAACTTTATAACAAAAAGAAAATAATCACATAAGGCTGATGTCCTAAAGTGTCACGTGACTTAAATTTTAATCCACTAATATGTTATAGCAAAGATTACTCTCAGTCATATTTGCAGACTTAAATTTACTCCCAAATAATGTTGGTATCATTGTATATCCCTGTGGATGAAAACTAGTGTTCCATACCATGGGGGACATCGGCTCAATAATTGAGGTTCTGGTCTTCAGGTCTTTGGTAACGTGTCAAATAATTCTGGGCAAGTCATTTAAGTACTTTGGGCCCTAACTTCCCCATCTTGAACATTTTAGAAGCTGAATAATATTACCTACATACGATTTCTTAAATATGATTTTAATATATCTTCAGTGAGTTATATCCAGTGTATGCAAATATCCATGCTGCAAATGTAAAATGTAATTTTAAAAATTACTTGTATTTATAGTCTCATGTTTAGCCAAATACACCAGATAACCAGTGTCCTATAAAATATTTCTTTGGTTAACATCTTCACTGAAGACGTCACTCCATGTTTAGAAAAAGAAGAATATCCCTCTGTTTTTGAGTAGTAGGAGACACCTCTCCTTACTCTTAAACTATATAATGTAGCAGTGTTCAGTGAGCTTTTAATCTAAAGAGTTGTAAATCCTTGTTGGGATCACATAGTCTGAAGCCCAGATCATGATACTAGATCCCAAAATAGCAATTGCTTCACGTGGCATCAAAAACATGGGAGATTTCAGTTGTTGAAGAAAATCCAGGATGTGCTTTGCCATAGGATGTTTCTTTTTGACGAGCATCTGCACCCTCCCGAGCTCTTACTTTCTAAATCCAGGAGGCTGAGAGGGAAGAAGGAAGAAGGGACCAAAACGTAACTTTGGCTGGTTCAGGGCTCTGCAGTAAACTTTTTAGCAGAAGGTCACAGACGAAGCACATTGACCTCCATGAAGCTGAGGAATCAACTTTAACCCAAATAAAAGTCTTAGTTTTACTTATTCCTTTTTGGCAAGTTAAAAAGAGCAAATGGTTCTAATAAAAACCGTAGCTCTTTTGAAAACCTCTGTTGGTTTTGGAGAGGGGGAAACAGGATTTAGACTAACTCCCCAGATCCAAACCTGAGTCTGAAGGGGGCTCTGCAGTGCTCTGGCAAGGAGGAAAGAGCATTTTACTATTGCACGTGGCAATATTTAGTATACGGTTTCACCCTTCTCTTAGCTTGCTGCCAAGAGTAACAATTAAAGTTCGCTTTTTCATAGATGAATTACCCTGAACGGTCTGGACTCCCAGTGGAATTGTTTTGTAATTTTGTTGATGGCAAGCCCTATATTTCATCTAAACATGATCAGAATAATTTTTTAAAGAGCTATATTCTTCCCTATCCTAAGCATTACCATCCCCTCCCTGGTGTTCCACAAATAAAAGTGATTAAGGCAGAGGCTCGCAGGAGAAGCCATGTGCTTTGGGGAAGGAAAGGATGCAGGTCACTGGGATAGAACAAAGATGGGCGACTTTTTATGAAATAAGAACTGAACAAACCAAAAAAAAAAAAAATAGCTAATGCTTGGAAGGGCTTCATGCAATGAGAGCTTCATGAGAGCTCGTATTTTAAATGAGGTCAGCTAGTTGTTGCAGCTTAGCAGGAACACGTGGCCACACATTTGTCCTTAGACGGGAGAAGCCCAGAAGTTGCCTTGCAAACAGGATCCTGTGGCCACTGGCTGCTCTTCTCTGAGCCACTTAAGTCCTGATGCAGAGTGAGGTGTGTGCTGGAAAGGCATCCAAACACATCTGTGCTCCCCAGGGCTTGCTTTTGTTCCCTTAATGTTGAGCAATTTAAGTTGTTTGAAGAGTGTTTAAAAAACAAAAGCAAACGTGGAAAGATAGAAAAAAGGGGGGGGGGCTGAGAAGAGTTTCAGGGATGGCTTGGTAGGTGCACATCCACACTGGGGATGTCAATATCAACTTGAGAATTTCCTTCTGCCGCTGAGAGTAGCAACCAATTCGGTATGGGGGTCTTGTCATCGATACACTCGATAGTCATCACTGATCATTTCAGAGAAGCCAACACCCTAAAGAACAATTCCTCACCAGCCCCTGCCAAGTCCTGACATTTCTGCATGCAGGGTCCTTACATTTCTTCAGACAGAGCCATATGTAAGACAGTCCAGGCAGAGAGCAGAACCAGATGATCAAGCAGCTGGTTGGTGTGGGCCTCTCCGCCAGGCAGGGCTTCATGCATTCTAATCCACATGTGCTACGGACCTGGAAAATGCAGCTGCTGGCTTCCTTTTGACGGGCACAGGCGAGGAGGTTAGCCTTGAAAAACCAAGAAATGTGGCTCTCTGCTGACTCATCTCTGTTTCTCCAAGAGTGGGATTACCCTGAAGTTACGTGCTGATGAGTTAGATACACAGAGTTTCCTCCTCCTTTTTCTGTGTTCTCTTTATAGGAACATGCTATAAACCATCAGATAGATTATCTCACAGCTTGAGGGAACACCTCAAGCTGGAAGTTACTCATCAGTATTTTTACGCTAATTGTATCTTAATTTTTAACAATTTTAAGTGAACTAAGATGATTCTTTCTGCTTTGTAAATAATAATAATAATCACTTATAGTTTAATTAATAGGTCTTTTGCACATGATCTGTTTTTCTAAGTAATTGTAGTCCAAGGAATGCATACCTATGGAAACTGACTAAACATTATTTGGATGGTTCATTGTGTGAATAATTTTAGCTAAATTTCATACACATTCTGACTTTAAACTTCCTCCAGAGATAGTTGCCTTAAAAATGAATAAATACCATGCACTTATCAAAGAATCTCCTTGAGGTTATTCATGAGGGTAGGAAAGTATTTGTATGAGGCCAGATGAACAGATGTGATATTTGCCGCTAGAAAACTGAAATCCAAATTCCCGTATTCTGCTACCGATCAGCATTTGCAATGCCGGGAGATGGCTTTAGCATTAAATCATTTATTCGGGTTTTTTCCCCCCCAGTGTTATTTCCTTCTCCTTTGATGCTTTCCTTTCCCTCTTATGAAAAGTCTTCTCTAGTTTTATGGTGTTTTGTTTTGTTTTTCTTTTCCATGCTTTTTAATACCCCGTCCATGCTCCTTAAAATGCACAAATCAGCTGTAGAAGCAAGGGCTTTTTGCCATTTGAGCGGTTTTCTTCACAGGACTTAATTCATGCAGTCTCTTCCTTTATTTATTTACAACTACTTGCTGAGTACCTTCAGCACACCAGCCCAACACATGAGGTACACCCAGAAAGGGGAAGCATAAGGAAATGTCTAATCCGATCTGGCCACAGAATGACTTACGAACAGAAACAGAAATTACGCTGCACTTTTCTTCCCTTCGGTCAAGCCCAGATGATCTGCCAGGTCATGTTTATAAGTAAAAAGAGTCAATGCAGACTTCCCTGGTCATCAAAAAATGCAGCCTAACCTCCCCAGGAAAAGGCATCTGATGTAGCGACTCTCTTTCGTGGCAAGTCACAGATATTTTGACCAGCTCTGTTTGTGCATAGAGGATCCATGGACCAAGCCCAGCACGCTGAGGACATTCTTCTAGAATCCATGGCTCCTGTCATTTCAGGAAGCACTTCGCTTTTTGTTCTACTGCTTTAAGCTGTGGAACTTGCAAACCCACCTCTCCCATCCTCCTCAGTTGCCTGGGCTGTGCCCAGCAGGCTGATCCTCCCCTGCCTCCTCTCCCTTTCCGGCCCGGGTTTGTGGATACACTTACTTACAAGTACCATTGAATGCATGCAACACTGGTGCTCTAGTTTTTTTTCAAAGTGTCTGTATTTGGATTATATGACTGTATACAGTTAAACTCTCTTAAATTTAGGAACAGGAATAGACATCAGATAATAAATTAGGACCTTCTGTCATCTTTACTAGGCGAAAGAATGAAAAAAATGTCATTGAAAATCAAAAATGACAACTAAGTGAGCGAGGTTACCACGCCCTCCATTTCACTGCCCTCCCAGACTATGTAAGTCTCTCTTTTTCTACCAGCATGTTGCTGAAACCTCCTCATCCCCAATGACTCTTTCTTTGACCACCACTAAACTACTAGACTTTTTTTTTTCATTTCTAACTGATTTCCCACCATGGGAAAACAATTGACAGTCTAACATGACTTCTTAGCCTCCAAGGCCCTAACTTTTAATAACCTTTATTACCTTTAATTGCCATCATTTTATTTCCACTGGCAGGGCTGGTAATTTTAAGATGTTCCAATATATTTTTAATACCTACCTGTCTTGCTTTCAGTTTGTAACACTTATTAAAAAGAATTAGCCGTGCTGAAACCATTAAGCATGCCATGTGTTGAATTGAAACTAGTTTTGAAATGTGTTCTTTTTGGAGGGTGTGAAGTGATTTCTGATGTATTACCGTTTGAAAGGGTAAAGCTATATTTTATGTTATTATTTCACTGCACAAATAATAGTTCATCTTTGCCACTTAGCACGTTCGGGAGATGTTGGTTGTGATGAATAAAGCTACATAATGCGCCTTAATTGGTAATCTGCACATCACATTTCTGAAGAAAGGTCAAAGTGAAATGTTATTCACCTGGTCAGTGTCAGGGGTGATATTAGAATCAGATACTTGATTCCAGTCCCCGTCCAACCCACAGAAATAAGTCATTGAGGTCTTCTCTTCTAATGCAAAGAAAAATAGGAGTAAATACATTTGATTCTATGGAATAAAATGTGCTCATTGGAAATACCCCCTGATTTTCTTTCAAAATTCCATGTTTTATACTGTTGTACTCTGTGAACTCCATTTCATTTAATATGATTAACTTGAAGCCTTTCCTTTTCCTGTTTACTGATCATTGAATACATGAGCTTATCTTCTCGCTCATTCACCAAAAATAAGATGTGAAACCCTTAATTTCGGGATTTTATCTTTAGCCATTTGTCTGGTAGGTGATTTACCTAAATATCTACCTGAGAACAGCTATACAGAACACCTGACAGGAAACTGTTTGATCGCTGCTTAATCTAGAGTCCTGCATCCAAAATATCCACTTGTCCCATCAGAGGGTTCCACTCATGCTTCCTAAACATGGTAGGTTTAAAAACGCCCTCTGCCAATGAAAAATGGTGTTTTCTCCATGTTGATCTTTGAGCGGTGG
Organism: Mustela nigripes; assembly: GCF_022355385.1. Taxonomy (NCBI): domain Eukaryota; kingdom Metazoa; phylum Chordata; class Mammalia; order Carnivora; family Mustelidae; genus Mustela; species Mustela nigripes. The sequence continues at coordinate 75,170,453 of NC_081565.1, read as the reverse complement.
CATTAGGTTTGTTAGACTTTGGGGACGTTTTGTTCACTTGTGTTTTGCTTTCTCATCTCAAAGTACGTAAGTTTTAAATGCATGTGGTTTCACACTTAAAATCCGTCTTCAAAATGGAATTAAAATGATGGTTGCTCTAAGTGACTATTATCTCTCTACCAGATATAATTAGTTAATGAAGGGAATTATGTGTGGAGTAGTTTTGTGGCTTTGCCACAGTCTTAAGAACCTTTAAATTCTAGTAGACAGTCTGTTATTGATATTTTCTGTGGCCTTTGAGGAAGCCAATTAAAGTTTCTGTATCTTGGTTTTGTAGAATGTGGGTAGCTCATACCAAACATAATGAGAAGGCTGAGTTGAATGAAAAGTGCTTTGAAAATGGAAAACACCGAACATAAAAAGAGTCCTTTAAAAAAAGGGGGGGGGGGGTCTTAAGTGTATATTTTCACATGTCACAGCTTCCTGCTCCTTGAAATGAGGATACAAATATAGAACTATGTTGTGAATCAGAATGCTCGGTTGAGGTTGAAATTAATTAAATTACCTTGAGTGGGACCAGAGAAAAAATGAATTAAGGACTTTGTAATAAAATCATCACTAATACATCATATACTTTTTAATCCCATAATCACATATCAATATGACTGTAGTATAATCATATATCAAACACAGCTACACTTAAGTTCTTTTTTGCAAATGAGCTTTAATGTTTAAATGTCACCTTGGCTTCAACCTACTAAATCTTAACAGTTGTAATTAATTGCTTCAACATAGGAACTAGTGATAGAAATCTGAACTGATTGTGGCCATCAATGTCCTCCTGACTCTTGAGTCATTAACATACAGTATGCAAGCTGTGAGCATAAAATATTATTTTTTAACAATATGCAAGAGCTTGTACACTCAGAGAGAGTCGATATCCCTTTTTGTGTCATCTCCTGATGAAAATCAATTTCACTAATTCTAATGAGGCTGGAGTTCCCCAGGTATTTTTCAGAGTCTTCCTTCAGCGTCTAAGTTTGGCTATTAATGGCCGCCAATCTTGGTATTTTGTGGTTACAACTGATATTCCAGGCAAAGATAAAAATCATCAAGTCCTAAACCTGATGATCAAAATGCGATCAACCAGGGCCAAAGCTATTTTCAAGCCAAAAGTGTGTTGTGACTAAAAAGTAATGAAATGGATTTCTGTGAAGCGCTAATAATTGGATTCTGACTCCAGTTACAAAAAGAGATAGCCATAAAGGATTTAAGCCAAGACTGTCTTATCAGAATACATATACCCACACAGACACATTCTCTTAGAAAAGTTTTGTTATTGTTGTTTGTTTGTTTAGAAAGGCTTTTAAAATTCAACAACCATTTTCTTAGTTGGAGTTTGGTGTTTGTTTAAAACAAAGCAAAAAACTCACTCAATAGAGTGCTTCAGAACCTGGGCTCCCAAGTCAGACAGCCTGGGAATGATTCTCAGCTAGCTAGACAAATAAATAGTATATCTGGTCATCTGTACACATTCTTAAACCACATTATTAGAGTAAGTTTACATATGATAAAAAAGCACTATTTTCGGGCGCCTGGGTGGCTCAGTCAGTTAATTGTCTGCCCTCAGCTCAGGTCATGATCCCGCGTTCCTGGATGGAGCCCCCCATCAGGCTCCCTGCTCAGCGAGGAGTCTGCGTCTCCCTCTCTTCTGCCCCTCCCCCTCACATGTTCTCTCTTGCTCTGGTCTCTCGCTCTCTTTCAACTAAATAATCTTTAAAAAACACACACACACACACATGCCATTTTAAGTATACACATGTGTATGCCCACGTACCCCTCACTGGAATCAAGGATAAAACATTTCCATCACCCCAGAAAGGTCTTTCGTGCTCTTTCTAGTCGCCTACCCAGCCCCCCATCCTGCCCAAAGCAACTGGTATCCTTTCTGTCCCTAGAGATTATGTTGTTTTTTGTAGACTTTTATATAAGGAGAATTATTCAGAAGTGGTTCCTTCCTCTCTGTATAGTATTTTTGAAGTTCCTCTGAATTATTAGTTATATAAGGAGTTAATTCCTTTCTATCACTAAGTGATTGCCTATGGTGGAAATGTACCACAGTTTATTCACTCGTTCAGTTTTCATGGATGACTTTGTGGTTTCCAGTCCAGGGTTGTGCACTGAGCTGGTATGAGTATCTACCTACAGGTCTGGGGTGTGGAGAGACACAGCTTTGTAAACGTGAGACGGTCAGTAAAACTCTGGTTTAAACAGTGACCCTGAGGAGGGAGGAGCTGCGCCCGTGTTTCTAACCAGCTGTGTAGAGCTTCAGACAAGGCAGGCAACTTAGACAAAGATTTGGTCAAGGAACAAGTAGGAGGCCTTCAGCGCTGGCATGTGCGGCAAAGGGAAGGCTGAAGAAAACAGTAGCATAGACAGAATTCGGCACAGTTCTTCATTCGTAGTTTGCACGGAGCTAGAACTGCCATCTGTAGGTCATGCATCGTTCTCATGTTTAATATTGAATTAATAAACAGTTAATGTTCTGTTAAGACTTTTGTATGATAAAAATTGAGCGTAGAATGTGTGGCCATGCGTCAAGCTGTGCCATTGATGTGAGGTGGGGGTAGCTTAGCGATGCAGTGAGCTCCTCTCTCACTTTCCCATATACACACCCTGCTTTATATTCGCTATTTTCTTGTAACACATCGGTTCTCTCGCCACATATCTTTTTAGTCTGATTTGAGTTATGGTTTTCATTTGTCAGTGATTTTAGTGGATGATTCCGGATGAAGGGTTAACTTCCTTGTTTGTGTGCTCGGTTTTTCTCTAAGACTTCTTGGATTTCAATAAATGGGCTTGAATATTTTGAGAATATTTTGAAAAAAAAAAATCTGATCGCTAATGAATTGTATTAATGACACATATATAAACTCGATCAGAGGCATAAATAACTGTAATTAGAGGGCAGAAGATTCTGGAGAACTTGACTTACCATTGGCAACTGAAGCTGATCTGAAATAGGTTCTGGGGTGGCTACATGTTTTGTTTGTTTGCATTTCTCCGAGGATTGGGATTAAACATGGATGAGACCTCCACGGGGAAAATAACAGTCACGGGAAGAAGGGAGAGGGACCAGTGTGTATAAAGGGGCAGATGAGGTGTGATGAGGAAAGTAATTGAAAGGAAACTGACAGCAAAGCCACTTGAGTCCCACAGTTTGGAGTTCTCGTTTCATTTGAAGAACATTTTGGAGACACTGCAGGGTTTTGAGAAAGTGAGTTGGTCATAGTAATGGTGTCCAGGCAAGTTGATTCTAGTTGCTTGTCTGATGTCGGAAAGAGTTTTATTTCTTAAACTGATGTTATAAATCCATTGGTCCTACGATACGTCCTACAAAATAACATGTTAGGTAAGAAACCGATTTGCTAAAATGGGTATGAATTCTCTCGTGGCGATCATTTTTTTTTATTTTAGTATGCAATTGTATATTCCTGACCTTAAAGGCTGTGACATTCAGTGAAATTTTTGATCATCTCTTGCCTTCCTTCTAAATGAGGGAAGTTCTAGAGTTGAGATATATAATCATCTTGGCTAATTTTTTTTTTTTTTTTAAAGAAGGGGAAGAAATTCTTTTTGAAGTGACTCTTTAATAAACCCAGGGCAAAATGTGTGAGGACAAGATGGCTCCTTGAAAAATGTCAGGCCAGTAATTGTGCTTCCAGAAGGCCTCACACATCCTCTTTGACCAGAATCTTTTCTCGGGTCATCCTCGTTCACCGTGACCTTCCGAAAGCCACTTAACTTCCAATATTCAAATTATTTTTCACAAGCAGTTATAGTCTTTGTATTCACCCTGTGACTTTGCAGAAATTTAAAGCAAGCAAGCAACATAATTCTGGGCTAGCCTCTTGAGTTGCTCTAAGACGGGTGCAGGTTGTGTGACAGAAGCAGTGACAGTTTATAAATGACTTTTGCTTGAGGTTTACATGCATATATTTTTTCTTTGCCATGAAGCAAATTTAGAATCATTGTCTATGATCCTAGGAAACCGCATTGCTCATTTGAACCCACCAGAGGCTACCACCATATACTTTCTTAATGCACTGTGCGAGATGCTTCTGTCTGGAAATCATTTGCTTCTTGTCATGTTGTAGCCTCAGAAGCATCTCCGAGCCATGACAGAAGATCTGCGTTCAGCTTGGTTGTAGAATGTAATATCGTGCATCTCAGAATTCCCTGTCGAATTCCAAGCCACATTTGGCTAAGGAATCAAAGCAGATAGACAAAAATGTAAGAAATATCTGGGGTTGTCTGATGGGCTGCCATCATTGGTTGCACAGGTTATTAACTGCACTAGGGAACCAAACTGAGGGGTTGAGTAGAGATGGAAATCCAGCCTGTGTCCCAGTCACCAAGCTGTGTGTCCCAGAGGGGGATGATGTCCACCTAGAGAAAGAATTATCTTTCTCTAGTTCATGGAGATCCTACATGGCCAGCCGTATTGCACAGAATTCCACTGTAATTCCTCTCAGAATTGTTGGAGGCATGAATACCTTTTAAAAGATACTGACCCAGAGATGGTTTTGTTCCTTCTCACCTTCAGCTGTTGCTTCAACCTTGACGTTCACAAAACCACCAATAGCGAACTAACTCAGAGTCAAATAGAGCCTTCCAGTGCCCGTGATGATTTTATCAGAGCTCTCTAGACAAAGTTCGAAGTAAAATCTTAGAATTTTAAGTGAGTGTGAGTGCCAAGTACAAATCCTTTATTCTTTTCATAGCCTTTTTACCTTCTTTCATTTTTGTGACCAAAAATGATTGATGCTTCATGAATTCAAATGTATAATCACTTTCATTTGGGGTCAGTAGAAGATTCATATTCGGGGTGAAGCGTCCTTTTGAATATTGACAGACAGGGTCTGCCTGAGCATAGACACAAAGCAGTGGTGAAGGCTTTCTTCGAAGCTTCTGTGATTATCATCCAGCTGTCATGTGAAGGTGCTCCCCACGGACTCTCTTGTCTCCCATCTGTGAAATAGTTTTAAATGTGAAAGGAACCATGTGATTGAGGCACGCGGGAGAAACTCTGGCAGGAACTTGTACATATCAGCTCGGACGCCGACGTCAGTCTTCCCAGCGTAAAGGGCAGCACCAGTTCTCTGCCCCGAATCCGACTTGCCTGTGACCACACTAAGTTGGTGGTAAATGGGCACTGCATTAGCTGTGAAGACCGGTTCAGGATCCATAAGGAAGCCTGAGTAAATAAGAGGAAAAAATGGCCTTCTGATGACTCTTTTTAAAGTATGGTTTTAGTAAAGATGGCATAGCCCGTCCTTCCCCCCACCCCAAGAGATCTTTATGCTGGTGCCAGTGCCTGCAAAACAAACCAGACCCAAAGACTCAAGGAAATCCTGAAAATGAATCCTGCCCTCTCTGTACAGGGTAACTTACTTAGGCCAGGGCATCCGGCAAGGTATGGTTACATGCCGGGCGATGGCTTTGCAGAACCCATCTGGATACATCTGTGAAATAAACAGATCCAGACTTTTTTTTTTTTTTCTCCCCTTAAAATCTCAATTCAGACTCTTTACACATGTTCACATCTTGCTAGCCTTAGGCATTTCAAAGCAATTAAACTTGTATCGCACATCCCGATAATGGCTTCAACAGGCTTCGTTTTATGGTATTATAGCAGAAGACATGGTACATCCAGAGTCTTCCTTGCAAAAGCCAGAGAAAAAGGGTGTTATGATCGCTGCTGGATGTTAACAAATGTGAAGTTGTTCTTTGCTACTCGGTGCTGTTCTGCCACCTGCACGTGCCTGGCTAGCTCTAATTTGGGAAAAAGAAAAAAAAAAGTTTAGGCTTGTCTATAAAATAAAGGATCTTTTCCGTGTTAGTAATATCTTCACCCTCAGAGAAAATCCCTGATAGACACGACTGAAGAAGGTCATCCTCAGGAAGAAGAGGGGAAGGGGGTGTGGGCCAGATGTTAACTTTCCCTCCAAGACCCACATATATCTTTTTCTGCCCAGAATATTTTAATGAGCTTTGAAGAAGAGAGCCATTTTCATGCTGCTGACTTGCAGAAGGCAAAGAGGGTAAAAATGTTCCTTTGTTCGTTTGTGGTAGACAGAGTTGTGACAGAGAAAGCTGTGAGATGTCTCTACCCTCTTTGCCACCTCGTCATTCTGAGGATGATGCTTGATTTGAGAAATGAGTTGCAAGAAATACTATATGTCTTATAGACAACGTAGTCTGCCGTCATCGACAGATACGTATGTGATGCAAAGATTCTGAACACTTGGGATTGAGTCCGTGTGACTTTGGGCAAGTTCTTTTAATGTTTATGAGGCTTACTTTTTCAGCTGTAAAATGTGAATAGTACTATCTTGCCAATAGGACTGTTGTAAAGATTTCATTAGTTAATACGTAATAAAAAGCATATGTGAGATATTATTTTTACCTCCCATATAAAATTTCTTCTGGGCATCTTATTTTGGGAAGCATGCTTGATACATTAAATGTTCTTCAACTATAGAGATGGGAAGATTAGTTAAAATAGTGAGATTTAAATGCATTAAATAGAACCTCTAGAGCATTTACTTTTTTTCAGCATTGTTACTGAGCTTGGTATTGTATCTTAACTCTGTCAAGTCCAGATTCTGGCCTGGGAATGAACAGAGTTTAACTCCTTGAGTGATATGCCTCCGAAGAAGGAACTATGTAGAGCAACCCATGTTCAATGAGTGAGGGATATCTATAGGTTAATTAAGGGAACTTATTTCCCTAAAATATCTCTATAAGGGAAGCCAAAATATGCGTGGTAACCCATATGAAAAGACATTAGCATGATTTACCATAGAGTCAGCCTTCATTTCTTGTGCTGCTAGCACGAGGGGAAAGATATTAGGAACGCTGTCCCCAGAGACTCAGACCCCGTGTTGGAGATTAGCCTAATTAACCAGACTTTATTAACTGGCATTCCAGGAGAGATGCTGGCCCTAAGATCCTCAGGGAGTAGCTCTCAGGACCAACATCAACTTTATCTGGGAACTGGTTAGAATCTAATGCAAATTCTGGACCTTAATTTCTTCATTGTTGGTTTTTTGTTTGTGGTTTTTTTTTTTTTTATTTGTATTTAAGTAGAGCTGACACACAGTGTTACATTTGTTTCAGATACACAACAAGTGATTCAACTTCTCAATACATTATGCTCTGTTCACAAGTGTCTCTGCCGCCATATGCAATTACGTTATCACTGAGCGTGCTCCTGGTGCCATGCCCTTTGCTCCTGTGACTTATTCATTCCCTCTCTGGAAGCCTGAGCTCCCATTCCCTTTCCTCCCCCCTCCCTATGGCACCCATCAGTTTGTTCTTTGTATTTATAGGTCCAATTCCACTTTCTGTTCATCCATTTTTTTTATACTCTGCATATGAATGAAACTATATGGTATTTGTCTTTCTCAGTCTGATTTACGTCACTTGGCATGTTGTCACAGATGGCAAGATCTCATCCTTTTTTATGGCTGTGTAACATTCCAGTGTGTGTTTGTGTGTGTGTGTGTGTGTCTGTGTCTGTGTACCACATCTTCCTTAGCCAGTCATATATCTGTGGACACTTGGGTTGCTTCTATAATTTGGTTATTGTCAATAATGCTGCGATAAACATATGGACACGTATGCTTTTCTAAATTAGTGTTTTTCCTTTCTTTGTGTAAATACACAGTTGTGGAATTCCTGGATCATGTGGTATTTCTATTTTTTAAAATTTTTTAGGAACCTCCCTACTGTTTTCCACAGTGGCAGCACCAATTTCCCATCCCACCAGTATGTCACAAGGGTTTCTTTTTTTTGCCACCTCCTGGCCAACGCTTGTTGTTTTTTGTGTTTTTTTTACTTTAGCCAATCTGACAGGTGTAAGGTGATCTCATTGTGGTTTTGTTTTGCATTTCCCCAGTGAAGAGTCACGTTGAGCGTCTTTCCACGTGTCTCTTGGCCATTTGTATGTCTTCTTTGGAAAAAATGTCTATTCAGGTCCTCTGTTCATTTTTTAATCAGATTGTTTGGGATTTTTTGGTGTTGAGTTACAGAAGTTCTTTATATTGGACATGACTTTAAAACCACTAATCAGTGGGACCCAGCAGTGTGGGCTTCCCCAAGTCCTCTGGGTGATTCTGATGCTCACGCTAGTCCGGGAACCGCTGACCCAAGTCCTCCCCTGCACATAGTGAATCACCTTTTTTTCCTACACGTCTAAGTGCTACCAGTCCGGTGCTGCCCTTAGAAGACATGAAAACATAGTCTCAAATCATTTCTTTTTCCAGAATTTGGATAGGGAATCCTAAATCTGAAAAGTGCCTTTTGTACCCAACTGCACTCATGCTTTTTTTTTTTTTTTTTTTTTTTTTTTTTTTTTTTGCCAATTGGACTCTAACCCTCTGTTTTCAAATTTTGTATCTGCCCCCCACCCTTGGAAGAAAAACAAAAACAAATAAACCTTTTCCATCATCCTACTGCCTTCATTTGGTCCTCCCTTATACAACTAAAAATTCCCAGCAAGTCCTCTGAATTAGCTGCTTCCTTACTGGTGAGCCCCTCTGTAATTCTCTGCAATCTTGCTTCCACTTCCACCTTTGAAGTGAAATTACTCTGTGAGACTTTCAACCATCTCCTGCTTGCCAAATCAGAAGCCCATTGTTTTTCTGTGAGGTATCCTGCTTTTGATCTACCCAATCCACAATGCTTCCCTTGCCTATTGTGATGCAAAGCCAGAGCCCTTGCTTTCGGACACTTTATTGATGCCTTTCTCTCCCTTCCTTCACCTTAGCCATTCCCTAAAGTCTGTGGTTTGGAGAGTTCTGGAGGGAACAGTGCACACACTCCCCGCCTCCTCTCTCCACCCCCCACCCCCCCTGCCCCGCCACCTCTTAGTTCCTCAGCTTGTCTCCCCCCATCTCTGCCTTCCTGTCAGTTACAAGGATCACCTCCTTATTAGTGACTTTCAGTTCTACATCGTCAACGTTGTCTTCATCCGTTACCAATCTAAATTCTCTCCACAGGGCTCCCCCATGTCATTGAAAAACTCAAAACGCCAGAAACAGGATCTTTCAGTCATCTTTTACAAAGCAACTTCTCCCCCAAAATGTACCTCGGTCATCAGTGGGGACTCTTCTCTAGATCACCCTGTTCACCATCTTCCCTCTCCCTCTCCTCAGTCTGCCACCATGTGGGCATTGTGACATTTCATTGCCTCCTCCTAAGTTGACCTCTTGTTTCGGTCACTGGGTCCATAACCTGGTTTATGATCCCTTATACCTGCCCCCTTGAAATAACCAGTTTCCTGCTTCCTTCCTTCCTTCCTTCCTTCCTTTCATATCCTATATACCAATGCCAGATCACTCCTTCTAGAATATCTGTTGAATGAATGTCATTTCCTTAATCATTGGCTACTCACTGCCTGAGGTCAAAATCCATCTGTGGGTTTTCAGGGCCACACAGCTTTCTTGAGGAAGCCACCATTCCAGATATCCTGCTTTCATTACCTAGCCCCAAAGATACCTCTATGAATCCACATCTTACTTCAGGATTGAAAAACCATCTCAAATCTTTTTCTTCTAAGAGAATACATAGTCCTCATTAATGGCCTATTTTTTTTTGAGAGCTCACAGGCATTTCCATGTTACTGTCCCTAAAACTTAAAAATGATTTGAGTCTTATGTAAATAAAAAGGAATGTTCATGAGAAGCCTTACATAGTACTTGAAACTTAGAAAGATAAGTGGTAGCTTTCTTCCTAATGAGATGGTGACATTCCCAGTCCCAAGGAATACCCTCTTCTTTGTTGTCCCTCTGCTTTGTGTTTTTCAACCATCAAAGCAATAGTGAAAAAAAAAAAAAAAAGCAACAGTGAGTAATGGCTCCTTGTCACATGAACCGTGGATGAAATAGCCATCTCTTTTCAACCACTGTTAACCACTACCTGTAAAAATGCACTCACCGGAAATAAACATCAACCAGAATTTCCGTTCCTTCCTTTTATGAGAATGTAAGGACAAAGAAAATATAAAGGAAAATTACATGAAGAATTACCTAAAAATAATATGTAAATGATTCACAAATACGAATTTTGGCTGCCCATTCACCAAGATCCTGGGGTGGTAACTGTTGGCTTAAGTTACACACCAAGAAGATCTAGGCTGGTGAGCTAATAAAGGGTCAGTCTAGTCTTCAATAAACTTTTACCTGAAGACTTTTGGAGTACATTTTAGATCTTGTTTTCGTCTCTGTCCAAATGATCCTAGTTTCCGAAAACAAGCACAGTTGTGAACCGCGTGGACCCTGGGATACATGGCTAGCTCTCTCCAAGCTGCTAGAACATTTTCCTACTTCCGTTTGAGAAAGACTGGTCAATTATCTTAAGCAAATGACTTGCTTATTATAACCACATTGGAAGCAAATTAAAAGGGAATGGCCAAAGAAAAGAAAATAATTAGACTTTTTTCTCAAAATAGAAAAGGGCCCTTGAGAGAAGGCTGGCATAATATCTCCTTAACTCTGTAAATTAAAAAAAAAAAAAATCTAATAGAAAGATATTTTTACATATGCATATGTGACAGAATACCTCATGTGTCTATATGCTGCATGTAATTAAGTCCATTGCACATGGAGAAGGGCTCACCAGTGTTTTCCTCAACCCTTCTTACTCCGTGTCTGTGCAGTGATGAGCCTGTCAAACTCCTGCAGCTGCTGACCCAACCCATCCCTCGGGAAGCTTTGAAGTACAGACACCCCCCCCCCGCCCCAGGCAGCCAGGTAGCAGTGTCTGGAAACTTCCCACATGCAAGGCCTCAGCAGCACCAGTGACAGCTGGCATGTTTGGAGCCGGCTGGAGTTGTTAGTAGAGCCTGAGATTTTAGGAAGAGCGAGGGAAAGCTAAAAACAAGCCGTGCACAATAAGGCAGGTGTTGCTCCTGCTCCTCCCCGCCACCCCCGAGTCTGCATTTTGCACCACGGGACAGAAGAAAGCGCTGTAACTGTCACTCCGGCTTTCTAAGAAGCTTTGGTACCTTTCACCCTGAAATCTTTTAAAACAGTATGAAAGGAAGAGACTGATGTCGGAGAAAGGGATTAAGGAAAGGGATGGTGTGGGTAATTCTGGAAGCGTCCTTTCCATCTGTCTGCCATATTTAGGTGTCGAAATGCTGATAGAGGACAGAGGAGCTTTGCTTCCCACCTTTTCATCCTTAGGAATCTTATACTTGATGTTTTCCTATTTTGCTATTTATTTTTACTTGAAAAGGGCAGTCCTTCAGCAGCCACCTAAGGCAAATGAAGTGTCATGGGTCCTCTCCTGTTTCACCCCCTCCCCCTATTTCACACATTTGGCTTGGTTTGATTCACTGGCTCCAAGGCGAGAGGTGGGTGGGGGGTGGCTCTGGAGGGGGCGGGGGGGAGGGGAGTCCCTGGTGGGAGCAGTCCTCTCAGAGCAGGTGGTTCAGCACAGTGAGGATCAAAGAACCCAAAGGTGCGAGGCCTCCAACAGCTGCGGGACCTCTTTGATCCCAGGTTGGAGGCTCTCCCCACACAGATCAAGCGGTGCCCCTCAAGACAGGAATTCAGTCTGGTGGTTTACTTATAGGTAGAAGAGAACCTCAGCAGCCCGAGGGCGAGGACCCCCCCCCCCATCATGGTTGGCTCTCAGCTCACCCACAGTCTGTTCTCACCCCCTTATTTTCTGCCCTGTGTTTACCACGAAGGCCCATCGCCTTCTGACCGCCCACTCTGGGCTTGCTGGTTTCCTCCTCGCCCCAGGAAACCGCACGCGGACCTGGCGATCATTTGTCCAGGAGGCTGCGTCCTGGCCCCTGGACTGTCCTCCCTGTATCTCCACCTGGTTGAAAAGTTACCAGGTGACAAAGCCCAATCCAAATGCCACCTTCCCCTCCTGGGTCACCTTCCTGACTCCAAATCTCAGCTCACGTGTATCCAGCACTTTCTCTGCACCAGGCTCTACCAGGTTCCTTCATCGCCATTGTTTGTTTGTTTTTAACCCATGGGTTTGGTGCGCTTGTTACTCAGTCAGTGCATTTGTCTGTCTCATGGTGAAATCGTTAAGTTGCCCTTATCTCATGCCTGCCTAAGAATACGTATCATTTTCTGTTTCTTCTGGGCCCTCACCGAGGTGACTATAGAGTAGTTGCCTTACACCCGCACGAGTGTTACGGTAACTAATCAGATCAGTTATTTGGATGTATTGAAACTGACCCTTTCTGATAATCAAATAAGGGAACCTAATTGACCAACCATGTTTCATATCTTGGTGATTATGTGCATCGTAACCAATATAAATAGGGTCCAACATGCCCGTTCACCCTCCGGTCACTCAATTATTGGTATTAAAAGATAGGAAAGCTCAAAAGCTTAAAAAGCAAAAAATGTTTTTTAACCAACCAAATCCTTCTAAATATATCTAAGCATAAATATAAATATTAAATCATTATTTATTTATTACTAAATATAAATAACTATAAATAAATATAAATAACTATATAAATAAATAAAATTTAAGAATATATAAATATAAAACTATAAATAAATATAAATATAAATAATTGTTATTTTTAGAGTCAGCATGAACTTTCCATTTGGTGTAATATTAAAAAAGAAGGAAGAAGGAAAGAAAAATCTTCAAAATAACTCCCTGCACTTGGTGGCTCAATCAGTTAAGCAACTGCCTTCTGCTTGGGTCATGATCCCGGGGTCCTGGGATTGAGCCCTGCCTCAGGCTCCCTGCCCAGATGGGAGTCTGCTTCTCCCTCTCCCTCTGCTGCTCCCCTTGCTCATCCTCTCTGCTCTGTCAAATAAATAAATTTTTTAAAATCTTAAAAAAAAAATAGCTGGCTCCAGGAAGGACACTCCACCAAAAAGACATAAAAGTATCCCAAGATTCACTCACTGGTTATAGCTTCCTGTGCTCTGGAACTTTTTTTTCTCCCCCCTGCTGAGCTTTCTAGCTTTTCTCTGGAATTGTTAAGGCCTCCTAGCTAGAGCTGTTGTTTCAGCTAAGTGTATCTGCTTCCAAACTGTGCAGTCATTTCCTTATGTGCTTAACGATTAGCTTCCCTCAGCACTTCTAGTCTCATCAGATAGTGGAAACACACCTGCTGGAGAACATTATCTATTTTCTTGCCTTCTCTCGTTCATCTAGCTGGTGCAAGCAAGGGAAGCCTTCAGATTCCTTAGAATAAAAACTAGCTATACTTGGGGCACAAGACAATTCCACTCTTCTCGACTTATCTGCATAAACAGTCGTGCAGCCTAATGAGGCAAATAGAATGTTTTTCAAGTATTGCAGATTCCCTTTTTTTTCAGCTTGCCCGGCATCATTCTGCTTTGTGAAATCTACCTCAATAACTTTGCCTCAAGATCTTTAATTATTCTGTAAACATGCTTTGTTCCCTCGATAGCTTTCTAAATATTGATTTTTGAATCTTAATTAATGTTCCAATTATTAATTGAATGTTTGCTGCCCACACTCGTAGAAATGAAAAATGCAGTTTGAGCTGCTTGGATTCCTCCTCACACCATTATAGTATCTAACTTTATAGAGTTTTGCATTTTACACAAAGCTTGCCCAGAGACAGCTCTGCTTGATCATCATAAAGTGATTTTCAGGCTCAGGTTTTGCTCTGAGCTTGGCATGAGAAACACGTGCAAATAAAACTAATTTCGGTACGAATGGCCATAGCACCACAAGTTATTCTCCTGGTATATTTACTATGATCGTAATTTTTTTTTTGAAAATGTGAATATTGGTTCTATACTTAAATAAATATGGTGTGTTAATGATGACTTTACAGAAGTCGGTAATAAAAAGAACAAAGCTCTAGATTCCCCTTAAAATTCTCACGTAAACACTTTATGCCACTTAGTAAATTAAATAAAATTTCTCCTCTATCAGTTGAGTTCCTTCACTTCACAAGTATGCATAGAAGCTCTCCTCTAAGCACAGGTACTCTGCAGACACTGGTGGCTGTTCCCAGTAACAGTGTGATGGCCAACTAACTTGACCCAGGTAGTCACCCAAAAAAGATCTGTTTTGGGGGCACCTGGGTAGCTCAGTCAGTTGGGCATCTGCCTTCAGCTCAGGTCATGATCTCAGGGTCCTGGGATCGAGCCCCGTGTGGGGCTCCTTGCTCAGCGGGGAGTCTGTTCTCTCTCTCCCTCTGCCCCTCCTTCCCATGTTCTCTCTTAAATAAATCAATAAAATCTTTAAAAATTTTTTTAAAAAGATCTGTTTCTGGATTTATAGGCCATTTTAAAGTATGAAAACTCTGTATTATATTTTTAAAATTGTGTCAGTTATAATCATATCTTAAAAAAAATAATTAATGCTTCCGAACTACTTAATAGCTATTTCCCTGGTTAACATCATGCTTTAAAAGAGTTTATCCGCCAACATGTTCTTTGTGCGATTATTTTCTCATTAGTATTTACTGAAAACCAAACAAGTAATTGCCAAGAGAATACATGGAGTTGGTATATTGCCAACATCACCACCCCTCTTAAAAAGATACACTTTATTTTCTTTTTTTCTTAGGCTGGGTATCATGACTGTGGACAAATACACAATTTCCAGTATTTTAAAATACAAAACATCTCCATGACCAAATAGGCTTTACCGATCTAATGGAATTCCTTCATTTATTAATATTCTATTAATATGATTTTTTTTTCCATTCACCTGCCAGTTTGTAGTCGAACTAGAACTAGCCAGCCTCTTTTCTGAACATCTACTTGGGATAGATGCATGAATGGACATTGTCTCTGGAGGGTAGGAATAGACTCAGAAAAGGAAACAAATTTAGAGCCTTTATAAAGACTCAAGGTGCTTTTCTACTTAACTCAAATTTGTTTCTCAGGCTTGAAGCATTTATTGTATTTGATGACTCTCGATGTTAATTTATGTCCTAAGGGTTGCTAGGCTGACAGTTACTAGGGACGGGGATTGGGGGGGGGGGGGCAGCAAGAGCCCCTAAGCCAGAGTGCAGGCAGCCCTCGCTTTGCCCCCACTGACCCTCCCCAGTTCCTACCCAACCTCTTCCCCTCTCCGCTCATGCCAATCAAATCTTTCATCTTTTTTCCCTAAACTGAGATCAAATGATACGTTGCGCTACTTTAAAACCGCTTGATACGATCGTGGGGACATTTGGGTGCTGGGCAGAGTCAGAGAGCCTGGCATGGCAATGCGTGTTTGGCAATAATTTCAGTCCCTCTAGGGAAAACAATGCCTTGAATGTTCACGGTGAAATGATACAGATCATTGCCTGTATTGATGGTTAAGTGATAAGTGAGAATCTGGGATATCCATGAACTTGCATAAGAAATGTCCACGATTCGGTTTCCTTAAGCCCACACTTGACATTCCTCCTATAAAGCATGGATCACTCTGACTCTGTTTTAGCGAAGGAGGTGAGATCGCCTCATGTCATGTCCTGTAACTGAAACTAAGTTGTTGATACAGACCTGCTAATATACAGTTACCAATCTGTCATGAAGTTATTGATGAGTTTTGCTTTCTTCATTTGCTTTCTTCATTCTTTTCTGGCTGTATTTCCAGGATTTTACAATACATATACATTTCTTTTTAATCAAGAAATAGTCATTTATAATAGCAGTTACAAAAGTACATGTATGAGAATCCCACAAATATTCTTGCTATCCCTAAGTCAGTTTATTCAGTTTCCTTCAGTATGTCCTGTCCAGCTGAGTACCTGATATTATAATAATGAGCCCTTACATTTGTATAGGTCTTGATGAAGAGTTTCTCACGTGGGACAAATACCAGTACTTAATCAACTCAGTAATGGTGACAGGATAGACAATCATATCACAAGGAGATTGTGGGTTAGCTATTTTTTTTTTTTTTGCCAAGAATTATGTAATTAGCAAATAGCAAGGATATAGCAGTATTTCCTAATCCTAACACACTTTTTCCTTTTTTATATGCAGTCATTTTTTTTTCCATATGTATAAATTTCTGCGAAGTCCCATGAAGCATATGAAGAAATATAAGTCCTAGCTCCTGTCATCAAGCAGTTTGCAGTATAGTTGGGGTACAAAAACATTTGCTCATGGAATTAGCCATTCAATTAATAAGACATAAGTAAAAAGTGCAGTGTGTAAGACAGTGTCTGCACATAGAAGGCACTCAAATGTTGGATGGATGCATGAATGGGTGGCTGGATGGCTAGATGGGCAGAAGCTCAGACAGACGGACAAATTTATTAGAGTTATAGGGACTAGTAAAGAGAAAAGTTCCTTCATGACAGATGGCTGAGTTTCAGTAAACGTCCATTGACTTTCATTGATCAAAGGATATTTCAAGGATAAGATAGGCTAGCGAAGCCTTCTAGAACTTGGGAGTAGAGTGTGACCCTGCAGAGAGCGGGAGGGAGGGAATTCCAGGCCAGGGTTTCAGCATAAGCCAAAGCAGTGAGGCAGAAAAAGCAAGGTATGACTGGGAACGGTAAAGGAATGACCTTCCTAAGCATAGATTTTGGTGAAAAGGTTGTTTTGCAAGTAGAATGGAACTCTATCATCGAGTGTCTTGAATTTCAAGTGGAAGTACTGAAATAATCCATAAGCATGGGCAGTGACAGATATTTTCATGTAAAATAATATCATACAGAAAATGCCTTATAGGCAACAAATCTGGCAGCAATATGACTTTGTGTTAAATACAAAGATATGAGATGGTTTGAGGTGGAGATTTTTAAGTATTTGCTGGGATTTTAGAATATTTTTTAGAAAGAACTACACATATGGATATTGCTGTATCATCATTAAAATGTTCCTATATGCAGGAAACAGAGGGTCACTGGAGGGATGGGGTGGGGGTAACAATAAATTAATTTTAAAAATATTCGAATATGTGACTGAAACTTCTGAGACCATTATGTCAAATGTAGATTTAGATCAATAGGTATTCTTACTGAGAATCACAAGATTACAACATTGGAAGACACATCTAGAGGGCTCCAAATATTGCATGCATAAAGTTTAATCAATTTTTCCTATGCTGGAGGAAAGGTAATAATTGTCTTCTGAGATGTCTGGCCTTACTCCTGGGTATGTCAGAAAACTGCCATTTCTTGCATGTGCATTCTTAGTGTGCCAAGAGAAGGTATAGACACTGTCCTTTTTCCTTAAACCTATTCATTATGTTACAAAATTGATGAGGTCATCGCTTGAAGTGGTTACCAGGTAAGGCCTTGGAGCAAAAGTCAGTGGGTTAGAACCAGCTCAACCACAGCTACTTGGTCTTAGTTCTCTCTCTGTTCCTCAGTGGCCTTGTACCATGAATGACGATCACAATAGCACCAGCATCTTCACATCTTACCTTAACAGCTTAACATCTCCATGATGTTAAGTTACACGGAAAAAGACGGTCTAGTGCCTGCCACATGGTAATAATCCATACACGATAGTCCTGTTACGAGTCCTAATACATCATTGCTGAATAATCGACATCCATTTTATGACCTTGTTAGGTTTGTTCACATGTGTTGTTATATTTGTTTTTTGTTTCTTTTTTTTAATAATGGCTAGAAAGAATGCTAAGATCCCATGGGGATATGTTTGGGCTCTTGGCCAGAACTCAGTATAGACAGCCTAGGTTGATTCTAACTTCCATGAAGCTGACCAGCCTCTTGCCTCCCCTAGTGAGCCACCTGTATGGATTTGGACTGATGGATGCGGAAGCCATGGTGACGGAAGCCGAGAAGTGGACCACCGTTCCCCAGCAGCACGTGTGTGTGGAGAGCACAGACCGGCAAATCAAGTAATACTCGTGGCAAGCAGTCAGCATAGCAATTTCCTGAAAGGGATCAGGCTGGCCCGAGTGCTCTAGACAGCCTTTGTTGTCCATGGAAGCCGAAATCTTGTGTTGTGTGTGTGTGTGCTTTTTTTTCCTAGCGTAATTATAAAATTCTCAAAGAATGTCTAGGATGCTAAGCTGTTAAATCCACATAATAGGATCCAAGGATCCTTGAAAGCATCTCACAACAGGGGATTTGGAGGACCCTTACAAATGGGCATTCTTAAGGTTTCTACTCAGCCAGTATTTCTGTTTCATGCTGCAGATGTTCTCCCTAAGTCAGGGTACTCCAAAATCCTAAAGTTGATATTCTGGAAACTGAACTCTATAACATATAATTGCGAATTATATTTTCAGTATAGTATATAAAGATAACAATAGGTTGGAAGTAAAACGAATAGAAAATAAGAAGTAGGGGGCGTATCTTTCCTATGGTTCAATGACCGCCTCAGAGACAGAGACCATGTCTCTGACCATGAACCTTGACCATGAAGGAAGAGGAAGAGTCCCCATAGGAAGAACAGCCAAAAACAAACAAACAAACTTCAGGCACAGTCTCAGGAATCACCCCCAACTTGAACTGTTGTCAGTATGACCAGAGCCCCGTGTTCAGGGGGAACAGTGACACAGGAGAAAGCTAGTGAAGAAGTCAGGCACGTTCAGGCCAGAGGAAAGGTGTGCCCTGTGAGTTATAGAGCAAGGAAGTGGTAGACCAGGTATTTGAACCAAGGTCACGGTAACCCCCGAGCCTTCCCCATACCGCCATGCCCTCTAGCAGTAGTCCAAAAAGTATATTCCACAGATCGGCAACATCACTGTCACCTAGGAACTTGTGAGAAATGCACATTCTTGGAGCCCCCTCAGCCCCACTCAATCACACATTGCAGGCAGAGGCTCGACTCTCTGCGTTTCAACAAGGGGATACCCTCAGGTTTGAGAGCCCTCCCTGCATGAAGATAAAAGAACCCCACTCCCCCCATTTTCTGTCACTGGCATCTTTCCTACTCTCTGATAACCAGGGTTAATCCTTGAAGGGACCTTGGGTGATGGCACTGTGTCCTTCAGAAATCAGCCACCAGCGGCTCGTGTGACACGGCGTCATCATTCCGGGCCCACAGTTCTACGCAGCCGAGCCCCTCCAGTGCTCTGCTCACACTCAGTCTTTCTCTGTTGCAGGACCATTCGCCCCAACAGTGCGGTGCGCTCCATCTACAAAGCTTCAGGCTGTTCCGATAACCCCAACCACCACGTCAACTACCTGGAGCACGTCGTAGTGCGCATAACCATCACCCATCCCAGGAGGGGAGACCTGGCCATCTACCTGACCTCGCCCTCAGGGACCAGGTCCCAGCTTCTGGCCAACAGGTACTGTGATGGCCTCTGGCCACCGGGGCATACAGGCGACACCAACACTCCACTGTTGTAGAAGGTATAGAGTGTCACCTGCTCTTGACTCAACCCTAAGAACCAGCTTAGGGGGGCACTTAGATATCAAGATGGCACAGTCAGAGCTCTCACTGCCCATACATAATGAAAGGGTATAGGGTGCCCGGGGTTGTGGTGGTGTCCAACTCTTGATTTCCCCTCAGGTCATGATCTCAGGGTCCTGAGATCAAGTCACATGTTGGGCTCTGCACTCAGCGGGGAGTCTGCTGGGGATTCTCTCTCAGCCCCTCTTCCTTCACCCCTCCCCCCCAAAAATAAATAAATAGAATTTTTTTTTTAAATGAGAGATGAAAAACTGCCTAGAATCTGTAGGAATGGGACAGTGTAACATTTAATACTTGGATAATATTGCAGTGATGCCACAGAAAGAAGGCCACCTGTTGTTTACCCTAAGAAAGAATTGCAGAGCACTACCTCCTTAGGCCTTTGAGATTGTCTCCCCGGCCCTTAAACATCTACCAGCGTTTGTTACAGATTAACTGAATTCTCTGGCCCAGTCCTTGTCCAAGGTTAAAGGAAATTCCATGTGATTGATTGATTGATTGATTGATAAGATTTAATTTTTGTTTTGGGGGGTTTTTTCCCCCTAAGATTTTATTTATTTATTTGACAGATCACAAGTAGGCAGAGAGGCAGGCAGAGAGAGAAGGGGAAGCAGACTCGCCATCCAGCAGAGAGCCCAACACAGGGCTCAATCCCAGGACCCTGGGATCATGACCTGAGCCGAAGGCAGAGGCTTTAACCCACTGAGCCACCCAGGCGCCCCATTCCATGTGTTTTAAAACAGGTGTGGGCAAATTTTTTTTTCTGCAAGGAGCCAGTTAGTAAATGTTTTGAGCTTTGCAGGCCATGTTTCTGTGGCAACTGTTCAACTTTGCCTCAGAGCAAAAAAGCACCTAGGCCGAGTGAATGAATGGGTGTGGCTGTTTTCCAATGAAGCTTTATTTACAGAATAAATAAACAGGCAGCAGGCTGGATCTGGCTTGAAGACTGACTGTAAAGGTTAGCCCTTTAATCTTTATTGCCCAAGAGGGTACTCAGTTTCTTGTCTTAGCCTCTTGCCTTTTCCCTGCTCCCTCCAAACACTGATCCAGAAAGTAATTGCACTGCCACGATCCTGCCGAAATTCCAGAATGTTCTAGCAACCAGTTTTCTTTTGATGCATAGGTTTTTGAATGGTTGGGAGCATGGGTAGCAGGTGCTTATCAAAAAGTGGGATGCCTGGGTGGCTCAGTTGGTTGAGCGGCTGCCTTCAGCTCAGGTCATGATCCCAGCGTCCTGGGATCGAGTCCAGCATTGGGCTCTCTGCTCCGCAGGGAGCCTGCTTCTCTCTCTGCCTCTGCCTGCCACTCTGTCTGCCTGTGCTCACGCTCTCTGACAAATAAATAAATAAAATCTTAAAAAAAAAAAGTGGGACCCGAATGGGGCCAAGTCAGGTTGTCTTATACCCTTTGTTCCCTCTGTGGTTCTAAAATGTAAACCACAGCTTCTTTAATTTGATCTTTTTTCCTCTGAGACGAACATTTAATGGGAGCAGAAGTCTTATCATGAATGGCATATATTTGAGAGCCAGTCTTTCATGCAGACATAGCCCCTGCCCACATAGCCAGGTGACCGTAGCAGGGGTGGTCTTTGTTAGGGCTGACCATAGGCCAGCGGGGTTGAGAGGCCTGGGGCTGATGCAGTCCTACAGAACCTAAAGCGAGATTGAGCAAGTGCCAGTTGCTTTGCAAAATCCCCAAATTCATCTGCTCTAGGACTGTGAGAACGAGAGCAGTAGCAGTTCTGGATGATAGTATCTGGGCGTACAGAATCCGAAATCTTCAATTACATTTTGCATCTGTGCTTGGCAGACTTGTGTTCTTTAAAACTTCACATCCTCCATCAGTGCACAGGGAAACGTGGGCTTAGGGCTTGATGCAGCGCAGCTTTGCCAGAATGAGGGGCTGCAGGTGCGAAGAGGGGCAGGCTGCTCTGGCCTCAGATCCCTGGACGTGCCACCCGTGCCCTCCTCCCGCCGCAAACCGGGGTCTCAGCTGCTGCCTGCCACATGCTTCTTTCCAGTGGGCGAGGCCTTCCCCTGCATGGTTCCGTGATTAGGAGGTCACACCAGCTGCTGCTACTGAAGCGAGGGAAGACCTTTTTCCCTGTTTTTCTTTCTTTATCTTTGCCTTTATTCGTCTGCGTTAAACTTGAACGAGTACGCAGGTGAAACACGGGGGCGCAAAGGTTTGCTTCACGCATGTGCGGCTGAGACGCCTCCAGCCTCCTCTGTTGAAGAGAAAACAGCCCCTTCATGGTCGCTGTGGGCTTGGAAAACTCAGGCTTTCTGGGCCTTTCCTGCCTCTGGCGTTATTTCTAGTTGGCCTCAGCCCGGGATGACTTCAGTGTGGAGGCTGATAAGCCAAGGAGCTGTGGATCCCATCACCGGCTTTGGCGGGTTATCCTGCGCAGGCGCAGGCTTCTGTCCAGCACGCATGCGCAGGCTTCAGTCCTGCACGCCTGCGTAGCGGCGGAGCCCCCTGCTTTGCCCTTTGCAAAGTGCGGAACCCAACACTGCTCCTTGGCTTGTGCGGGAGGGAAAAAAAGCAGGTGTTTCAGATACTCAGTGGGGAAATTGACCTCAGTTTCCCCCATCAAGACTCCCTGGGAATACAGTTGCTACTCGACATGGGTCTTCTCTGTCTGGAACGTTTTCTCCAAGGGCTGGTCTTTTGTGTGTGTGCCATCTCGTTGCTGAAAGGAAGGAGGTGGATGGACCCGGGGGCCAGAGCGCCTGGAGACACCCCAGAGATGGAAAGGAGGTTATGAGTTCATTTGTCCGCGGTTCCCGGATCACATCACTGAGCAGCTGATCCCTGAAGCGTAAAACAGTGGCGCCCAGTCCCAGAAGCACGTCCGGTCTCTGAGGCCAGGCTCTCCTGCCCTTGCTGTGCTTGATGCCCGGAGCATTCCTTCAACTGAGGTGGCTAAGGAGAGAGAGGTCTTTGTGGCATTTTCTTTCCTTCCTGGCATGTTCTGAAGCTCTCCTTTTATGAGACGAAGTGTCTACTCAGAACCTTTTAGTCTCTGACCAAGGGGCCGGGGGTCCTTGTGTCCCCTCACCTTGGCCCATGTTTCAAGGCCCATTCCCTGGATTGGTTGCTGAGGACAAGCAGCATAGGAGATGGGTGGGGATGGGCCAAAGGGAAGGCCTGCTCCCCTCCTGGTGGCCTTCACATTGGCCTGCAAGGCAACAATACTTCTACAAGGAAAGGGGGCTAGGTCAAGTTTTGGAAGGAAATTGTGTGTCAGAGGTTATTAATGAGAGCAATAAATGGTACCCCGGTTGGACACTTAGCTTTCTTGCAAAGAAGTCAAGCTTTCTAAGGAGGACCATGTTAAAGCAAAGAATGGCATGCATTTCAAAGAGACCTCTCAATAGTCACAACAGGAACTTTCCAGAGTGAGGGGTCCCTTGAGACGAAGAGGCAGAGCTGAGGTGGTCCAGAGCCATCCCCGCGTGTTTCAGTGCTGTTTATCCCCCCCACACAGCAATTCCTTGGGAATCGATTTTCTGCGAGGTCACTGAGCCCATGTGGGCCGTCTGGAACCCCTCAGTGCCTCCCCCGTCCCAGCTGACGGGCACTTGCTAGAACTCCCGTGGAGAACAGCTGTTGGAGGAAGAACGCTTACCCAAGCACCTGCAGGTGCTGGACCCTGGAAGGCACACAGCAGCGTTCAGAACCAGTCCAACGTGAGCGTGCCCCATTAGCCCAGCATGGGAGCACCCCTGGCAAGCCAGGTTGATAATTTAGGGGGTGGGAGTGACGAGTACACAAAGCAGGCCTGGAATGGGCAAATGGTTAGTTTCTTCTAATCCCTTTGTTTTCTCCTGCCCTCACACCCTCCCGGTCCTCCTCTTGGCCTGTGCACCCTGCCTCGCAAAAAGTCGCCCTGAATAATCAGCACAAATGGTTTATTTCAGGGGAGAATCTGGAGGTCTTGAATTGGGGGGGGGGGGGATCTAGGTGGGCTTGGGCTCCTTTAACATGTTTTTAGACAAGCATAACTTTAGATTAGCCTTTTTTTTTTAATACCACCACATATTCAAATTCTGCTTTGCAAAAGTTTTGCAACAAAAGCCAGCTTCATGAGATTCTTCCTTCAGCTGCATTTGTTAGAATTATGAAAAGCAGTCTTTCTCCCCATAAGTCTCCCCTTCCCCCCGAGTCAGTGAGTTGGAGATTTAGTGTAGCTGTATTGGCCCTCTGTTCCAAATTTTGGCTTCTGACTGAAAGCTGAAACTTTGCCTTTCTTTCTAAATTTGATTACAGACGAATATCTCTGCTTCTAATTATGGTCTTAAGTAGAGAGAAGGTACACTTTCGAGTCTGCAAAGCCTATAAGCTTCTATAATTAACTATGTTTAAATGTGGTGTTTATATTTGAGTCATTTCTGTTGCTGCCCAAATGTTCAATGACAGACTATTGACATTCGTAAAGGATCACGCCATGTAAGTGCATTTGTGGCTTGCAGTAAAAATTACACTTTGGCAGTGGAAATTTTGCATTCCAGTAAGGCATCCCCATACAAATCCTCTTCGTTGCTCCAAAAGAAGGTACAGCCTTTGGAGTTAGAGCTGGGCTTGTCTGGATTTCACCAATTTCTATGTTTGACTTTGAAAAGTGAGTCTCTCCACTAGAAAACAGATGCCAAGGTTAGGGTCCACCTCACACGGTTGTCACAAGTGTTGAGTAAGATCACTCACAGCAAGTCCTTAGCACCACTCCTGGAACACACAGTAAGCACTTAGTGAGTGCTAACCCTGATTTACACTGCCCAAAAGTGCTGCCCAAAGCACCTGATGGAGGACTCCATCAGACACAGATGGCTGGGCCCCTCTCCCAGAGTCTGATCCTGTACATCTGGGTGAGGTCCATGAATCTGCATTTCTAAGAATCTTCCAGGTGATGTGGAAGTTGCCTGTCCACAGACCACATTTTCAATAGTACTGGTTTAAAAGATCACCCAGCTTTTCATACAACATTCTTGTTATGTTCATGTCCTCAAAAGACTTGCAGGCAGAACGCTGCTGGGTGCTGTGTGAGTAATTTACAAAGGCGTCTGTAATCAGAAACAGATACTTAGATAAAAGCTATCCACTCTTAAATGGAATAAATCTGCAAGATTACAAGCATACATCATAGATCCACAACAAGGAATGCGTGTTGGGCCCGGTCAGTAGTAAGTAATAGTATGCAGGTTGAAAGTCTTTTTTCTTAAAAACTCATATTTTTAGTATTTCAGGTCTCTAGAACTAGTCCCTTTCTCTCTCAGCCTTTCTTAAAGAAGTAATTTAGATGAGAAAAAGTACCTTCTCTCTACTTAAGAAAAACTTAATAGTGTGTTTTAAACACCCTATTTCAGAAGCAAATCATTTAAAACTTGCAAAAGCCAAACAGCTAAAGAAAATAAAAAACCACATGACAATTAAGCCAAATGAGTGCTTCGAGCACTCTGTAAGTCCTACGTGAAGTTGCGATAAAGCACTAAAAAGAAAATAATAATTAAGTAATTTCAGGGACAGAGAAAGAAAAAAAGGAAACTTCTAAAAATATCTGTCTAAAGTCTAATTCTGTAGTGAACATAAATACTGTTTGGGGAGTAGTAGATGATTCTGAAATTAAGATCCATTTATAACCTGGGCAATAATTATATGATAACACATAGCTGTCAGTACTTATAAAATGTCTTGTTATTTAGTTGCCACAACAGCACTGAAGAATGTTGTAGCCTTGACACATTGGCTAGACTCTTTAAGCGAAAGGGGGAAGAAAGCTTACACTAATTATATGAGTTATTTCCTGAGTTAATTCCTCAAAAGGATGTACTATACTTAATGGCAGTCTTTTCTACCAGCCTTCATCCAAAGTAATTTATTTGAAAGCCACTCACAGGGATCGGGCTGTGGGGCACCATTTTAATAACTGGATGCGTAACTTGTGCTACCACAGGTGTATATCATTTCATAGAGCACACGATTATGAAGTCAACTTTGACGGATAGGCCACGGGGGTAATTAATCCAGGCTTCTGCACACTGGTCCTGCTTTGTGGACATTTCATCCATGCTGATAACATTGGCATGTGTTGGGTTTCTTCACTGTTGGCCCGGCACGGACATTCAGACTGGGCATTGGACTTTTTAGCCGATAAGTGGAGACCACACAGTTAGAATCTCTTTAGCTGGTGTCCAATGTGGTTGGACGCTTGCTTGTCTTGAGCAAGTGTGTTGTTTGCAACACAAATAGAATCTACTACGAGCGTTACCTTTTGTGATACACAGATGAAGCCGGGTTGTTCATTGTCACAATGCCAAAAATTGGGAGGAGTTTAAGTGCTGAATCGGAAGACAATAAAGAACGGGGTGAGACTAGAAACGTGAATGGTCAGGCTAGTCGATCCAACAGCAGTCATCAGTGTCTATTTCTTTCCCCATCAACTCTTTCAGCAAAATGCAATGATCGTGTTTGGCTGCATTTTTAATTCCTCTCCTCAACTTTTATGTCCACATGAAATTAATGGGCATTCAGCTCTGTATAAAGGGAAGAGACTGGGGTGGGAAACCGCTGAGCCCGATAGACAAAGCCCATTTATATTCGGGCTTTGAAACACTTATTTGAATGCTGATTATGGGTATTTCTTCTTGGCACCCAGTTTATATTTAATTTGGGTTCCAAATGTGATTTAAAAGTGATTGGCAGCAATGGAATGGTTTTCAAAGGTGGACAGGAAAGGGTGGAAGGGGAGAAGCCCAGGGTCTGCTAATCCAGCAGTCAAATAATTGACCCGTGAGTAATTAGAAGTTGGCTGGGGTTGTGGAAACAAGACTGCCCTTCATGTGATGGCAGC
Source organism: Mustela nigripes (assembly GCF_022355385.1). Classification (NCBI taxonomy): domain Eukaryota; kingdom Metazoa; phylum Chordata; class Mammalia; order Carnivora; family Mustelidae; genus Mustela; species Mustela nigripes. The sequence goes on along the minus strand of NC_081565.1, from coordinate 75,144,251 downwards.
CTCCAGTCTCCTTTGTAGTTTTGGACATGCGGCAGTGAGCCAAATGCTCTGTCTAAACTGTTTGGGAATTGCTTTTAAGTTTGGCACTCTTGGAAAGGTATTATGTGACAAGTTGTTGCTCCGGTGCCCTCAAACGGCACAATGGCTTCAGCGATCTCAAGCCTAAACTCTGTGGGCTGAGAAGTGGTTCTAGACTGGTTTCTGCTTCCACGCATTTCTACATCAACACACTCCCTTTTGTAACATAAGTCTGAGAGGAAAGGCGATTTGAAAAGCCTCCTCCTTCCCCACCGCTGTTTTTCCTTTTCATCCAGCCTACTCCCCCCCCCCCCTTTTAGGTTTATGTGAAGGACTCTCTGTATGTAAGTTAGTTATATAATGGGCCAGCAATTTCTTCCTGGCCAAGTCTAGTTTTAAGCCATCCGCTTATGAAGCAGACCCTGTTGGGGTAGTGCATACATTATAGGATCTCCACAAAATGTACCATCCCTAATCTAGGGAAGCTCTTTAATAGATCTTTCATACTAGGAAGATATTCATCTAAGGAGCTACTATTTCCATCCCTGTTACCATGAGGGTAAGCCACCACATTCAATATGGCTCTCATTGAAATGCCACTCCTCTCTTCAGAACTAACCCTTACACATAGTCTACAGATATTCTAAAAAGAAAAAAAGGGGACTCTCACTCTTAGAAGCTTTGAAAATCACTTCCTACTGTGAACCCCATTATGGAAATTAACAAAACATATCTGAACATCCCAGACATCTGGGATATTCTCCAGTAAAGAGATCTGTTGGACTCTGCCTCAACCTTTCTCAGATTTTCCCCAGTTTTCTGACCACATGACACTTTGAGAATGCTGATAAGTACTTGCCTTTTTTCTTCTTCTAAGGTCTGAGGAACACATGGAGGTGATTTTTCCCATTTATCGTGTTTCTCTAGAGAAAACTGCCAAGTGTCTGCCAATTACATGACATGCTCCCATTATGCCAACCACCCCTTCAGTTTCAGGATCCAGCTGTCATTTTAGAGGGATCCTCAAACATATTGAAAGAATGCTTTTGTATGTAAAGAATTAGAATTCTAGTATATTAAATTATAAGGAGATTAAACTGGTTGTTTTTGGTTTCAGAAGGGCACTTTTCTCCCAATGGGAAGATATACATAGCATGCAGATTATACCCACCAATTCCCTTGGTGAGCATGAAATCAAAGTGAGGAGAGTTGATTGCATGTTCTGAATAGCCATCAACATCCAGTTGCCATGAACTTTGTCTCCATGGAAGGACAGATATGTCCCCAAAACAGGACATGGTTGCTCCTAAGACCATACTAAAGATATTCTTGCTTCCCTGTTTGCCTCTCTAGCTCTCAAGTTCTTTCTCTAGACACACATAATTTTTTAGGTTTTATAAAAAAAAATTTTAAAAACTGTCTCTTGCCCTATCTTTAACTTTTTAACCTTCTATTGTCCCATCTCTATAGAAATCTTTTTCTTCTTCTTCTTCTTCTTTTTTTTTTTTTTTTAAGGCTCTTGACAGGGTTTCTTTTTTTTTTTTTTTTAAGATTTTACTTATTTATTTGATAGAGAGAGATCACAAGTAGATGGAGAGGCAGGCAGAGAGAGAGAGAGGGAAGCAGGCTCCCTGCCGAGCAGAGAGCCTGATGTGGGACTCGATCCCAGGACCCTGAGATCATGACCTGAGCCGAAGGCAGTGGCTTAACCCACTGAGCCACCCAGGTGCCCCAGAAATCTTTTTCTAAAAGTAGGTTGTACACTCCACACAGGGCTTGAACTCATGACCCCAAGATCAAGTGTTACCTGTTCCAATGACTGACCCAGCCAGGCACCCCCTATAGAAATCTTAATATTTCTTTGGGTCATCAATTCTATATAATATGCCTAGATAAGTGACATGCCTCTTTCTTCATGTGCTTGTTTATACATTATCTATTGACGTTTCTTTATTCTTAATGAGGATTCTGTTTTCTTCTTTTCCTTCATGTTTTGTATCTCTCAGGATTACATCACAGGAAATAATGCTAGCTATTTCATATAGAAATAGGGAAATTGGAGCTTAAAAAATCACTGGAAGAGCTAGAAGAGCAGAATGTAGGCTGAACTTACAGGCATGACTCCCTCAACTGGTTAAGATGACTGGACAGGGTCTTTTTACTGAGTCCTAATTTATGAACAATACAGTTCACTTTTTAATGTGAGTAATTCAGTGATGAATAATGCTCTATATCTATACACCATTATTTTCAAGATATAAAACAATTCTGTCACTCCTGGAACTTCCACCATGCCCCTTCTTCCCTCCTAGCCCCTGGCACCCACTGATCTGTTTCTGTTTATGATGCCTTTTCTAGAATGTCCTAGAAATTGAATCCTACAGCACGTAGTCTTTTATGTCTGACTTTTTTCATTTAGCTTCAATGCTTTTGAAATTAATTCATGTTGTTGCATTTATTAGTAGTTCAATAGTTTTTATTGCTGGGTACTATTTTGTCATGTGAATATACCAGAACTTGATTACCCATTCACTAGTTGAGAGACATCTGAGTTGTTAACAGTTTTCAAGAATTACAAATAAAGCTGCTGTGAACATTCATGTGGAGTTCTTTGTATGAACATATGTTTTCACTTCTTGGGTAAATGTCTGGGAGGGGGATTGTTGAGTTACATGGTAGGAACTACCAAACTGTTTTCAGAGCAGCTGTTCTGTTTGGCATTCCCATCAGCAGTGTAAGAGAGTTTCAGTTGTCCCACACCTTTAATACTTGGTATTATCACTCCTATGGGTAGAGTCATAACCTGGTTTTCCCGATACCCAAATGTTTACCCCTTCCAGAGTTGCTATTACAAGGCCACCACTGTGCCTATTTGCCTGTGGTAGAATGATGACATGCATTTGGGTCTACTCATTGTCAGTGTCCAAGAGGAAAATGGCCTCCAGTATTGAGCTGAACCTGCTGATGGATACAAAAAGATCACTTATCATGGTCTTGCCTTGACCTTCATTGGATTCTAAATAATATAGAAAACAATGCTTTCTGGTTATCTCACAGGCTTTTTGATCATTCTATGGAAGGATTTAAAAACTGGGAGTTCATGACCATTCATTGCTGGGGAGAGCGAGCCACCGGTGACTGGATCCTTGAAGTTTATGATACCCCCTCCCAGCTGAGGAACTTCAAGACTCCAGGTAGGAACTCCCTTTACTATCATTTGGTTTACTCTGCAGAAACAAGTGATGGAATCTGTTTTGGCCTGGAAGGTTTTTGCATTTATATATCAACATCATCCTTTCTCATGTGATCCTATAGTTGGAGTATCTGTACATATTCCAGTTCTCAGTATTACCATTTGAGGGGTAATGATTGAAGGCTCAAAGAATAAATGTTTTGATCTAAGTATAAGACAAAATGTGACAGCTATTGATTGACATTTCAGAATCTATGCTCTATCTAACCAGCTTCCCCCAGAAGCAAGCTAGCCTCATCTAGAGATGGTTTCCTTAATTATCTGTTCCTCTGAATTTGTTCTAAAATTAATTTTTAGTGCACACAAGACATTGAGCTTGGCCTGTGCAAGCTATGCTGGTTACCAGTAAAGAAAAATGAATGTTGGTATTCTGCCCCATGTAAGCCTAAGAGCTAAGGGAAAGGAATACTTCCTTAGTAAAATGTGGAAATTACGATGTTAACAGAAACACATGGCCTGCCTCCATCTTCCTGCTAATATATGAAGCTTGTTTGTAACACAAAGTAAGGGAAAGTACAAATGCAGTTTGGGGCGGGAGACTGAAGATTTTCACAGCACCTGTGTTGTCCACAGTGGAGCCCTACGTAGTACTTGGCTCGGGAACAGGTGATCTGTTTCACAACCACCCCAGCTCCCACCCAGCTGTGGACACATCTGCAGTCATCTAAGAAATCCGTGCTTCCCAGTGCTCTCTCTGTGCAGCCCATCTCAAGAAGATCCAGGCCTGAGGGCTTGTTTGGACTAATGGGTATCCAGTTCTAGCCCTCTCCGGATTGCAGAAGAAATTAACCCAGACATTCCATAATTCATTGTAAGGGTGTGTGTTACTCAGAGAATTGTGTGCTGCATAGGGCAAAGGAGACACACAGCAGAACAGAGGAATGGATCAGCCATTTGCCTTACTTTTGCCCACTGATCAGGGAAAGGTACTCATTCCGAGAGGTCCATTTTTGGCCATGCATTTGGCGATCTCTTCTCCCTAATTCTGTGATGGGGTTCCTCTGTGTTGCCCCAGAAGACCCACACTCAGGTGGCAGGTCACAACGAATAGGGGTAGAAGATTCATTAAAGGGTATCCAGTTCCAGCTCTCTTCCAGCGTGCGTCATGAATAGAGTGTTGCCAAAGTGTGATCGAGAAATCAAATGTTGGTCAACAAGGCAGGATTGAAGGAAACCATTAAAATAAACTAGCCCCTGGTTTCTAGATGCTTTCATTGGTTCCTAACCTACTTAGTCCCCAGGAAATTCCTTTCCCCTCCCTTCCTCCTTCTGGGCCTTGCTCAGTGCTCATGTGATAGAGATACACTGGGTTGTGGCATTCAGGGGCAATGGTGGCTTGGTGACTTGGCTGTGCTGCCCGACCCCAGTGGATCCATTGGCAGGTGACAGTTGAGGGCTCTTACATCTCAAGAGATCCCAGGGAAATCATCACTGTCCAAATTCAATAGCTGTGTACCAAGGGCTGTGAAGCCTTAAGGCACAGACATAGGGGTACACTATCGAGAATATAAGACTAAAAGTGACAGTTCTTTACTGTCACAACTCTAAAGAATGTTGGTGATAAAATGCTTCTCCCCACAACAGCAAACTCCCCCTAGGGGCACACTCCTGGTAGACCTGGTAGACCTGGTATTTATGTGCAAGGGTCAGAGGCTGTGAATGTAAATCTCTCTGCCCTCCAGGAGTTCAGACTTCCTCCAGAGTTGGTGACGATCATCTGTGTTAGAGGCTGTCAGCAGTAGCCCAGATAACCTAGAGTTGTCTCTTTCCCAGCACTGGCTTCCACTTACACCGTTTAAATGTTCATGTGTAGTTCTAGTCACCTCTAGGCATTTTACTGATGTCCTTTTCTGCCAGAAGAGAGATAGCCTAATGCTATTACTGACCTGGAGTCAGGAGGCTTTAATAAATTCACACAGTCTTTGGATATCCTTCCTTTAACCAACCTTCCTGTTTAGGATTAGTCACAATATTGAAAAGGGACTTGTACTTCTATGTGTGGGCATGTTTCTTTCCGTGTGTGGGCATCATTGTTTCTCTGGTGTACAGTCCTAGGGAAGGCTTCTCTAATTAGTGAGGGATTTTTTTTTAGTAAGCTGATAGAAATTCACTTAGAGACTTAGAATTTTCTAGCCCAATTAAATGGTAGAAATCATTCCCAAGTACATAGGTTCCTAATTCCGAACTGAGCTTCTATCTCTTTGTTTCTTCCCACTTGCTTATTATTAAAGCACATATTAAGGATTTTTTTTAATTGAAGTGTAGTTGACACACAACTTTACATTAGTTCGGGGTGTACAACATGGTGACTCGACAAGTCTGTGTTAGCCACACAGGTGTGGCTACCACCTGCACCACACAGCGCTATTACAGGACCCTTGACTCTTGTTTCCCGTGCTGTGCCTTTCATCCCTGTGACCCATTCATTCCATAACGGTAAGCCTGTACCTCCTACTCTCCTTCTCTGATGTTGCTTCCTTCCCTTTCCTCTCTGGCAACCAGCAGTTTGTTCTCTGTGTTTATGAATGAAATCGTATGGTATTTGCATTTCTCTGTTTCACTTTTCTCACTTAGCATAATCCCTTCTGGATTCATCCATGTTGTTACAGATGGCAAGATCTCATTCCTTTTTATGGTTGAGTAGTACTCCACTCTGTGTGTGTGTGTGTGTGTGTGTGTGTGTGCGCGCAACTATGTATATACAGCATTTCTTCTTTATCCATCCATCTCTCAGTGGACACATAAGTTGCTTCTACATCTTGGCTATTGTAAATAATGCTGCAATAAACATAGGGGTACATGTATCTTTTTAAAAAAGATTTATTTATGTACTAGAGACAGAGCACACTACTGTGGGGACAGTCAAAAGAAAGAGAGAAACTCAAGCCGACTTCCCGTTGAACATGGAGCCCAATACAGGGCTTGATTCCAGGACCCTGACATCATGACTCAAGCCAAAATTAAGAGTCAAATGCTCAACCAGCTAGGCCACCCTGGCGCCCCTGCATCTGTCTTTTTGAATCTGTATTCTTGGTTTTGTGGGTAAATATCCAGTAATGAAATTTCTGGATCCTTCGGTATTTCTGTTTTTAATTTTCTGAGGAACCCCCATTCTGTTTTCCAGAGTGCAGAATGCTCCAGTTTGCATTCCCACGACCAGTGCATGAGGCTTCCTTTCTCTTCACATCCTCGACAACACTTGTATCTTGTCTCTTTTATTTTAGCCAATCTGAATGGCGTGCAGTGATACCTCATTGTAGTTTTGATTTGTGTTTCCATGATGATTAGTGATGTTGAGCATCTTTTCGTGTGTCTGTTGGTCATATCTGCGTCTTTGGAAAAATATCTATCCAGGTTCTCTGCTCATTTCTCATCAGATTTTTGTGTGTGTGTGCCAGGCTGTGTAAGTTCTGATACATTTTGGATATTAACCCCTTATCAGATATTTCATTTGCAAGTATCTTCTATCCAGTAGGTTGTTTTGTTTTGACGATGGTTTCCTTTACTGTGCAAAAGCTTTTTAGTTTCGTGTAGTCCCAGTAGTATATTTTTGCTGTTGCCTCTTTTTCCTAAAGAGACATATCCATAAGTATGTTACTAAGGGCAATGTTTGAGAAATTACTGGCTGTGTTTTCTTTGAGGAGTTTTATGGTTTCAGGTCTCATATTTTATGTCTTTCATCTTTTTGTGGTTTATTTTTGTGTCTGGCATAAGAAAGTGACCCAGTTTCATTCTTTAGCATGCAGCTGTCCACTTATCCCAATACCATTTATTGAAGAGACCATCTTTACCCCATTATGTATTCTTGACTTCTTTGTTGTAGATTAATTGACTATAGAAGTGTGGGTTTATTTCTAGGCCCTCTATTATCTTCCACTGATGGATGTGTCTCTTTTAGTGCCAGGACCGTAGTGTTTTGATTACTCCAGTTTTGTAGTAGATCTTGAAATCTGGCATTGTGATACCTCCAGCTTTATTGTTCTTTTCTCAAGACTGCTTTGGCTGTTCGGGGCCTTCAGTAGTTTCACACCAGTTTTAGTATTCTCTTTCTGGACATTTTAACAATCTGTGAGCGTGGACTCTTTTGCCATTTGTTCTGTTGTCTTCAATTTCTTTCATCAGTGTTCTACTTTTTAGACTCTAAGTCTTTCACCTACTTGGTTAAGTTTATCCATAGGTGTTTTATTCTTTGTGGTGCAATTGTCAGTGGGATTGTTTTCTTAATTTCTTCCTGATACTTCATCGTTAATGTATAGAAATGCAGCAGATTTCCAAATATTAATTTTGTATCCTGCAACATTACTGAATTCATTTATTCTAGAGTTTTGATGGAGTCTTTAGGGTTTTATATTTATAATGTCATGTCATCTGCAAATAGTGACACTTTTACTTCTTCCTTACCAATTTGTATGTCTTTTATTTCTTTTTCTTGTCTGTTTGCTACAGCTAAAACATCCCAGTACCATGTGTTGACTAAAAATGGCAAGAGTGGGCATCTTTGTCTTATTTCTGATCTTAAAGGAAAAGCTTTCAGTTTTTCACCATTGAGTATGACATTAGCTATGGGTTTGTCATATACGGCCTTTATTATGTTGAGATATGTCGTTCTAACCCCACTTTGTTGAGAGTTTTTATTATGAATGGATGTTGAATTTTGTCAAATGCTTGTTCTGCATTACTGAGACAATCCTGTGATTCTTATCTCATGTTATTATTGTGGTATAGAACAGTGATTGATTTACAGATACTAAACCACCATTGTATCCGTAGATTCAATATCACCATGAATGTCCTTTCACTGTATGATTGAATTTGGTTTCCTAGTATTTTATTGAGGATTTTTACATCTGTGTTCATCGGGGATTTAGGCCTGTAGTTTTCCTTTTTTGTAGTGCCTTTGGTTTTGGTATCAGGGTAACATTAGTCTCATAGGATGTATTTAGAAGCTTTCCTTCCTCTTCTTCTTTTTTTTTAATAGTTTGAGGAAAATAGGTATTAACTCTTGTTTAAATGTTCGGTGGAATTCACCTGTGAATCCATCTATACTGGCTCCATAAGTGATGGTTCTACTACCTTTACTGTATGTTTGTTTCTACTCGTGAAATTTTTCCCTTTCATAATTTTCTTCTGATTATGGCCTTTTCAACTAAAAAAGTCCCTTTTAACATTTCTTGTAAGACTGGCTTAATGGTTATGTTTTGTTTGGGGAAACTCTATCTCACTTTCAATTCTAATGATAATCTTGCTAGGTAGAGTACTTTTGGATGTGGAGTTTTGTTTTGTTTTGCACTTCAGATATACCATGCCACTCTATTCTGGCATGCAATTTTCTGCTGAAAATCAGCTGAAAGCCTTATGAGGTTTACCTTTTGCATAACTAACTATTTCTCTCTTGCTGCTTTTAATATTCTCTATCTTTTATCTTTGCCATTTTAATTGTTCTCTGTCTTAGTGTAAATCTCATTGATTTCCTCTTGTTTTGAACTCTCTCTGCTTCTTAAACCTAGATATCTGTTTCCTTCCCAAGGCTAGGGAGTTTTCAGATATTATTTCTTCAAATGAGTTTGCTGTCCCTTTCTCTCTCTCTTTTCCCTCTAGGATCCCTATAATGTGAATGATTGATTGCTTTATGTTTTCCTAGAGTTCCCTTAGCCTATCCTCATTCTTAAGTTTTTTGTTTTCTATCTGCTGTTCAGCTCAGATGCTTTCTGTTACCCTGTCTTCCAGATCACTGATCCATTCTTCTGTATCCTCTAATCTACTATTGATTCCTTATAGTGTATTTTTAATTTCAGTTAGTGTTCTTCAACTGATTGATTTTTCTATATATTTCCTGCCTCTTTGTTGAAGTTCTGAGCTCTTCCACTCCTCTTTAGTCCCCTGAGCATCTTTATGACCGTTATTTTGAACTGTTTATCAAGCATATTGCTTATGTACATTTCACTTTGTTATTTTTATGAGGCTTGTCTGTTCTTTCACTCTTTTCATTTGTCTACTCATTTTGTTTGGGTTTCTGCATTTGTTTCTAAGAATTAGACGAAGAGCTACTTATCCTAAACTAGAAGGACTGATCTTGTGTATGGTCATCTGCTTTGCAGACTGTATGTGCCTGGTGACTTTAGCTGGCGGCTGGAAGTCTCAGGTCACTCCATGCTGGGACCACCCTAGTGGACTGGCCTGAGCTGTGTCAGGGTGGTCCTGAGGCAATCTGTGCAGGAGGCACCACAGTCTAATAGCTGAAGCTGAAATGGGTACCAGCCTGGGAATCATAACACTCTGTGCAGAGGGTATCCTGGCAAGATAGCTAATACTGAAGTGGACATGGGCTGGGGTAGTCCCAGTTCTCTCCACGCAGAGAGTTCCCCAACAGAGCAGATGAAACTAAAGTACATGTAAGCTGGAGGGGTCACAGTCTTTGAGCAGAGAAGCTGAAGTGGCTACAAGCTATCAGGTCCCAGGGGTCCTTGTGCTGAGGGGCACCTTGGGAGGACAGTTGAAGCTAAAGTAGATCCAAGCTCCATCTGAAGCCCAGAAGGCTCAGACCAGGAGATCATGGGGTACCCTGCATCAGGGAAGTCCTGGCAAGTTGTAAGCCAATTTGTGGGTCTAGAGTATTCCTGGATACTTGGCACATGTGTCACCTTGGTGAGATGGCTAGAGCTATCGTGAGCACTGATCCAGGTATCCCAATGTGCACCACGCTGGGACTGCCTTGGTAGGACAGCTGGGGCTGATGTGGGCTAGGGGTTTGGGATTTATGGAGGTTGTAACTGACAAGGGCAACCAGACCATGTTCCTGTCTATGCTATCAAGGTGGAAGAGAAACGCAGACCATGGCACTCACCAGCCTCTTGGAGCCAGAGGGAGTTCCAGCAGCTCCCACAATTTGGCTGAGTTTCAGCTGGATCCTTTATATTCCAGTTCCTCTTTTAAATGTTTAAAAGTGTGGGCTAAGGGCCCAGAGCTCACTAAGGCAGCAGAACAGCATTGGCTCTAGACCCTGCTCCTCTCTGTGCTATCACGGTGGAGGGGGGAATGCAAACCGTGGCACTCACCAGCCCCTCCAACCTGGAGATACTTCCACAACTGCCCCTGCGTTTGGTGGAGTTCTAGGGCTGGATCTTACATGTTCTAGTTGCACTTTTAAACTGCTGCAATTCATGGTGTTGGGGGAGGGCAAAGTCCCTTCATGACTCTGTCTCCATCTTTTTTGCCATTCTCTATGTGGTCTATCTTTTCTTGTATGGAACGTGTTCAGTCAGCACTTAGTTCTACTTCAGGAGGAAGAGATTGAGTGTGTCTATGGAGCTAGTGAATTCAGGGTCTTCCCACATCTTGAATTAGAAGTCCATAGGAAGGATTTTTTTTAATCATTGTCTTTGTTTTGTTAGACATTAGACCTATCTTGGGTTTTCATCCTTGGGCAGATTGCACTTTTATACCAACATATAACAATAGATTTTTCTCATTCTGTATTTACACAGTGATTTCTTAACAGAAAGTTGCATCATCAACTGCAAAATCTCCTGAGTAATTTAGCAAATGGAAAACATTATGATAAGGGAAACATGATGGCCCAAATATGGCAATATCTGATGTGAACTGTGCTAGATTCTAAGGAAATAAGATTACATAATAAGTGAAACATAAAGGGATGAATTGCCCAACAAGTATGTCCCCAGTGGGCTTACGAGACATTTCAGAACGGACACAAATGGAAATAATCAATTATGAGTCAGCATTCTTACAAGTATTATACAAGGGTAAATTTTAGATCCAAACTGATCTTAAGTTAAATGAGCCAGGTTTTAGGGTGACTGGTGGATTGGATTTCCGATAGTGTCCTTGCATTATATGCTCCATTTGTATACCTGAGAGTTGCCAAAGAAAAATGTGTTCTCTTTTGCATTGTTATGAAAAAGCAAGCGGGTCATGAATTTCAGTTAGACATTCATTTCTTGCCACTACTTGGAATTCTGAGACTGAACGGCACCCTAATTATGAAAAGCATAGTCATTAACATGTAAATCCAAGGAAAAGCTGGCAGAGGGCAAACACATATAAAGCAATGGTCTGGCCCAGTGCAAATGTCAAACAACAATGAATGTGGCATAGAGTATGTTGATTTTTAAACTTAAAGGTTCTAAACTCTTGGAAATAAACAGGAAGGTTGCTTCTTATAATGGTTTAAGAACACTGCATTTGGGGCACCTGAGTAGCTCAGTCAGTTAGGCATTTGACTCTTAATTTCAGTGCAGGTCATGATCTCAGGGTCATGAGATCAAGTCCCACTTTGGGCTCCACACTGGGCATGCAGCCTGCTTAAGATTCTCTCTCCCCCCCATCACCCACCCCTACTCGTGTACTCAGTCTAACAACAACAAAAAAAACCAGCATTTGGCTTCTGAATGGCTTTTCTTTTTTTTAAAGTGAGATATAATTGATATGTAACATTAGTTTCAAGCATATAACCTAATAATTTGATATTTATACGTATTGCAAAATGATCACCATAGTAATTCTGGGTTATCTTTAGATTCAGCATACAAGTGAAATCATATAGTATTGTCTTTTTGACATTTCAGTTCACAGAAGGCCTCAAGATCCATCCATGTTTTCACAAATGGCAGTATTTCCTTCCTTTTTATGATATGATTCTACTGTATTATTACCACTGGTAAAAATACCACATTTTTATTATTTATACATCAATGGACACCTAGGCTGTTTCCACATCTTGACTATTTTGAATACCACGGGAGTACATATACTTTTACAAGTTAATGCTTTTGTTTTCTTCAGATATACCCATAAGTGGAATAACTGAATCATATGGTAGTTCTATTGTTAATGTTTTGAAAAACTTCCATATTGGTTTCCATCACAGCTGCACTGATTGACGTGTCCACCAAGAGTGCACAAGGGCTCCCTTTGCTCCACATCTTCACCAACACTTGCTAGATCTCATCTTTTTAGTAATAGCCATTTTAATAGGGGCAAGGTATATTGTGGTTTTCATTTTTATTTCCTTAAGTGGTGATGTTGAACATCTCTTCACATACCTGCTGGCCTCATGTATGTCATCTTTGGAAAAATGTCTGTTCATATTCCCAACCCATGTTTTAATCAGATTATTTTTCTGATACTGAGTTGTAGGAGTTTTTTGTATGTTTTGGGTAGTAACCTCTCATGAGATACATGATTTGCAGATATTCTCTCCCATTCAGTAGGCTGGTTGCCTTTTCATCTTGATGGCTTCCGTTGCCATGCAGAGCTTTTTAGTTTGATATAGTCTGACTTATTTTCCTTTTTTTGGTTTTTGCATTTGGTCAGATCCGAAAAAATTATCACCAAGACCAATGGCAAGGAGCTTCTGACCTTTTATTATCATCATCATCATCATTATTATTATTATTATTACTGATTCCATCTCTTTACTAGTAATTTCTGATTAGATTTTGTTTCTTAATGCTTCAGTCTTAAGTGGGTTATATAAGTCTAAAAATTTACCCATTTCTTCTAGATCGTTCATTTTGTTGGTGTGTAATTGATGATAGTCTAATACTTTATATTTTCATGGTTTTATTTTTATTTTGGTTATAACTTCACATCTTTTTTGTTTGTTTTTTTAGAGCGGGTGTATGACCTGGGGGGTAGGGCAGAGAGAGACAGAAAATCTTAAGCAAGGTTCATGCTCAGCATGAAGCCCAAAGTAGGGCTTGATCTCACCATCCTGAGATCATGACCTGAGCTGAAATCAAGACTTAGATGCTTTTGATTCTTTCTCTTCTGGGTGAGCTGAAGTATAGATCTGTCCATTTTGTTTACAGTCCTATGTTACCAGTAAACCTAAGTCCTGCGGGCCACCAGTGCCAGCAACCAAGAGGTGTCCCCTGGTAGGCAGCCATAAAAATTTGGGTCCCAGATGAGTACAGGTTCCTTCTGGGAGATATTAGTGAGTTGGAGCAAGACTGAGGGAGAGAGCCAAGATGGTGCCCACTGGAGAGTATTTCCGTAGGACCCTAGCTGTATGTAAAGATAACCAAATAAGCCTCTTTCACAGAAAGCCGTGCTTTTCAATTGGCTACCTCTGCCTTGAGCCTTGGAGCTGGCGGGTCCACACAGGCAAGCTCTTTAAAAACTAGTCCATTCACTATAGCCTTGCAGGTCTCAAGCCCTATTCATTTTCAAAGCTCGAGGTCTTGGGGACTCATCTCAGGTGCAGATCTTAAAAATTATGGTGGCTGATATGGGATTCAAACCTTCTTGCTTCTTGCAGAGAAACTTTGTGGGGTTTTGAGTCCTGATTGTGGGTCACAATGCCTGGGGTGGGGTTTATTGCAAGATTGTGTCTTGTCCTCTCTTACGTGCTTTCATGTGGGTTTTTTGTTTGCCTCTTGTGTGGGAGCCACTCAGCCTGTTGGTTTTGTTTTCTTTTTCAGAGATTGTTCCCTATATAGCTGTAGTCTCAGTGAGTCTGGAGGAAGAGGTGCCTTCAGGATCTTTCTACACTGTCATCTTAAACTGGAACCCCCAGATGGGTTTTAATAGCCATCTGTACTCTAAGTGCCTTTGAGAAAATTATCAACCTCTATGCCTATTTCCTCACCTCTGTACTGGGAATTCAAGTGCCTACTCCCAATTGTTGTGAACATTGAATAGATTCAAGCTTAATAAATGGATCAGCTGACACCTCAAGTTCACCAGTCTTGGGGCTGTGGCAGAACCCTGTCCCCCACCGTGCCTGGATTCTCTGTATCTGGCTGAGTGGAAGAGGGACATTCAGGGAGGTCCTGCTTCCTCCTAGCACTCTTCCATGTTTTTAATGGTTTTTGTCTTAATCACTTTGGCTTATGGTTGATTCTTTATGTGAATCTTATTAAGCTTAGTGACCTGTAAGCAGTTTTTATAAGAAGTAAGTACTAAAGCAAAATGTTCCTTGAGAACCTTCTCTGCAAAGGAGTTAAAACCTGTGGCTCCTGTCTCAAGGCACTCTTGACCAGAAAATGGTTCATTGCAGCACGGTCTGCTAGAACATTCTGCAGTGGTGGAAATACTCTGTCTTTGCGCTATCCATTGTAGTGGCCATTGGCCACATATGGCTGTTGAGCACTTGAAATGTGGTTAGTATGACTAAGGAACTAAATTTTTATATTTTAAGTAGCCAAATGTCTAGAGGGTATCAGTGGACAGCTCAGGTCTATAGCTTAGTATAGTGAAGTATTATTAAGATTAAATGACTAATTCAGTTAAATGGAACAAAGTTGTTTTGTCTTTTCTATAAAATTTTTTTAAAATTTAAATATGGTATTTATATGTAGAAAGACAAAGGCCTCTGTAAAAATCTGGGGTTCTCTTTTAAAACACCCGTAATTTGAAATCAGCCCTTGGTCCAGCTATCTGAGAGGCATTCACTTCTCAGTCTTATAAATGCTGATTAAATGAAGGCTTATCCTATAGTCAGTACATATGTGATATATCAGTTATTCTTCAACTGGTGGAAAATGTGCAATCCTAGCTATGCACCTCATGCTAGGATTCATATGAAAATGCTTAGCACAACTCTTTTACTTTTAAAAAAAAAAAAAAAAAGAAAGAAAGAAAAACAGTGGGGAAGAGAATTTTTTTTTTAAAGATTTTATTTATTTATTTGACAGAGAGAGATCAGAAGTAGGCAGAGAGGCAGGCAGAGAGAGAGAGGAGGAAGCAGGCTCCATGCTGAGCAGAGAACCCGATGTGGGACTCGATCCCAGGACCCTGAGATCATGACCTGAGCCGAAGGCAGTGGCTTGACCCACTAAGCCACCCAGGCGCCCCTCTTTTACTTTTTCTTAATGAGAAGGAATGAAATTGTAAAGCTCAAGAGTGAGTATGGGGTCATGCTATGATTTCATTTTTGTTTCTCAAGGCAAATTGAAAGAATGGTCTTTGGTCCTCTATGGTACCTCCGTGCAGCCATACTCACCAACCAACGAGTTTCCTAAAGTAGAACGTGTCCGCTACAGCCGAGTCGAAGACCCCACCGATGACTACGGCACAGACGATTATGCAGGTGAGCTGGCTTCCAGCAGGGACAGAGGCTAAGGAAATAACTCTCGTACATCACCCCACCATGCACAGATAAGCTTCTAGCGATACTCTGATACATTTTCTTCCATCTTCTTTTCTAGTCCTCCCCAAATATTTGCACGTGTATATTCACACAGCACTGTTGTTTTCTTCAAAGCAAAACGCACACTGTAGAGAGTTTTCATATTCTTTTTCTTTCTCTTGTGATTATTAAGAGCATATTTCCCTGGTGTCACATATCCTCACAACAAATATTTAAAAGACAGCATAACATCACACGATTGTACTACATTTAATACATAATCTGGGATGTGTAGTTTGCCGGGAGTTTTACATTCTTTTAAATAAGGTTTGGATGAACATCATTATTTTATCAGTCCTTGTTTATATCTTTAATTATTTCCTTAGAATGGAGTTCTGAGAATTACTGCATCAAAGGGAATAATCGGTTTGAGAGCTTGGATACATTTTGTCACATTCCTTTCCAGACAAGATGTACCAGTCTATGCTGGGACCAGCTGTGCCTTTATTATACTCCTTCCTGCCAAAATGGAGTAGAAAGAAAAAAGTAAAAAACAAAACAAACAAAAGAACATTTTAAAAGTTTTATAGCTTTATTAGTAAATCATTTTTCCTCCTTAGTTCTAGGAATTAAACATAATTGTATTGTACCCATTTTTCTATTCAAATTGGCCCCAGTTTTCTTATCTCTCACATTTTTCCATACAGTAGTTCCCTCTTATTTGTTGTTTCCTAGTAGTATTACCACTACTACTAAGTAGTATCCCATTACTAATGGTCAGGAAGCCGACGATCTTCTGATAGATCATCAGGTCAGTAATAGCTTCATGCTACATTACCATGCCTCTACGTTGCCCACACTTCATTTCATCATGCAGGCATTGTATCATCTCACAGTGTCACAAGAAGATGGATAAATACAAGATTTTATAGCATATTGATATAATTGTTCTCAGTTTCTCACTGTGCCTAATTTAAAAATTTAATGTTATCACGGGTTTGGATGTATAGGAAAAAAGCATGGTATATATAGGGATTGGTACTATCCGTGGTTTCAAGCATCCACTGGAAGGCTTAGACGCTATCTCCTGCAGATAAGTGGGGGGAGGAACTATTATTTTTCCTAAAAACATTTCCTCGTTTATTGCTTGCTTCCAAAATGTAGTTTTTTGTTCGATGTTCTGTTCTGTTGTTTTGACAAAAAAAAAAAAAAAAAAAAAAAAAAAAAAAAAATTGGAGGGTAAGGTTTATAGTTTCAGATCTCACTTGTATTTTTTTAAAGATGTTAATCTTTAAAATCAACTGAATATCCACATGCATTTTTTTCTAATCTCTGCTTTTTACATTTGGCCATTAATTCATCTGGAACTTATTTTGGTTTATGATATATAGTATGAGATAAAATTGTCTTTATTTTCCACATAGACTAAAATTATTGGCTGGGTTATCATCCCATTTTTAAATATTTATTGGAGAGGGAAAAGCAAACTCCCCACTGAGCAAGGAGCCCGACACTGGGCTCCATCCCAGGACCCTGAGATCATGACCTGAGCTGAAGACAGATGCTTAACTGAGCCACCCAGGCACCCCAGGGTCTTTCCTTTATAATAGTAGAATAAATTCTTAAACCAGGGTCTCTTCTGGTACCCCCGTTTCTGATTTTTTAATCTTAATCCAGTAACACCCACGCTATATTTTACTCCCTGTTGAATAGTTTGTTCTCATAATAATTCTTAAGTCCATCTCTAAAGATTCCATTGGAATTTAATGTGAATTTAATGCAATCCCATGGGAAGAATTGTTTAGGTAAGAATTATTTTTATAATATACAAGTTTTTCCATCCAAAACACAGACCGTGTCCCATTTCACCAAAATCTTTTAATTTTATGTTCTATTCTTCTTTTTAGTGTTATTCCTACATATTTTGGGGGTCTTGTTGCTGTGATAATGGAAAAGATGCCATATTCTCTAACTAGTATCTGTTGGTATCTAGGTAATCTATTGGCCATTGCATATTTATCTTCTATCAGGCCATTCTGCTCAACTTTTATTAATTATGTTTTAGAGTTGATTTTCAGGGGCAGTTATAGGTATTACAGCCATTTCATCTGTTTTTTTTTTTTTTTTTTTTAAAGATTTGATGTATTTGAGAGTGGGAGCACAAAGCAGACTCCCTGCTGAGCAGGGAGCCCCACGAGATCATAACCTGAGCCGAAGGCAGACACTAATCCAATTGAGCCACCCAGGCGCCCCTCTGATTCCTGTCTTGCTGCATTGACTACCACTTAAAGGAGCATTCAGTGCTCCTGGGATATGACATAACACTTAATGAACTAAAGATAGAAGTACTTCATTAATCACCTTAGCAGAATATCGTAAACATGCACATAGTTCCTTTTATTCTTGACAGGTACTATCCCAGAGCCCATCATAAGCTGGAATAATTCAAGCAAGCTGAGCTAATCGGAGCTCGGTCATGTTAGATTATCTCATTTTGTTTTGAGCTTGTAACATTACTATTCCCGTGATAACTAGCAAACCATTTCATCTTCTCTGTTAGGAGAAAGGACATCCAAAAACATAAACTGAGCCTAATAACCTGTTGCTATATGCCTTCTGGTAGGTTTCCAATTCACATTCTGGGAATCTCAAAATTCTGAACAAACGGTTCTCTATCTCTGTGGTTTTTCTCATTACCTCTCCGAAATATCCACATTGGCACTTGAGAGAGAACAAAGACAATTATTTCATTATTACCCTGCAACCTAAAATGCTAAACTGCATCTGGGACAGTTTAAGATTACAAAAGAAACAGCACAGCCTCTGAACTGGCCATACAGAGCCCTTTGGCACGTATAAAGCGTAAGTTTAGTGGGGGGCTGGTTAATTGCAGAAATCATCTGGTGAAAATTTAGGGCCACCCATGTTTCCTTTTCTTCAGAGCTGTGACTTCCACCTTCATGAAGAAGTCATCCTGGCTAAAGGCACAGATGGCATTATCATAACCAGATCCCTAGTACTGTTTCATCAAATTCCAGGGGCTGTAGGACCCACAGCTGGCTGAGTTCCAACCCTTACGTAGAGACCCTCTCTCCTGCTGTATCATAGCAGAGAGCTCATAGGTCCTAAGTTACACTAGCTCTAGAATTCAATTTAGAGATCAGTTTTAAGGCTTGGGAGAACACAGGGGAGCTGGATTAAGAAGGCGGACCCATGTTGATGATGTTGGACAAGCCACTCTAATTCTTAAAAAGTCTGTTTTCTCACCAGGTAAATGAGGGTGTTTGAATACTAGATTTTTCTCTAAGTCATTCCTCCAAGGTTCTAACATTTCAGTAACCATAGACCAGAGCCCTGTAATGACCAAAGGAGATCAAGGTTCAACAGTAAATCCTTTTGATTTAAATAAGTATGGTTCAGACATTTCCGACCTACCAACTTACTGTTTGTGCATGTTTATTACTAGTTAAAATCATGTGAATTTTTAACCGGAAAGCGCTTGAAGATTACAAGCCCAAATGTCTCCTAAAGTACGGACAACAAGGAAAAAGGGGGTTCATTCAAGCAAGCAAAAGGTCTAGCTCATGTCATTAGGAAGCTTTTCATCAGTTATAAAAATCTCCCATCTTTTTGGCATTTTTTCTTCCTGTGAATTCTAACTCTAGACCAAAGAATATGCCATGAAAGATTAGCAACCTTCATCCTAGGTCTGGAATTCTTTAAGCTTGCTTGCATTTTTTAAAATGTATGTCTAGTTTTCTTTTGTGGAGTTGCCCACCCGCCTGTGGGTAGGACACAATTTTAAATCTGGGCCTCAAGTACCTGCTTAGTAATCCCAGACCAGACACTGATAACCTCGCACCAGATGCCATAATGATGTTTCTTGCTGGCTACAGCGTCTCAGAGGTATTCTGTGATTTTAATGACCATGGGCAAGCCAGACAATCTGGTCCAGGCGTGGAATAATCAGCTTTTTTTCTTTTTTCTGTCAACAGCTTAACTTCTCATTTTTCTGTAAATCTAACATTTTTAGCATGATGCATATTTAATTGCCATCAGCTCTCTTCCAGTTGCCACAATGACACTGTTCATTGGAATTCTGAGATATGTGTTCTCTCCCACAAGGCAGCCATATGTGCTTTTTCGAAGCCCAGGCCATGACTGGATTTTCACTCCTGATACTTAGGTAATTGAGGTTTTCCCCCCTAAAACACCAGGAGTTCATCTCCATGCACAGAGCCATGGTACACATTATTCCTCCTCCTTAAAAGCTCTCACTGCATAAGAAGTAAAAAGTCTCCTTTTATACCAAATTCAAGGTAAAGCAGACCTGTTTTAAAATCATGTTTTCCCAGTTTTTTGTTTTGTTTTGTTTTGTTTTTCTAAAGGTCCCTGTGACCCTGAGTGCAGTGAGGTGGGCTGTGACGGGCCAGGACCAGACCACTGCAATGACTGCTTAAACTACTATTACAAGCTGAAGAACAACACGAGGTAAGAATCAGCCCGAGTCCGCTCCCCCTGCTGTGTGCTCCCAGCCGTCCCCCCGGCTGCCCTGCAGCCACAGCTGCTGACGTTCTCCGCCCAGGACCTAAGCTCAGAACAGAGGCCGCTGCCCTAGCCACCGCCTCCTGGTCTCATTCCAAACGCTGAAACCATACTGTGTCCCTGTATGCTGTCAAGCTGCAAAGATCTTTACTCACATTTGGAAGGGCAGTAGGGGAGCGACTAGCTCCACACAGGACTGCTCTTCCCTCTAGACCTTTCCATCCATGGACGCCTGACGCTAGAGCTCTGTTGGCCTTTCCTGAAAGCGCCAGCATGCAGCCCAACAGATGCGTTCCTGCCTTCCTGTGTGGCGGAGGGGCGGGGCCCTGCTCATCCCTCCCTATTCTACTCTGGGCACTGAGGCGGACCTGCTTGGTTACCGGAACTCTGGGCCCCTAGTTTCTGCCTTGAGGTGTGCAGATCTGTCCACAGGGAGGCTCCTGGGGCAGTCACGGCCCGTCAGAGGCTATCTGCTTCAGAGCCCTGCCCCCCTTTCCTCCTCCTTCAGGGAAGACTTACTACAGGAGCTGACTTGCCCTGAGTCCACACTTCAGCCATCCAGACAGACCCAGACACGTTCTAGTTCCTGTTGACACGCATGCTGGCATTTCAGTTCCTTAAAGGAAGGGCCCTTGGCTACTGCAGGACCTCTCATTGCTGAGACCAGCAAAATGCCTGACATTTTACTTGGTACTCAGTAGTAAATATTTGTTGAATGAATAAACAAAGAGCTGTCCTTCAGTTAAGGAAGTTCTTTTTTTTTAAATGTATCATAACCAACCAAGTTTAAATATATTTAGATTAATGTAGACAATAACCCACAGCCACTGCCCCTAGCTCAGAGGATCCGTAGGACAGCACACACAAAGAAGATACCCCTTATTAGCAACCTTTTTTGTATAAAATGGTGGTTCCCACATAGTTTCCCTCAACCCCATGCCACGACCTTCCTCTTGAGCCTCTAGTTTCTAACCATCATCCCCTTTAAAGAGCTAGTCCTGAACCTGAAAGTGGTTTGGACCAAGACATTCCTTCCTTAGCGGACTTGGTATTAGGACTTGGTATTGCTGCCTGAGCACCCTACACAGGAAAGAGCTTCGACCAGCAGAATTTGGCTCTTTGGATATGGTATTACCGTCGTGTTTTAAAAAGGATTTTTGAGATCAAGGCAGCTGCTGGTTGAGCATCTCCCAGAGTGCCTAGGACTCCGTCTCTGGTGACGCGCCCTTCTTTCCTATCCTCCTACAATGCAGGATCTGTGTCTCCAGCTGCCCCTCTGGCCACTACCATGCTGACAAGAAGCGATGCAGAAAGTGCGCCCCCAACTGTGAGTCCTGCTTTGGGAGCCACGGTGACCAATGCCTGTCCTGTAAATACGGATACTTCCTAAATGAAGAAATCAACAGCTGTGTTCTCCACTGCCCCGATGGATCATACCCAGACCCCAGTGAGTCAATTTCAAATATCTGGGTTTTAGAGAGGAAATAGAAGGGTTTCATTTGAATGACATTAAGAGGGGAAATTGAGGCCTTGCTTATATCTAATAGGATCTAACCAGGTTTTAAGAGAACACGTTAGAGTTGTAAAAAAAAAAATAAATAAATAAAATCATTTGTGTAAAAATGCTTATAACTAACTGTCCGGGAGTCCTCGGGCCCCTCCCCTGATTCAGTGATTTGCTAGGAAGACCCACAAGACTTACCATGTTGTTGTACCCACGAGCTCATAGTTACCATGTAAGATCAGGAAGAGATATATAGGACAACGGACGCAGAAAACCAGCACTAGCTTCTGAGTTTTCTCCGAGGACGGATTTAAAATCCCCCAGCAACAACTGGTTACAACATGTGTGAAATGTAGGCTACCTTTCAGTGTGGGAACCTCCTTAGAGCCTCACGCCCCGGGTTGTCGTCACGAAGACACGGTCTAGCTGGCACATACCCAAATTCCAGGCTCCTACAAGGAAAGCAGATGTTCAGCATAAACCATATTGTTTGTACAGTTTAGGCACCCTGAGCCACTCTTACCAGTTAGGATGGTGGAAACCCTCCTGAAATCCAACTCCCAGATGCTAGCCATGGGCCAGCTTCAGATGCAGGCTTTCAAAAGATAGCAGGCGAGCCTACTCTTTTCTATACGGTAACCAAAGGAACCAGGCCGGTATGGTATCAGTGTTATATTTCAGAAAGTTTAGAATTAGACATGTGTCAAAAACTACTAATGAAGGGCCATTAAGAAGGAAACCTTTAAAGTGATAAATGGAGTCAAATGCTATCAGGCATCCCAGCCCACCAGGAAAGGCAAAATGAAATCCATTTGCTGAGTTAGAGACAAAACTGAAGAATTTCCAGAGCGAGTAGAGTAGGAGGATCCTGAACTCACCCCGTCCCTCAGACATACTGAGATAACAGCTACGTTTTTCCCCTAATTGAAAGGCACCTGGAGTCTGGCAGACCAGACTGGCCACGGTTAACGGTAGAGAGAAGGCCACCTTGAAAAGGGTAGGCAGGATGGAGACAGAGTTGGAAATCACACCCCGGGTGCCACTAACTACGGACAGGATGGGGCATCACGGGTGTGCGATCTGACTCCACACCGGGCACGCCCAGCACTAGGAAGGAGTCCCCCCTCCCACCATGTCTGGCTTTAGAAACCAGGAGAGCTTAACTCTAGTGGGCCTTAGTTCCAGGAGAGCCTGAAGGCAATAGGAAATGGAGTCTCCATCATCCTTAAAGATCCAGCATACTAAATAACTCAGCCCAGACGGCACTGCAGAAGCAGTTTGAGAAGTGTCTGCGGTTATGTGTGAAGGAGATACATTGACTAATCTGTCCTGAGTGGATGAGATCTGTCCCCGGGCAGGGAGGCACAAAATATTTCTCTAGAAAGAAAGTGCTGGTAGATGGCCTTCATGTCCCCAAGGCCTAGCCAGCTGGATGCTGGTGAAAGGTAGCACTGACACGCTCTGTCTACTTTGCTATAGCGCTGTGTGCTCTTCCCCATCCACGCCAACTGGCAGTCCTCCCTTCAAAGGCCTCCTGCCCCACCATACGCACTTGGAGGGTGCCACTCCGCACTGCCTCACGCCCTGGGGAGTGGGAGAGAAGCCGCTCTCACAGCAGTCCCCGCAGTGGAGCTCACAGTTGGCTGCGTAAGAAACAAGCCCTGCCCACGAGTGTACCCGTCACGGAGCCAGAGGGACTACGTGCAGACAGCTGGGCTCCCTGCTGGCCCAACTCACCAAGCCTGTCGCTGTTTTAGACCGCGCTCAGCCCTACCCAGGACACTGAGAGCAGGCAAACGGCATCACTGCGGCGGGCTGGGCTGAAGGCAGTTGCAACTTAGCCACAATAGGGAGGCGCACAGAGGACACCCCTGGAATGCCTGGTTTTCTGGTAACCAGGGTGTGGCTGCACTATAGGCACCACAGGAGCTCTTTTGAAAACAAGGCCACTACTTTCAAGACCAAGAGACATAGCTGACCATCCTACTACATTAAAAACAAACACCCAGAGACAAAATGAGACGGAGGAATATGTCCCAGATGAAAAAGATCAAAAATCACAGTACAACAGCCAAATGAAATGGAAATACACAATATGTATGATAAAGGATTCAAAGTAATTATCACTGAGATACTCACTAAACTTGAGAAAAGAGCCAAGGATCTCAGTGAGACCTTCAAGAAAGAGACAGAAAATGTAAAAACAAAAACAAAAACAAAAAAAAAAACCAGAGCTGATAAATTTAATAACTGAAATAAAAATACACTAAATGGCATCCACAGTAGCTCAGAAGATGCAAAGGACAGATCGGTGGTATGGAAGACGGTAATGGAAAACAACCCAGCTGACAGCAAGAAAAAAAAATAAAAAATGAGAATTGGTTAAGGGAACTCTGTGGCGTCATCAAGCATAATAACATGCACATTTGGGGGATCCCAGAAGGAGAAGAGAGAAGAAGGGGCAAAAAACGTTTTTGAAGAAATAATAGCTGAAAACCTTCTTTCCCGAACCTGGAGAAAGAAGCAACATCCAGGTCCAGGAAGAAGAACCCCTACCAAAATGAACCCACAGAGGTCCACAGCAAGACACACAATAATTAAAATGGCAAAAAGTGAGGATACAAGGGAAGGCAAATAAGGCTCTCAGTTGACTTTCAGCAGAAACTTTGTAGGCCAGAGAGGAGTAGCATGCTTTATTCCAAGTGCTAAAACAAACAAAAAAAACCTACAACCAAGAATACTCTACCCAGAAAGTACCGAATTCAAAACAGAAGGAGAGAATAGTGTTTTCCTGAAGAAGAAAAGTTAAAGGAGTTCATCCCACTAAATCAGGCTTACAAGAAATGTTAAAGGGACTTCCTTAAATGGACAGAATAGGCCATCGTATAAAGAAAAAATTATAAAAGCAGAAAAATTTTAGAGGTAAAAGCTAAACAGAGTAAAAATAATCACTTATAAAGCCACTGTGGAGTTTAAAACACAAAGTAGTATAATCAATATCTAGAAAAATTAGACAAAGGAGATATAAAATAAAACCTCACATACATAAAACATGGAAGTGGGAATTAATTTTAGTAGTTTTACAATGTGTTGAACTCAAGCAACCCTCAACTCAATATAGAACCCAGTGGAAACTACAACTCAGAAACCTGTGATATACACAAAGAAACAGAGAAAGAATCCAACCATATCACTAAGGAAAACTGTCAACTCACAAGGAAAGTAAGCAAGGGAAAAAGGAAGGAATCAGGAAGAACTCCAAAAACTATTTTCAATGTAACTAAACTAAATACTTCAATCAAAAGACATACAGTGAATGAATAAGAATGAATGAGAAAATATTACTCATCTATATGCTGCCTACAAGAGACTCACTTCACACGTAATGACACATACTACAAGTGAAGAGATGAGAAAACATAAGCTGTGCAAATTGAAGTGGAAAAAAGAACCCAGGGTAGCAATACACATTCTTTTCAAGTGCACATGAAACATTCTCTGGTATATATAACATGTTAAGCCATAAAACAAGTCTCACTGTATTTAAGAAGACTGAAATCATATCAAGCATGTTTCCCAACTTAAATGGTATGAAAGTAGAAATCAATTTTACAAGAGAAAAATGGAAGAAAAAAAAAATACATGGAGGTTAAACAACATGCTAATTAACCAAAGTCAATGAAAAAAAAAAAAAGATGAAGTCAAAAATGCATGGAAAAAAATGAAAAGACAATAGTCTATAAACTCTTTGGGAATTAGCAAAAGCAGTTCTGAGAGGGAAATTTATAGTGCTATTAGGGGACTCGAAAAAACAGGAAAAATGGGGCGCCTGGGTGGCTCAGTGGGTTAAAGCCTCTGCCTTCGGCTCAGGTCATGATCCCAGGGTCCTGGGATTGAGCCCCATATCGAGCTTTCTGCTCAGCAGGGAACCTGCTTTCTCCCCTCTCTCTCTGCCCGCCTCTCTGCCTACTTGTGATCTCTGTCTGTCAAATAAATTAAAAAAAAAAAAAAAAAAACGGGAAAAATATCATGTAAAGAACCTAACCTTAGGCCTAAAGGAACTAGGGAAAGGAGAAAGGAACTAGAAAAAGAACAAATTCCAAAGCCAGTAGAAGGAAATAATAAAGATTAGAGCAGATTTAAATGAAATAGAGACCAAAAAAAAAAGATAAATGAAACCAACAACTGGTTCTTCAGGAAGAAAACAAAACTGATAAATCTTTAAACAGACTTATCAAGAAAAGAGAGACGACTCAAAGAAATGGAGGAGGAGAAATAA
Source organism: Mustela nigripes (assembly GCF_022355385.1). Lineage (NCBI taxonomy): Eukaryota > Metazoa > Chordata > Mammalia > Carnivora > Mustelidae > Mustela > Mustela nigripes. The sequence goes on along the minus strand of NC_081565.1, from coordinate 75,118,561 downwards.
TATCACAGAAATGCAAAGAATTACAAGAAAACATTGAAAAATTATCTGCCAAACAATTGGCCAATCTAGAAGAAATGGATAAATTCCCAGAAACCTACAGTTTTCCAAAACTAAATCAGGAAAAAATAGAAGATCGGAGGAGACCAATTACTAGTAATGAAATTGAATCAACAGTCAAAAACTCCCAACAAACAAAAATTAAGGACCAGATGAATTCACAGGTGAATTCTACAAAACATTTAAACACGAGTTAATACCTATTCTCAAATGATTCCAAAAAACAGAAGTGGAAGTAAAACTTCTAAAATCATCTATGAGGCCAGCATTCCCTTGATCCCAGAGCCAGAAAAAGACATTATATAAAAAGAAAACTATGGGCCAGGATCTCTGATGATAACAGATGCAAAAATCCTTAACAAAAGAATAACAAACCAAATTGAATAGTACCTTTAAAGAAAAACATTTAGGACGATCAAGTGGGATCTATTCCAGAGAGGGAAGTGTGGTTCAATATTCACTAATCAATATGACATCACATAAACGAGGAAGAATAAAAAAATATATGATCATCTAAACAGATGCAGAAAAAGGATCTGACAAGATACAACATGCATTCGTGTTAAAACTTCTCAAAAATGTGGGGTTCAGGGGAACATACCTCAACATAATAAAAGCTGTATTTGATGAACCCACAACTGACATCATATTCCATAATGAAAACTGAGAACTCTTCCTCTAACACAAAAACAAGACAAGGATGTCCACTCTCCCCACTTTTATTCAACATAATATTGGAAATTCTAGCTTCAGCAGACAAGAAAAAGAAATCAAAGACATATGAATTGGTAAGGAGGAAGTAAAACTGTGACTATTTGCAGATAACATGATACTATACATAGAAAATGCTTAAGGACTTCACCAAAATACTACTGGAACTGATAAATGAATTCAGTGAAGTTTCAGGATACAAAATAATGAAGTAGCAAAAAGAAATGAAGGTAACAATCCCATTTGTAAATTGCACCAGAAAGAATAAGATACCTAGAAATAAATTTAATCAAGGAGGTAACAGACCTGTATTCTGAAAACTGTAAGACACTGATGAAAGAAATTGAAGAAGACACGATCAAGTAGATAGATACACCATGCTCATGGATTGGAAGAATATTGTTAAAATATTCATACTACCCAAAGCAATCTTCAGATTCATTGCAATCTCTATCAAAATACCAAAAGCATTTTTTACAGAACTACAGCAAATAATCCTCAATTCTGTATAGAACCACTAAAGACTTTGAGTAGCCAAAACAATACTGAGAGAGAAGAACAAAGCTGAAGGTATCACAATCCCAGATTTCAAGATCACCTACAAAGGTATAGTAATCAAAACAGCATAGTGCTGGCACAAAAATTAGACACAGATCAATGGAGCAAGATAGAAACCCCGGAAATAAACCAACATCTATTTGGTCAATTACTCTATGACAAAGGAAGCAAGAATACACAATGGAGAAAAGATGGTCTCTTCAGCGCATGGTGCTGGGAAAACTGGACGGCTGAATGCAAGAGAAGGAAACAGCACCACTTCCTTACCCCATACACAAAAATAAATTACAGAATAAATACCTAAATGGGAGACCTGAAGCCATAAAAGTCGTAAAAGAAAGCATAGGCAGTAATTTCTGGAACACTGCCCTTAGCAATGTATGTATGAATAGGTCTCTTCAGGCCCAGGAAGCAACAGCCACTATATAGGAACTTCACCAAAATGAAAAGCTTTTTCACACTAAAGAAAACTATCAACAAAATAAAAAAGCAACCTAGTGAATGGGAGAAGATACTTGCAAATGATGTATCTGATAAGGGGTTAATATCTAAAACCTATAAAGAACGTATATGACTCAACACCCAAAATACAATGCAATAAAAAAAAAAAAATGAGCAGAGGATCTGAAAAGAAGTTTTTCCAAAGAAGATACACAGATGGCCAACAGACATATGAGATGTTTAGCATCACTCATCATCAGGGAAGTGCAAATCAAAAGCACAATGAGAGACCCCTCACACATTTTAGAACAGCTCTCAAGAAAGGACACTAGTCAGTATCAAGAAACAAATGGCAACAAGTGTTGGCAAGGACGGAAAGAAAAGAGAACCTTTATGCACTGCAGTGGGAATGTAAACTGGTGCGGCCACTGTGGAAAACAGGGTGGCAGCTCCTCAAAAGATTCAGATCAGACGCCGTAAAATCCAGGAATCCCACTATGGGAATTTGCCCAAAGAATACAAAAATGCCAGTTAAAAATAATATATGCACCCCTATGTTTATTGCAAACATTATTTTCAATAGGCAAGGTGTGCAAGAAACCCAAGTGTTCACTGATGGATAAAGGATTATCCATTCATCTTACACACACATATACACAATGGAATATTCAGCCATGAAAAAGAATGAAACTTTGCCATTTGCAACAACATGCATGAAGCTAGACAGTATAATGCTCAGTCAGAGGAAGAGAAACACCACAGGATTTCACTCTAAGAAGCAAAACAAATGATCCAAGGGGAAAGAGCCAAACCCAAGAAGCAGACTCTTAACTATAGAGAGCAAAGTGATAGTTACCAGAGGGGGTGGGAGGAAGAGTGAAACAGGTGATGGGGATTAGGGAGTACACTTGTCCTGATGAGCCCTGAGTGGTATATGGAAGTGCTGAATCACTGTATTGTACACCTGAAACTAATACAATACTGTCTATTAACTACACTGGAATTAAAAACTTGTAAAAAAAAATGTGATACACATACATACATACATACATACATACATACATACATAGTGGACTATTACCCAGCCATATAGGAGAGTGAGATTTTGCCATTTGTTGACAACATGGATGGAGCTATAGGGTATTATGCTAAGTGAAATAAATCAAGACTGAGAAAGACAAATACCGTAGGATTTCACTTGTATGTGGAAGCAAACAAACAAAAATAAAGACCCTTAAATACGGAGAACTACTGGTGGTGGCCAGAGCAGAGGTGGATGGAGGGATGGGCAGAAAAGCTAAAGGGGAGGTAGAAGTTCCAGTTATCAAATAAGGAAGTCACGAGGTGAAAAGTACAGCTAGGCAGGATCGTCCCTAATACTATAATATCCCTGCACGGTGACAGATGGGGACTGCAGTTACCGCGGTCAACAGTGAGTAATATGTGGAATCATCAAATCAGTCTATTCTATATCTGCAACTAATATAACATTGTTAATTAGACTTCAATTAAGAAATGAATAATTTCCTACCAGGCAATACAAATCGAATTTGAGGGGCTTCTTCCACACAGAAATCTTTTGCAACAAACAAAAATCTATAAATGAACACAACACTTCACTTCAGGAGTCTGGGCCCTAATCAGTCATCATTAGGAAACAAACAAAGGTACATTCACTGGAGAATTAAGTAATCCTTGGGCTTTCCTACCTATTAGTGCTCTGGTAGCGCCCTTCTGCTTTATTTCTGAATTCTCGGTAACTAACAAGCATGTCGCACCATGGTGCATGACGACGCTGATTATCTCCTATTTCTGCACAACCTGAGAAAGAAGAAGACCCAAGTGTAAATGAGTAAGAGTTGTGTTTCAGAAATCAGGCAACAATTTTCTTAAGAAGTCAGAGTCCCTTGACTCAAAGGCAAGCATTTTTTCCAGAAGGCAAATGGAGTCTCACCTTACCCTATAGAATGGTGGGTAGGATTTCCACGTAGTTCCTTTTCTCCCAAATTTGGAACATGCGCGTCATCCTGATAGAGAAAGGAAAAATAAGAGTGGGGAGGGGAGTGTGAGGGATCCCCAGAAATAAGCAGTATTTCTTGTAGAAAAAATTCAAAATTCTATCTAGAAGGCAGAATCTTGGCAAAGAAATTTGGTCTGAGATGGTGCATAACAGGATAGAGATACTGAGAGTCAGTCGTGTCCCCAGAGCCTGGGATGTTTGTAGTGAAGGAAGACTGTTCAGACAGTGGCTTTGCTGATACGAGTGGTCTCTGCCTCTCTCTCCTTCTGTGTAACTGACTTTTGTTATATTTTCCTCCTGAAGACACAGTGATCAGATATGATCATGATTGGTAATAATTACTGCCGACACATTTACAGTGCTTTCCAATTCATACAGTTCCCCTGAGTAATTTCATTATCCCCTCAAGATAGTTACCTGAAAGGTCAGCATCACTGTAATGTCTGTGGAGCAGAGAACAGAGACCCTGAACTTGCTCACTGGAAATATTAAAAGCAGAATTCAAATCTAGGTCCTTGGACTTCAGATCCTGTGCCATGTCCAGGAATCTCAACGGCAGAGTGAAGAGAAGACCATGTGGGGACTACCATAAGATTATAAAGCACTTCGTATTTCATGGGGAAGGGTAGGGGAGGCTCAGACTGGAGAAAGGAAGTGGACCTTCGGGAGGTCCTTATAAGAATCCATTAAAGTAATATTCCTCCATGGAACCTTGAAGAACACCAACATTTAAGGAGTAGGTGGAGGACAAGAAGCCTGTGAACAAAGCTCACTCAATCCTACACATACACGTGGTTATAATTCACTTGCAGCTCAGAGATGGTATTGAGAATCACCGTTTTTCACTATTGCATAAGCATACATTTGCCATTTTTTTCCAATGGGGATCGATCGGTCTTTGGGATTAAACAGGAGAACCATATTCATGGTGTATTTGCTCTAATCCAGTATATTTCTATTCTCCAGAACGGAGATGTATCTGAACTATAATAACATATCAATGTCACAGCCATTATAAAGTATGCAACACTATTCTAGACAATACAAGAAATACATCATCAACCCTCATCACCCTGCCGTCTTTAACGCAGATTCCCTTTTCTGGCGGCGTTCTTCAGAGCGGTCCTACACGCTGTGAGCATGGGGGCCCACCTCTCCATCCCACAGCCCCAAACACTGCTTCTCAACCCTCATCCTAGCGTTGCCCCAGCGTCTTCGTTAGTGTGCTTGTCCTTGTCAGAAATTAGGCAACTTTTGTAGCAACATGGACGGGACTGGAAGAGATTATGCTGAGTGAAATAAGTCAAGCAGAGAGAGTCAAGTATCCTATGGTTTCACTTATTTGTGGAGCATAACAAATAGCATGGAGGACACGGGGAGATGGAGAGGAGAAGGGAGTTGAGAAGGGAAATTGGAAGGGGAGGTGAACCATGAGAGACTGTGGACTCTGAAAAACAAACTGAGGGTTTTGAAAGGGCTGGCCGGGGGAGGAGGGGGGGGGGGGGGGGGTGGGGGGAACCAGGTGGTGGGTATTATAGAGGGCACGGATTGCATGGAGCACTGGGTGTGGTACAAAAAAAAAATCAATACTATTAGGCTGAAAAGAAATTTTTAAAAAAATAGAAATTAAAAAAGAAGAAGAAGAAGTTAGGCAACCCCGCTTGGGAAAGAGAAAAAGAAGAGGGGAAAAGCCAATCAGCTATTCAACTAAGAAGCAATGGGCTGTGGTTCCTTCGTCTGCAAAATGGAAGATGTGAGGCATGTCTGATTCTGCATTTTCCTACCTTTGTTCGCTTTGCTGGAAAGTGAGAGCAAACGTCCAGTGTGGGGCTGTTCATGAAATATTCGGCTCAAGGCCACGTATGTCTACTGTCGTGTACATTAGCAAACATCAGAACGTCTCCACCTGCTTTTATAGAGTCCAATGACCAACTGATTTATAACCGTTACTTTTGTGTGTATGTGTTGTGTTGTTTTGTTCTGTTTTTAACAGAGAAAAATCTTTGCCGGAAATGCAGTGAAAACTGCAAGACATGTACTGAATTCCACAACTGTACAGAATGCAGGGATGGGTTAAGGTAAGAGAGTGAAGGATCTTGTTAAGTCACACAGCCCAAGGAGTTTCTCAGTATAAACACAATATGTAAAAAAGTAATCCTCTTACCATCACCCTTGGTTTGACTCCCATTCAAACACCTGATTTGCTATTTGCATTATCTTTACCGATATATGTGACAAATTGGATGCCATCTTCGCTAACGGAGGTTCACACACCAAGGAAAATTCTCTTCAGAAAAGATGGCTCTGATACACATAAATAAAAACGGCTTTTTGAGAGGCTTTCTCAGTGCTTTTTGGCCAGCACAGCGCCCCCCGTCAAGGATTAATGTGTAGGTAATACCAATGAATTATATTTAATCCTCCTGATTCATTCCTTTGATGGTCAGAGACTCTTCCCTTATCTGTATTATTCTCTCCATATAGCCAATCATGCTCTTATCTTAAGTACCTCAGGCTTGGTTCCATTATGCTCCGGTATGCACATAGATTTAACACCTGGCGATGTTTTTCTGAACTGGATGACTTGCTCATTGCTAAAGCCAGATATCTGATAGCTTCCGCAAGAGAACAAGACACAGCTCACAGCTTCTTCCTAGTTCCTAGTTGTAGGAACTAGGTAGCCCCTGGATTTCCACAGAGAAGGTCAGACCATCTTCTGCTGGGTAAGGAGTTAGACCCTGAGTTTATAGAGTACCTGAGATCTGCTGCATGCAGATCTTTTTTAAGTATTGAGAATACCTCTGTTTCTGCCATTAATTGGTGAGTGAACTCAGCAGGCTCCGAGCAGGTGATTATTTATATTTAATATCAGAGCATCGGGGCACACGGATGGCTCAGTCAGTTAAGCATCTGCCTTCGGCTCAGGTCATCACCTTGGGGGTCCTGGGGTTGAACCAGAGGAGTCTGCTTCTCCTTCTCCCTCTGTCCCTCCCCACACTCCTGCTCTCTTTCTCAAATAAATAAATGAAACCTTAATCTAAATAAAAATGATATTCTAATATATATATTTTTTAACTCTGGGGTTTTTTTTCATAAATGCATTCAGTAGTAATTGGCTTAGTACCTTTCATCTCAAGACTTCAGGTCTTGAGAAATATCAGTCTAGTCAGCCCCCTAATTCTTTTTGGACAAGGAGCAGAGACAAGAAGGGAGACAAGGTAGATGTGCTCAAACCCTCTTGTATTAGTCAGCTGTGGGATCCTGGCCAAGTCACTGAGCCACTCTGAACTTTAGTTTTGTCATCTATAAAATGAGATACTAACCCCTACATTGCTGAATGATGAAAAGCACTAACTGTGATAATATTTGTGAAATACTCATTCCAGTAATAGACACATAATTGGTCCGTGAGAAATAAAAGATTATTTACAATTATTTTCTATACAGCTGACCCTTGCACAACTCAGGGATTAGGGGCCCCAACCTCATGCAGACGAAAACCGCATATAAGTCTTAAGTCCTTAAGTTAGTTACTCTTAACTACGTAACTACCAATTACTACGGTTGAAAAGAAATCTTACAAATAACAGTTAATTAACACATTTGTGTTCTATGTATTCTACACTGTACTCTTACAAGAAAGTAAGCCTAGAGAAGAAAAATGTTAGGAAAATTATAAAGAAAATATATTGGAAGGGGAGGTGAACCATGAGAGACTATGGACTCTGAAAAACAACCTGAGGGTTTTGAATGGGGGGGTGGTTAGAGGTTGGGGGTGGTGCCAGGTGGTGGGTATTATGGAGGGCATGGATTGCATTGAGCACTGGGTGTGGTGCAAAAACAATGAATACTGTTATGCTGAAAAGAAATTTTAAAAATAAATAAATCACCAAGTGGTTAAAGAAGAAGAAGAAAATACATTTAGAGTACTGTATTGTATTTATAAAAAAAAAAAATCCACTTAGAAGTGGGCTCATGCAATTCAAACCCATGTTGTTCAAGAGTTCAGTCAACTGTGGTTCTTAGGGAACATTTTACAGAGTTCATTAACCAGCGCTCTCCAGTGGAAATACGAGAGCCTTATATGTTCATTTTATTTCATATATGCCCATAGCCACATTAAAGGAAGTAAAAAGATATGGGTAACATTTAAAAAAATATTAATCAAATCCAAAATATTACTGTTTCAATATGTAATCAATAGAAAAGACCTAGCGAGATGTTTTACGTTCTTTTTTGTTGTTATACCAAAATCTGGGGTGCATTTGATCCCAGAAAGCACAATGCACATCTCAACTTGGACAGTAATTTTTTATGAGAAATACTTGCTCTGTACTTGGATTTTACAAAATTTAGTCAAAGGAGATTTTATATAGCCAGCTTTGTGTCAAACTTACTCAGTTTTGCCAGTAACTGAACCGAGGGCCAATTTGTAAAACGTAGACTGAAATTAACTAAAAATAAAAAGTTTAAAGTCCCATTCCTGGGCCATATACTAACCACATTTTTAAGTGCTCAGAAGCCACAGGCACCGAAGCGTGTGGGACAGAATGATTCCAACCCAGCTAATGGATCATAGAAAGAACCCAGGTGTCTCCTGTACCAGGCAGGTTAGCCACACCACCGCTGTATTTTGGAAGCACCAGAGAGCTTCAGGGTACACACAGTGCCTGCTCTCTATTGCACAGCCCACTTACATTCATTCCCTCCTCACACAACGCAGCCTCTCTCTCAACACAGGCCAACCTCAGAAGGAATGCCCTTTACTAGAAAAATGAGGCAGCTTTTTTTTTTTCAACTTTGTTAAGTTTTTTGGTGATCCTACTGCCTTCCACAAAAGGATACATTTGATACAATGTCCTTTTTTCCAGTTCCATGGGAAGGGCAGAGATTTCCTCTTACTGGCTCTTTAAATGACATCGCTCCCTAGCCAGTCAGGTCTGTAAAAGGAGTACACTTTGAGTTACGCTCGAGACTCCCTGCCCTTTCCTTAGAGGCTTTGAGGGTTGACCATTTTGCCTCAAGAGACCTATTACTTAAATTATTATTACTATCATCATTGTTTAAAGAGTGGCTAAGAACAAATAGAAATACATACACATAAAATACTGGAAGGAAGTGTATTAAAATGTTAACAGGACTGTTTGGGATCTGTTTTTTTATCTGTTTTTGTTCATTCCAATAGAGAAAAATAAATTCTACTTGTCCAAGTTAGTGTGATCCAAATACAAAGCACAGTCAACTAAGGTGTGCACTGGAATAATACAGAGTCTCGGAGAGTAAAAACCATTTGAACCTGTTGCTTAGATAAAAACCACTGAACCTGTTGCTTAGATACCCACCTTGTAGGATCATCTCTTTGGTGACATAGGATTACAGGTGCTAATCTGTAGCTGCAATCACACTATTGATTCAGTGAGCAATATTTATAGATTAAAGGTCCTAAATTCTGTTTTTTTTTTTAATTTTAAGAACTGATCTATTGACTATGAAAACTATCATCATCGATATTAGCAAAGAGAAAAAATACGCATTCCTCATTCAACATTCTGGCAACTGTAATAGATACCAAGAGCGCCAGAAAGAAAAATAGGGTAAAGAGAACACCTGGAAACAATAATACAATTAAGAAGAGTTGGGATGTTTGGGGAATCAACTATATAGGCAGGTCATTTTACAACGTTATTCATTAGCATTTAAAATAAATCAGGAAATAGAGGCAAAGTGTATTGCAGTCGTGTGGTTCTGAGGGGAACCAGTAGAAGAACTAAAACCAGAAATAGAAACAAAAGTAGCTACTTGCAGGAGACCAGCTAGCTAGAGATCACTGTGCCCTTTATTCAGTTGGAACTCATGTTACCCCATGATCCTACTGCATTTTATAACAAAACAACTTTTAAGTTTATTACATCATAGGGCTGGCTATCAGAGTTGTCAGACGTATTGCTAGGTAATGAGTTTTGTGAGTAAGATCCTTTTAAGCACCCCCAGGGTGGGGGGGGGCAGTCAAGGTGCAGAGCAAAGAAGAGAGGCGCCGGCCAGCCTGACGATGGAGAGAACGGTCCACGGAGCTCGGAGCACGCATACGGGCTTGAGACATCACCACAGGCGCAGAGAAGCAGGATAGGCATCGGGAAGGAGAACAGAAGGGGTGCGCAGTGATTTCCCCTGCTTGGAAGCTTGGCCAAGCCATGGGTCTCGGGGAGGTGCGGCAGCATTGCACAGGGAGCCGGGGCGTCATGACCTCATTGCTTCGATCACAGCGTCCGTGTGTCTGTCTTCAGCCTGCAGGGGTCCCAGTGCTCCGTCGCCTGCGAGGACGGCCAGTACTTCAATGGCCACGACTGCCAGCCCTGTCACCGCTTCTGTGCCGCCTGTGCTGGTATCGTGTCCCCCGTCCTGTGGTTTGTTCCTCTGGCTCTGGTTTGGCGCCTGTTGCCCTGGCGTCAGCCGTCACTCCCGCGGCCCCACCGGATAGTGTTCAAGTAAATGCCGGAGAAACGCAGTTCTCCTCCAGGACTCCTGCCTGGATTCTCAGAACGCCTGCCACAGGCAGTCCCTCCCTGGCGCAACAGGGACACATGCCGGGGAGACCGCCGCCGCCTCCTCCCGAGGGCATTTGATGGTTTTGGCAAATGGGTTCAATTTAAACGGGGAGTGAGTGGTGTTTTGTTTCTTCCCCACAGAATGTGAGGGAAAGCACAATACGAAATGGTGGCTCTTAAAATAATAGATCCATGTCCTTGTCACCAACCACGCAGGCCACAGCCCATCGTGCGAGCTGTTCTGAGATTTTGTCTGTTTCCCGCCTCTGTCTTGCTTTCAAGGGCCGGGCGCGGACGCGTGTAGCAGCTGCGCCGAAGCCTACTTCATGGAGGACGGGCGCTGCGTGCAGACCTGTAGCCTCAGCTACTACTTGGACCGCTCGGCAGAGAACGGACACAAATCCTGCAAGAAGTAAGTGCCCCACGCCTTCTGCTCAGCCGCCTCCTTGCCGGACCCAAATAGGTACTATGCTGACAGGACTTCCCAGATTTGTCCTGCGGACTGTGCCCTGCAGCTTCCACCCAGCGTCTCTCGAATGCTTCATTTCTGTCCCAGGAGCACTTTAAAACCTTTAAAGTTGGGGCGCCGGGGTGGCTCAGTGGGTTAAAGCCTCTGCCTTCCGCTCGGGTCATGATCTCAGGGTCCTGGGATCGAGCCCCGCATCGGGCTCTCTGCTCAGCGGGGAGCCTGCTTCCAACCCCCCCCACCCCCGCCTGCCTCTCTGCCTACTTGTGATCTCTGTCAAATAAATAAATAAACTCTTTTAAAAAAAAAATAAAATAAAACCTTTAAAGTAATATTTAGGTTTCAAGTACAGTGCATTCTGCCGTTTAAAATCCGTCTACCTGCTGGGCTTTAATGTCGGCAAAGGTAGCAATTACGGTAACCAGACGCTTCTGGGCCATCTTCCAAGGGGGAATGGAGTTTAAAACGTCCGTAAGAGGTGGGTAGCGAACATCTTTTCTGGAGCCTGACGGGAAAGCACAAACTGTACGTTCTCCCCTAGATGTGATGCTAGCTGCCTGACGTGCAGCGGTCCGGGCTTCAAGAACTGTACGAGCTGCCTCAGCGGGTACCTCTTAGACTCAGGGACGTGTCAGATGGGAGCCGTTTGCAAGGACGGTGAGTACAGGCCGCTCCTTTCCGGCCTCGCCTTCTGTTCGGATCCGCTCGATTGCCACAGACACGCTCAAGCGCGAGTCAGCTAGAACGTGCCCAGTATCTCGCTGGCGTTCACTCATCTTGAACTCATACCCTCGGTGGGTTTTGGTTTGGGTTTATTTTTTTTTTTTTTTAATTAAAAGAAATCACCTGTAGTTCCACTGGCCAAGATGGCCCTAGTTATGTTTGTTTGTTTAATTAGCAAACTTTGTGGGTTTAGAGTTTTAGGGGTCACAGCAAAATTGAGCAGCAAGTAGAGATCTCCTCTATATGCCGGCTGACCCCCTGCAGCACACACCCTCCCCCACTATTAGCGCCCTACACCAGACTAGTTACATTTGTTATCATCAGTGAACCTTCACTGACACCCCATTATCACCCAAAGCTCATGGTTCACATCAAGGTTCCCTCTTGGTGATGTACATTCTAGGAGTTTGGACAAATGAAGAAGGATACATATCCACCACTGTAATAATCCTACAGGACACTTTCACTGCCCTAAAAAGCCTATGTGCTCCGCCTTTCCCTCCTTCCCATCCCCCGCCCCAGAACCTACTAATTTTTTTACTGTCTCCATAGATTTACCTTTTCCACAATGCTATATCCTTGGAATATAATAGGCAATATTTTCTAATTAGCTTTTTCATGTGTGTCTCACCATATGTACTTTTGACCAGATGTTTTAAAATACCATGTACACGGAGGTTTGTATCCTGCTTTTTGTACTAAGTGTTAGACATAAACATCACCCTATGTTTAAAAAGTCCTCAGAACCTTCATTTTTAATTACAGCATAAAATTCTATCATGTGAAGAAGCCGGTTTATTACCACTCCTTTTTGGATTAAATTTTTGACAAGTAAATTATAATCAAATGGTACCTGAATCTTTTATTCGACCGGAGAGGCAAGGAATTAATGATAGACCCAATGTAGAACTTCAGACTTCTAAGTGTTGGTCCATTTTTTTTTTTCTTTGCATATGTGGTTCTCAACTAAAAATGCCAGGACCGCACACCTTTCCTGAAGATTCCTGGGAAATTGGTCTGAGGGTGCTATCTGCTATCTAAGTATGGATATTTTTAGAAACTTCAAGTGTTTCTGATGTGCAGCCAGATTTGGGAATCTCTGGCTTACTCCATTCCCCCTGACAACCCAACAAATGCCAAGTTCTGTCAGTTTTCTAGCCTCAGCTTCCTGAATGAAGCTAAATTATTCCAACTTTAACATTCTGTGAACTTTGAGTCTCGGTATAATTCACATACAGCGGGCCCTAAAATTTGAGTCTAGACTTTATGCAGACACACATCTCAGTGACCTAGAAAGGCATCATTTTGAACCACTGTTATTTTTAAGTACCTTCGGATTGTTTGAAAATAGAGTAAGAAAAAACTCTGTACTTGGAATAGTCTTCCTGGACAAGGGCATTTCCCTTGTTTTATTCTCTGCCTTCCTTTGAATGGGCCCTCTTCTAGAAATTTCACAAGAGGCAGAACAGTGCTGTAGTTGGGAGAGTGTGGATTCAAGAGTCAGAGTACTGCCGTTCCTTTCTGGGCTCCAGGTCTTGGACAGGTGATAAACTTCTCTGGGGCTCGCTTCCCTCACCTGCAAAAATGAGGCGGCTAGTATCATTGACCTTGTATGGTCATTCTAAAACTTCCTATGAGGAATTTCAAAAAGACATCTGAAAGAACGTGGCACGTGATGAGACGTGTTAGAGCATCATCAACGGGCTCATTTCCACAGAGCATCATGGGTGACTTTGTGTCTTCATGGCTTCTTGGCCATAGGATTAGTCCAGCAGGGACGGGCCAGACCCACTCAGGCTCTGTGATCTCACCACACAGCGCAGGGATACAGGGTTGGGGTGATGGCACTTCAAGGACCATGTAAGTATCACTCTTTACTTAAAAACATGGTACCATACCTGGATCTGACCAGAATTTTGAAGTTGGTGACAGGAAACAGGAAGATTTTCTGGACTCAAAAGATCCACAGACACTTGAATTTTCATCCACAGCACGCTGCCAGGCATGGGCACGTCTGTGATGCTTTAACTGCCTTCTCTCAACCATGCTAAACCTGGGATAAGTTATGCCAGATGGCACGCCAGTAGAAGGGGTGCATTCGGGATTGTGGGAAAGAGTAGAAAATGAAGAACCGTCTCTTGTAATGAGCCCATTTTCGGTCAGCTAAATCACGAAATCACCGATGGCTCACCAGGCTTTTCAAATCACGTAGCAATTGCATTTATGAGTTTGTGATTTATTCTCTTTCAACTGTCATATTTCAATGATTCTAAGACATACTTTTTTTTTTTTTTTAACATTTTAACATCCCTGAAATCAGATGCATCTTATAATTTATGGCAGCTTTCAGCCACTTTTGTCTGCTAGGTTGATGTGACACAGCTGTCCTTGCCTGTGACTGTCACGGACTTAGGTACATGGTTACTACTACTTGTGTTGAACTGAACTATAGTTTGGAATAGTTTCAAATAATTGTTTAATAATCAAAGGAAGAGTTTCTTTATAAGCACAGCAACAAAACAGCCTGTCATAGAACGAATATTTAACTAATATTTCCATAAGCATAACAGTAATATTCTAATTGAGGAGGCTCTGGGGTCACCATGTAGTAAGATGCATGAAGCACGTTCTTTTCTCGATAGTACGTAAAATAACGGTGCATCTTAAATCCAGTGTCTTGGACTCAATGAAATATAGTATAAATGACTTATACTCTCTGCTCTAGGTCATTCTGAGAAGACAAATTCCTTGCTTATTGTTATTGATTTCTAATTTATTCTTTTTTTCGGATCCTTTTTTTTTTTTCCTTTTATAAATGGACACCAATCACATTCACCACTGGACCGCAATCTCTCTCCTTGAAAAACAATGCTGTTGACTGAAATCACTTTGCGTGGACCCAATTTCCTCCTTGTTGACTGCTCCTCAATGATCTCTTCCAATCCCCCATCTGCCTCTCTGGCCAATCAAAACCTTCTTCCACGTGTACATCATGCTGCCCTCGTCCTCACCTCCCCCTCTGTCTTGCTGACTTCCCGGAAAAGCAACGGAAGAGTCCTGGGCCGAAGGAGGCTTCTGTATGCTAGTGAAAAAGAACAATCTGTGCCAGAGGAAGGTTCTTCAACAACTTTGCTGCAAAACATGTACATTCCAAGGCTGAGCGGCCATCTTAGATTTCTCTGTTCCTGTAGACTTATAGATTACTCCATATTATTATTAAAAAGAAAAAAAAGAAAAAAAAAAAAAGCAAGCCACCTCTCTCTTTTTCGCTCTCTTTTTCTCTCTCTCTCAAATTTGTGCAGGGAGATGGTGAACTGTTTTGTCAGAACTTAAATGGAAAAAAAAAAAAATAAACCTACAACAAGCCTACCTTTTATACCTGGGTGTTTAGTGCTAAACAGCCAGAACCACAGAGACAGTATTGTATGACCAAAGCATTTGATGCCAAAATTTGACGTTAAAGTAATGATTTGATTTCCTGCCCTGGTTTTAAAGGTCCATTTTTTTTTTTCCCCTTTGCATTTACTTGCTTGTTTCCCCTTTGAGACACCTAAAAATACCTTCCAAAAACATCACAAGAACAGACACAGATCAAAATCAAAGAGAAAGCTCTTACATCTGTCATTTTTCATGCTTGAGTCCACCGTTGGGGGAAATGACAGCAAAGCGGACCTAAGGGCATTAAGAGCATCCCTCAGAGTTGTATTCAATGTCGTTTGTCTTAGTTTTTCACAGTTGAACATTGATCCTTTCCACACATAATTTACTTCATGCATTACGTGCTGGTTTTGGCATTATACTCACTTGAGAAGTCTGCTGCACTGGTTTCATCAGATAGACTTGCTGCTATTGGCCTTGGCTTTGCAGATTGGGTTATTTTACACACAGCTGGTCAAATGGGATCACTCCGCATAGTCAGATTGGTGATGGACACAATGCAAAGTTACACGAAATAGCTGGGCCTCATCCAGCTCCCCTGAAATCTGGAGTGTTCACTTTGTAGACCCTGCACAATCTCCTGGTGCTATACGGCCATTATCCCCATAGCATTTTTTTTTTTTAAGTCCATCAGAAATTCCATTTGTTGTGATGGGAAGCATTTTGGATATGATGCGGGAAATTTCTTCCTGGAGTCAAGTTTCTAAAAGGTCCTGTATTTTTTAAGAAATGGAATTATTTAAATAATATTTAAGCTCGTGCCCAAGTCGGCCGGGCAACGTTTTTCAATGGTGCTTATTAGAAGTTTTATCATTTTGTCATTTTCATAAAATAAAACTGGAAATTGAAGATGGGTGGCATGATTGTACCCTTCTGGTTCTGTTATTTCCCATTCCTCTGTCCCTCTATGACCGTGCTATGATACATCTGTCCACTGGATGTCAATGAGATCGTCTGTTTTCTTGGAAATATCCTCACTGGTTTTCTACAACTCTTAAGTACATCCTGGAATCTAGCAGACTGAATTATGTGAAAACTATTTTGGATCAGTGGTTAGAAATGATGCCTGATCTTTTTTACCAATTCTGAGTTTCTCTATTTAGGGAAGGATAGACTCATATCAGTTTTCTTCACTTTTCCTATCAAAACTCCATTGGTGACCTCATTTTCTTTGGGAGTGACCAGCCATCTTGCAGGCTTGATGCTGTGAGAGCCTCACTTCCCAGATGTCACTGGCTTCACAGCTGAGAACAGGGATGATATCAACAGGAATTATTGGAGGAAGAAGCTGGGAAGTGGATGCTGAGATCCCCACCCAAACAACAAGCTAGGGAAAAGCCTACCTTGAAAATATTCATTCCTAGGCATCAAAGTTAAAGTCTAATCTAAGGTGAATAATTTGAGTCTAATGACCCTCTTTAATAGCAATATAGTAACACTGAGTCACAGAATGATTCATCAGTAGGGACTCCATTGATTTTGCTGAGCAACTTTCATTTTCCTAACACTGCAGGTCCTTCTGACCTGAAGAAAGTAAGTTAATCCAGGGGATGGCAGATAGAGTCTCACACTTCAAGTCAGTCTCTAAATGGACAAATCTAAGCGCAAGCCAAAAGCAAAGTCAAGCAGATGGCAAGACCAGATTTGCCTGCAAAGGAATCCATTTGATTGAACCAGCCCGTTCTAGATGAGGCACAAAGTTACTACGATAGGAAAGATAAAAAATGACGTCTGTGTTCTTAGACAAATAACCATCAACAATGTCAGCCAAATTCACTGAGGTCCACCAATGTGTGTTCCATTCCCACCGACCATGCAGGCGCACATCATGGAAATACTGGGTTAACTACTAGTGTGTTACTGCCTCGTTTATCTACAGAATATTATTAACTAGGACATAATGCTTTCAAAGTTTAAGTTAATGTTATATATTATGTATAAATATATATATTCATAATGAGATATATGTAATGGATAGTACAAAGTTTGGAGACTTAACAAATGCTCTAACCTTCTGGAGACAAAAGTCCTATCTTCTGTTTTCTTTTGTCTTTTTTATTCTTAATTAGTGATCCACTGTTAAATCCAAATCCACTTTTACTGAAAAATACTGTACATGTGTAAAATGTTCAGTTGTTTTTTTGTAAAATATAGTAGAATGGTTGTAATTGATACTGGCCAAAATCAATGTTATTCCATATTTTATTTTTTCTATTAAATTAACCTAAGTTCCTGTTTATCTGATCTGTTCCTACCCATGTGTAAACATCTCTGAAAGGGTAAGAGAAGGAGAACCTTCTGTTTTCACACAGAAGCCGAATACGAAGGAAAGGTTGGAAGGGAACGGAGCATCTAAATAAAGTGGGAAAGGCAGGGGTGAGCAGAGGACGCAGTGGAAAAGGAGAGACAAAGTAAGAGCAGTCTAAGAAAGGAAGAGGTTAGACTTGGTCCCGAGTGAAGGTTCTCTCCCATTTTTAGAAAGCAAGTGGAGAGAAAGATCTCTAAAAGCTTGGCACACTCGTTAGCAGATCCTACAGAAGCCAGCCCCAGGATCTGGGCCATCTGGGCTCTTGGCCTGCACTTCCCCCAGGATATGGACCGCTGCACACTCACTAGTGGGTGTCTGGAGAGGTGGGGACCAAGGGACTGTGCATGAGGTGGTGGGGGTGGAGCGTGAAAGCTGTTGAAAGGGGAAAAGACTTTGTTCAATTTGCTGATATCCTGTGTGAAACTGACAGTGGTGTAGCCCCAGGTGCGTCGAAGCTAACTTGGTCTAAAATCTCCAGTCCGTGCCATAGCGTGGGACTGTGTAGTTGGTAAAGACCCACCGTGGATTACAGATCTTTGCAAACCCTGCCTGTGAAGCAGGCACTAGCTCTGAAGGTTCAGTGCCCTGCCTTTATGGGAAGAGAAATGAGGTATCAGTGCAAGCGACATGGAAATTGAACTCCAAAGAGGTTTAGAGATCTAGGGCTACAAGATGGTAGAGAGACCCCCTGCCGTCATGAAATCGCATTATGAGGATGGGTGGCGGGGACTAATTGTACTGAACTCTTACTATGTACAGCACAATGAGGGAATATAGAGTATATGCATACTGATGTAAATTCTCTTAATTCTCACAAAAACTCTAAAGTAAAATATGCTCAGTTTGCAAACTATCACTACCTTCTGTCTACAAACCGGAAAGCTGAGGCAGATGGGCTTGAAATAGGTTGACTGGGATTACACAACCAGACAGAACAATAAAAACAAAGCTTAGCAGTAAGACCATTAACATTCGTGAATTCTAAGTCTGAGATGAATGGGACACTAACTTGTCAGGTTCAGGCAGCAGAAATTCCTTTGAACTGAACTGGTCAAGGCAAGTTTCGTAAAGTAAGTGGACCTAGGACTGGTTCTGGAGCTAGGCAGCCAAGGCCTAACTAAGGGGATGGGAAGAGAGCAGGAGGAACATCATCAATGAACTTCCAACGGAAGAGAGGGTTCAGGGAAGCAAGTCACTGTCTCAATGGTTTAATCTAATTGCTACGAAGAACAGTGACTCAACATCCAACGGATTAGTCAGGACAGATTTACATTTCCACGCTTTCCAAAAAATAAGTAGCGTGCCCATCCTCAGCCCCCATACCCGTGGCAGACCCTGCCAATCACCACTGTCCAACCACCAGTGTCCAACCACGGATGGATCAGACCTGCCTTGCTTTTCACCCCAGCGCTGGGGGCTTCGCATCATGCTGCTGAGCTCTTCTATCGGACCCACCGTTTGCCACTCAACACTCTACTCTTCATTATGAGGGACCTGCCAGTTGTGTGCAAGTGAATTTCAGGCAGTGAAAGTAGAAGTAGGCATGTATTCTTAACTCTTTTCCTGTCACCCTTCAGCTTCATGCAAAGAGAAATGACAGACAGCAGAGTGATGCATTTGGAGAAAACTGGAGGCAACGTTACACTACGGCCTGCCTAGCGCAACCCTCCCGCCTCCTTCACCCTCTAACCCCCCAAAATGGTAGAGAGAATGCGAAGGCCAGCAGCAGCTGGGCCCTGGGCCCCAAATCAGTCTATGTTAAAGACACAAAGCAATAACCTGCTTCTGGGTGACTGCCATGTCCAAATGTTATTTTTGTGGCAAATCCATAAAATCCAAAGTTCTCGGCAGGATACTCCAGAGCCACTGACAACTTTAGAAGGGCACAGCCAAGCGGAACTTAATGTCGCTGTGGCTCATGGGAGCTGCTTGGCACTAGAGGCGGGGCTGTGATGCATACAGTCATGTCTCCTCTTCATCGTGAGAGGCGGACATCTGGCCCAGAGTCAGCTCGTGGGCAAGAAGAATGCGTTGGGCAGCATCACAGAGTCTCAGAGGGCCAGTCTGGGACCTGGAAATGCCAGCAGCTCCTTTCCACTCTACCTGCAAAGGACTTAGAAGGATGTTTGTCTTCTTACTGATGCATTTTCCCGCAAGATCTTCCCTCCACCCGAGACAAATCTGAGGGCCCAATTGTTGCTTTTTCAAAGCCAGGGATCAGGCAACAAAAGATATGTTGCATCCCCACTTCGAAAAATTCCCAGAAACATTTCCTGGGGCCTAAAGTGTATGATCTTTTTTTATTATTATTATTTTTGGAATGAATACATGATTTTAAGAACCTAATATTTTAAGGCAGACTGAGTTTTACTGAAATTGCTTTGATTTGGCCCAAAGACATTCAGAGGCCAATGGAGATTAACTTCCTCTTTCAAGATTCACAGCTAGTGAAGGGTGTGGTTGGGAATGGATCCCACATCAACCCACACAGAGCTGCCTCCTTGCCAAGAATGCCAGAGGAAAACACTAAGTCCATATTACACATACTGCAAGGCAGGGGTTAAAGAGCTTGACTACAGGTAGAAGACCCACTGGCTCCCTTGACTTGGCTTTTTCCTCTTTATGAGCTCAGCTTAATTGCTTCCAAGAACAGGAAGTCCCTGTCATATACCACCTGAGGTCCTTCTTGCCCTCTATAAGCTGATAGCCTAATGGGGGGCACAGACCCAAAAACACATGATGGTAATAGGAAGCTATTTAAGTGCCTTTAAAAGGGCATAAAAATATCATGGGGGCCGTCTAGTCGAGCAAGCTCACTTTCCCAATTAAGTGCTAAATGTTCCCTACCCTTGCATGAGAAGTTTCTAAGGGCTTCCAAAAATAGCACGCTCCATTAAAAATACAGTTACCTCTGAAATGTGCAAAAGCAGATGAGGTTTTAACTAAATGTCTACTAAATGCAACATGTCAAACTAGTCGGTTGCAACTCAGCTCTTAAGGAACCACATAGAATTAAATTTAATGTAGGATAAAGGTAAATTTTAATACGTATGACATGATACAGGACCTACAGAGGCAGGAGAACCTAGGAACTGTTGGGATCTTAATAGAACCCTGCAAAGGAGGTAGAAATTCACTATTCATGCTGGGGGTGGGGAATTCTATACACACATATACCATATATATATATATATATTCCTGCTCACTTCCCTCAGATTTCTACCTGTAGTTCCACATAGCTATGGGACATTGCCCTTCAGATAGCTAACAGGCATCTCAAAATTAACATGTCCAAAGCAGACTTCAGACTGCTCAATCTCTCAAATATTATCTCCAAATGTCTCCCACCACACAAATGGCATTACAACCCATTATTACAACCCAGTTGCTCAAATCCAAAACCTCGTAAGTCTTCTTTTTTTTTTTTTTTTTTTTTTTGCCCCCAAATCCAATCTGTTAGTAGAGCCCCAATAACCGCACCTTCACCATAAATCTCTCAATGGCCCACAGTTGCCGTTCTGGGTCGACCTCTCCATCCAGGACTACTGCAGAAGCCTCCCCGCTGCGCTTCCTGCTCCTTTCCTCTCCTTGCTTTTTCTGTCCTGACCCAGCCCCTCTGCACAGAGCCAGCAGCGCTATCACCAAAATCTGATTTCTCCCCTTTCTTCCCATTTGCTCCGGATCAAATCTGCGCTCCTCACTTGAGATCTTTCTCATCTCTTCTCATACCCCTTCTCCCGTGCTAGTCTGTTTCTGCCGTAACAACTTTTCTGTTCTTCCAACAAAACTAACATGTTTGTGCATCAAGACCCCTGCCCTTCACTGGGCTAGTTTCTTCTCGCCCAGCAGGTCTTAGTTAAAAACGGCTCCCTTGGAAAGTAGCTCCCCCCACCACTCATCCCCCACCTGCCCACCTTCTCTGGTCTTTCCATAGCACTCATCACAACATGACATTCTGTGGTTCATTTACTTGTGTACTGGCAGTCTCTCCCACTAGGACGTCAGCACCGTGAAAGCTGGGGCTTTGTCTGTCGTATTTGCAGCCCTAGCCGGTATGTGTAACACAGTGCCTTGCTTGATCAATGTCTGCAGATTGGATGAATAAAAAGGCTTAAGTGAGAAATGACATTTGACCTGAGTCTTGGAAGATAAGCAGGAATTTGTAAGTCAATGAAGGTGAGGATGTTGAAGAAGGATTCGCTGGAGAGAGAACTGGTTCAAGGACACCAAACCATTAAAAGGGTCTGGGGGCAGGGCAACAGGTAGGCAGGGTAGCAGCAGGAGGGTGGGGATAGAAAGATCACAGAGGTCAACTTCCAAAAGCCATGGATGGGTTATTGTCCTCCTTCTGGCTCCTTGATGGAGTCATCACCCCTCTTTCCAGAGAGGCTAAATGACTTACTCAAGGACCCCATCCCGTCAACTCATGGCCTCCTGCCAACATACTTGGAGAGCATTCGTTCAGACAAAATGCTAAGGAGATCATATTTGCTTCAGTCCCCAGAGGACTAGCTACACTGAGCCAGGTAATAAAGGGACAGGGAGCTAAGCAGAGCTCAGCTGTCAGAATAGCTCACATGAGAGGAGGCAGCCCACAGGCTCTTTTCACAGTCATGTCCATGGTCAGATCAACAAGTTTGTTATGGTCTGTTTGTAAGACTATACTTGGGGACAAGGGCCTGCTCAGAATCCTCTTCTCATTCTAAGAAACAGAACAAAACAAAACAAAACAAAAACAAAGAACTTCTCCCTCTAAATTACCTCCTTGTCAAAAATGCCAAAGGAAAAAACTAAGCCCATATTACACATACTGCAAGGCAGGGGTTAAGGGCCCCTTCTTGACTTCAGGTAGAAGAGCAAAAGCAAAGAGAGTGGTGTGCTGGCACCTTTCTTCCCTAATGATGAAAATAACAACAATAACTCCCACATACAGAGTACTTCCTATGTGCTAAGTTCTGTGCTGTTTGCTTTGAATGAGTTATTCCACTAATTCCAACCAATAGCCTGATTTTCTTCTCTTTTTACAAGTGGGAAAGCAGGAGGAGGTCAATGCCTAAGGCATCCCATTGATAAATGGAAGATCTGGGATTAATCCAAACCCAGACAATCCAACATCAGAGTCTCCAGGAAAAGTACAAGAGCCAAAGAAGATGACGCTTACATGAGGATTATATATTTTCACTGGGGATGTCTGATTCAGGACCCCCTGCTGTCTCCTATGAATAGAGCAACATTCTACCCAAGACTACACACATGGCCACACAGCACTTTGTGTGAGCCACGTCGGGAGTGGATATCAATATCATGAGAATTAGTAGCGGCCAATGGGCCATGTGGGCAAAAGAAATTAGACTGGACCTAAGGGAAATGAGGCAGTGGCTGTTAGGAAATGAGGACATGCAGCCTCCTTTCATGCTAATTTTTCTCTGTCTGGGAAGCCATCGTTAGCATTTTCTAGTCCCAGATGAAATGACAAAGAAATAGAATGGAGATACAAGGAACAGAGTAAAACAGGACAACGTTGAAATCATCACATAAGACAAATTCCCCGAGCTCCTTCGACAAATTTGGTAAAACAAACTCCTTCCAGGTGGTATTACACAAGACTTTCTGGCCACCTGAATCTTAACTGTTATCATAGCACCTAAACTATTCAGAAAATGTAAACTTCCTGTTAGGTAGAAGAAGAGGATCTGTAACTGACCTGTGTCATGAGAAGAGCCACAAACATGACAGAAACCGGGAATCATCTCGACCATCTCTCGCAGCTCCCCCATCTGTCCCATCAGCAAGACAACTCTCCCTCCGAAATATGGCTCGGATTCATTTTCTCCTTTCACTTTTACTGCCCCCAACCTAATCCAGCTACTTCGGAGGCGAAGCTACTTCTTACCTGGACTATTGCAAAACTTACTTTCTAGCTTCATCTAATGCACCCGTTGTGTCTATACTCCCCCATGTTCCTACTTTCTTCTAATCTATTCCACACAGCAGCCAGAGTGCCCTTTTTAAAAATCCAAAGCTCACACAAGGCTCTAAAACCCTTGTGTGTTTAAAACCCTCCCATGGCTTCCCCTTCCCCCTTAGATAAAGAAGAAATACCTTCCTGTGGCCATCAAGTCCATGGTCAATCTGAGCTACCCGACTTCTCTAAACTCATCTCCTGCCATTCTCTCCCTCCCATCGTATTTTCCAGCCACACTCACTTTCCCTTGTTTTTCTGTTCTGCTTTGCGCCTCACCTTGCCCACATGCCATTCCCCCTACTTGAACGGTAGCCCATTCCTAATCATCTATACCTGGTTAGCACTTACGTATTTGGGCCTCAATTTAAAATGTCACTTCTTCATCTTCTGAAGAGCTCCTCATTATAAGCTCTCATGGGAGCCTCTACTTTACTTTTCTATCAATTACACATACCTACTTAATTGTAGGAGCAGCTGCTTGATGTATGTAATGCTCACTACAAAGTTTGTTCCATGAGGGCAACGTCTGTAAATGCCTCATAGAGCATAAAGCTAGCAAAATGTCTAGCATAGGGCAGGCGTTTGATACCTCTTTGGTCAACAGATGAATAATCCAATGAATGAATAAATAGGAGAATTGAGTAAATGACAAGGACGAAACCATCCTGGCCCAGAAACTGAGACAACCATGTTCTAATCTTGAATTACATCAATGTAGCTCTCCATGCGTCCATACCTCAGTTTTTCCCATATTCAGCCTCACCCTGTGAACGGTTTCAACCCTTCTCTCCATGGAAAAGGGAAACCCCAGGAGATTTCATGGAGACTCTGTTGCTGGCCCTAAAACATATATAACATCTCAGGCACACACTCAATAAAGCTAATGCTTTGGGACCTTGCCACTAAAGGCATACAGCAGGAACAGAAGCTGTGAGTTGGCTAGAATGGTAGCAGGGCTCTGAGGTGTCCCCCGCTAAGAGTCCTGTCTGCTTGTCATTCACTGCTATGAAGGTACTTTGCAGATGGAATTAAAGGTGACTATCAACTAACTTTACAATAAGGAAATTATCCTGAATTATCCATGAGGGCCCAAGGTAAAGTCAGTCAGAGGGACAGAGTGAAGGGAAGCCAGGAAGGCAGAGGAAAGAATTTGATTCAAGATGTGAGAAGGAGGTGACCTACAGTCACTGACTTTGAAGATGCAGGAAGGAAGCCATGAGACAAGAAATACATCAGCTTCTAGAAATGGAGAATAATTTCCAGCCAGTGGGTGGCAAGGAAACAGGGATCTCGGTCCTAAATTCTGCCACTGCCACTGCCGTGAATGAACTTGAGCAGACACATTCCCAGAGCTCCCAGAAAGAATGCCACCTATGACAACTTGTTTCCAACCTTGTAAAACCAGATCAGTGAAGGAGTTGAGCAGCTGTGCCCAGACTGCTGCCCTACAGAACTGAGAGATAATAAATGGTGTTGTGTTAAGCCATGACAAAATGGTCACTTGTCTTGGCAGCAATCAAAAACTAGTACACATTTGTGTATCGTCATAGCTGAGGTCTGAGGAGCAGGTTTCTGGTTTGTCACACATTTAGGGACCTACTTAGATGCACTCCTGAAACAGAGGCTAGTGGATGTCATCTTTGCACTCTCCCTCTGCCTTGCTTCAGATGGCTGGTATCTCCTGGAAAGCAATCTGTACACTCACTCATCTGGTGCCCTGATTTTTATAACTGCTGCCCAGGGGACACCTCTAGATCATGTGGCTCTGGTAGCCAGTGGCACTTACGCTTGCATTCTCAAAAGACTGTATATATTTGCGTAATTTAAAAGTTGCTGCCTGAGGGTCTGACTTTCAATCAATATGTGCTGACTGAGATTCTCCCCTTTGGGATCCTGACAGCTATTGGCACACCGTCAACAACTGAGGCTTAGTGACAATAAAATAGGCTGTTTGGACTATCACAAAGGTTTGAGAAACAGCAAAGATCTAGGGCAGACTTGAATGATAAGTTTCATCTGCTACACAAGACCACTTCTTCAAGAGTAGGAGAGGTGACTGCTTTATCTTACGCAGAGAAACTAGCACACAAAATCAAGTCAATGAAAAAAACAGAGGAGTACGTTCCCAATTAAAGAATAGGATAAGGAGCACCTGGGTGGCTCAGTGGGTTAAGCCTCTGCCTTCGGCTCGGGTCATGGTCTTGGGGTCCTGGGATCGAGTCCCACATCGGGCTCTCTGCTCAGCAGAGAGCCTGCTTCCTCCTCTCTCTCTCTGCCTGCCTCTCTGCCTACTTGTGATCTCTCTCTCTCTCTCTCTGTCAAATAAATAAATAAATAAATAAAATTTTAAAAGATTGAAAAAAAGAATAGGATAAAATTTCAGAGAAAGCCCCTAACAAAATGGAGATAAGTGATTTAACTGATAATAGAGTTCAAAACAATAGTTCCCAAACTGGAAGAAGAATGGATGAACACAGTGAGAGCTTCAGTAAATATATGAGATTACCAAAAAGGAAGTCACAGAGCTAAGGAATATAATAACTGAACTAAAAAATGCAACAGAAGTTTTCAACAGCAGACTCTAAAGCAGAAGATGAAGCAGGAGAAACAATCAGTGATCTCAAAGGGCAGTGGAACTCATTCAATCAAAGCAGCAAAATGAAAAACACACTAAAAAGTGAGGCTAGCTTAAGGAACGCATAAGGCACCAAACAGACCAACATTTGCATCATAGGACTCCCAGAAGAAGAGAGTGAGCAAGAGCCAAAAAATATATTTCCCCCAAAAAAGTGGCTGAAAACATCCCTAATCTGAAGAAGGAAACAGACATCCAGATCTAGGAAGCTTAGAGAGTTTCAAATAAGATGAACTCAAAGAGATCCACACTGAGATACATTACAATTAATGAGTCAAACATAAAGGGAAGGTAAGAATCTTAAAAGCAGCAAGAGAAAAACAAGGGACATGCCAGGGAATCTCATAAGACCATCAGCAGATTTTTCAGCAGAGACCCTATAGATCAGAAGGGAGTGGCATAATACATTCAGAGTACTGGAAGAAAATAAGACTTCCAACCAAGGGATGCCTGGGTGGCTCAGTGGGTTAAGGCCTCTGCCTTCGGCTCAGGTCATGATCTCAGGGTCCTGGGATCGAGCTCTACATCTGGCTCTCTGCTCAGCAGGGAGCTTGCTTCTTCATCCCTCTCTCTGATTCCCTCTCTGCATATCGTGAGCTCTGTCAAATAAATAAGTAAAATCGTTAAAAAACAAACAAAAAAACCTTCCAACCAAAAATACTCTACCCAGCAATGTTTTCAGAATTTAAAAAGCAATAAAGAGTTTTCTGGACAAGAAAAACCTAAATAAGTGTCTCAGCACTAAATTGATCTTAAAAGAAATGTTAAAGGGACTTTACTAAACTGAAAATAAAGGGCATTAATTAGAAACAGAAAAATCTATAAAAGTATAAATCTCATTGGTAAAGATAAATATATGGTAAAATTTAGAATAATCTAGTGTCACAATAATGGTGTATTAATCACTTATAGGATGAAGGTTAAAAGACAAAAGTAGTAAAAAAAAAAAAAACAACTATAACAAAAATAATCACTTAAGGGATACACAAGATAAAAATATCTAAATTGTGACATTGGGGCTCCTGGGTAGCTTAGTGGGTTAAAGCCTCTACCTTCGGCTTGGGTCATGATTCCAGGGTCCTGGGATCAAGCCCTGCATTGCGCTCTCTGTTCAGACTCAGGGAGTCTGCTTCCCCACTCTCTCTGCCTGCCTCTGCCTACTTGCGATGTCTGTCAAATAAATAAATAAATCATAAAAAAAAAATAAATTGTGACATCAAAAACTAATCATGGGAGGGATGGAGATAGAATATAGAGTTTAGGATCTGTTTAAACTTAAGTTTCTATCAGTTTAAAATACATTATTATAAATATAGGTTATTATACATAAGCCTCATGAAAACCACAAATCAAACATTTATAATATAAACACAAAAGACCGTAAAGGACCTAAGCATACTACTATAGAAAATTATCAAATCATACAAGAAAAAAGCAAGAGATGAAAGGAACAGAAGAATTACAGAAGAGTCAGAAAACAACAAAATGTCAATACATATACAATTACTTTAAATATATACAGACTAATTTCTCCAATCAAAAGTCAGAGAGTGACTGAATGGAGAAGAAAACAAGACAAACTCTATGCTACCTACAAGAAACTCACTTCAGATGTAAGGACACATACAGAAAGTGAAGTGATAGAAAAAGATATTGCAGGGGCACCTGCGTGGCTCAGTCAGTTAAGCATCTGCCTTCTACTCAGGTCATGATTCCAGGGTCCTGGGATTGAGCCCTACTTCAGGCTCCCTCCCTTCAGGCTTCTCTCTTCTCTCCCCTTATCCCTACCCCTGCTCATGCTGTCTCTCTCTCAAATAAATAACATATTCTTAAAAAACATATTTCATGCAAATAGAAACCATAAAAAAGCTAGGGCTGCTATATTTATATCAGAGAAAACAGATTTTAAAAGACTGTAAGAAGAGACAAAGGAGACCACTACATAATGATAAAGGAGTGAATCCAACAAGACAATATAACATTTGTAAATATTTGTGTACCCAAAAGAATACTTAAATATATAAAGCAAATATTAACAGACCTAAAATAAGAAATAGTGATAACACTAATAATGGAGGAAAGCAAAAGATCATAGGAGATTACTATGAACAATTATACACCAACAAATTGGGCAAACTATAAGATATGGAAAAATTATTAGAAACATACAACCTACCAAGATTAAATCATGAAGAAACAGAAGATCGGAACAGACCAATTACTAGCATGGAGAGTGAATCAGTACTCAAACACCTCCCTACAAAACAAACTAAATGACCAGACTGCTTCACAGATGAATTCTACCAAATGTTTAAAGATTTAATAATAATCCTTCTCTAACTCTTCCCAAAAGTAGAAGAAGAGGGAATACTTCCAAACTCATGTTATAAAACCAGCTGATAAATCAGACAAGGAACCCACAGAAAAGAAACTTGCAAGCTAATATCCCTGACGGATTCAGATGCAAAAATCCTCAACAAACTATTAGCAAACTGAATTCAACAACACATTAAAAGGATCATACACCATGATCAAGTGGGATTTATTTTAAGGATGCAAGTATGACTTAACATCTACAAGTCAATTGATGTGATCCACCACATTAACAAAACAAAGAATTTAAAAAAATCATATCATCTCAATATCTGTATAAAAAGCATTTGACAAAATTCAATATGCATTCTTGATAAAAACTCTCTATAAAGTGAGAATAGAAGGAAGATACCTCAACATAATAAAGTTCATATATGATAAGCTCTCAGCTAACATAATATACAATGTTGCAAAGCTGAAAACTTTTTCTCAAAAATCAGGAATAAGACAGGATACCCACTCTCATCACTTTTATCCAACATGGTATTGGAAATCCTAGCCAGAGCAATTAGGCAAGAAAAATACATAAAATGCATTCAACTGGAAAGAAAGAAGTAAAACTGCCACTATTTTCAGATGACATATTATATACAGAAAACCCTAAAGACTCCATGCCAAAAAACTTTCAGAGCTAAGAGCCAAATTCAGTAATGTGTGATATACAAAATCAGTATACATAAATATATTGATTATACACTCATAGTGAAGTGCTGGAAAAATTAAGAAAACAATCCTATTTATAACAGCCTCAAAAATAATAAAACCCCTAGGAATAAATTCAACTGAGACTTAATGCTGAAAAGTATAAGACATTGATGAAAGAAATTGAAGATGACACAAATAGGAAGAATTAATGCTGTTAAGCTGACCATGCTACCCAAAGCAATGTATAGATTCAATGTAATCCCTATCAAATTCCATTGGCACTTTACACAGAACTAAAACAAACCATCCTAAAATTGTTAAGGAAACACCAAAGACCCCAAATAAACAAAGCAATCCTAAGAAAGAACACAGCTGGAGGCATCATGCTCCCTGATTTGAAACCATATAGTATTTATACAAAGCTATAGTAATTAAATAGTATAGTAATTAAAACAGTATGGTATTTCCATAAAGAGCAGACATATGGATCAATGGAACCCAGAAATAAACCTACACATATAGGATCAATAATATTCTCACAAGAGGCCAAAGAATATGCAACGGTGAAAAGACAGTCTCCTCAATAAATGATGTTGGGAAAATGAGGTAGCCACATACAAAATAACAAAACTGGACCACTATCTTATACCATACAAAAAACTCAGAATAGATTAAAGATTTTAATGAATTTAAGACCTAAAACAATAAAACTCCAAGAAGAAGAATTGCTAAGCTCCTTGCCAATGGTCTGGGCAATGATTTTTTAATCTAACACCAAAGTAAAGGAAACAAAAGCAAAAAAATAAATGGGACATCAAATTAAAAATCTTCTGCACAGCAAAGAAAACCTCAACGAAATGGATAGACAACCTACTAAATGAGAGAAAATATTTATCAACTATATATGTGATAAGGGGTTAATAGAGTATATATGTGATAAGGGGTTAATATATATATATATAATGTATAAAGAACTTACACAACTCAAAAGCAAAACCCACAAATCCAATTTAAAAATGGGCAGAGGGGGTGCCTCAGTCATTTAATTGTCCAACTCTTAATTTTGGCTCCGGTCATGATCTCAGGGTTGTGAGATCGAGCCCTGCATTGGGCTCCACACTGGGGGTGTGGAGCCTACTTAAGCTTCTCTATCTCCCTCTGCCCCCCCCCAAAATGGGCAGAGGACATGATTAGATATAACTCCAAAGACATACAAATAGCCAAAAGGCACTCAACATCACTAATCATCAAGAAAATGCAAATAAGAACCACAAGGAGATAATAATCTCACATCTGTTGGAACAGCTTATCAGAAAGAGAAGAAACAGCAAGTATTGGTGAAGAGGTAGAGAGAAGGAAATCCTCACGCACTGTTAGTGGGACTGTAAATTGGTGCTGCTACTATGGAAAACAGTATGGAGGTACCTCAAAAAACTAAAACTAGAACTATCCTATGACCCAGCAATTCCATTCCTGGGTATATAACTGAAAGAAATGAAATCACTGGGCCACCTGGGTGGCTCAGTGGGTTAAGCCTCTGCCTTTGGCTTGGGTCATGATCTCAGGGTCCTGGGATGGAGCCCCCCATCAGGCTCTCTACTCAGTGGGGGGCCTGGTTCTCTCTCTCTCTCTCTCTGCCTGCCTCTCTACCTACTTGTGATCTCTCTCTCTCTGTCAAATAAAGAAATAAAATCTTAAAAAAGAAATGAAATCACTATCTCAAAGAGATATATCACCCTCATGTTCATTTCAGCATTATTTAAAATAGCCAAGGTATGAAAGACACCGAAGTGTCCACTGATCGATGAAACGGATATAAGAACTGTGGTGTAATATACAATGGAATGTTATTTAACATAAAAAAGAAGAAAATCCTGCCATTTGTAACAACATGGGTGGACTTTTAGGGCATTGTACTAAGTGAAATAAGTCAGATATAAAAAGACAAATACTGCATACTCTTTTCTTTAAGAATTTATTTGTTCTTTTGACAGAGAGAGAGAGAGAGCAAGTGCACACATGCATGTATGCACAAACAGGGGGAACAACAGGCAGAGAGAGAAGCAGGTTCCCCACTGAGCACGGAGCCAGATGCAGGGCTTGATCCCAGGATCCTGGGACTGTGACCTGAACCAAAGGCAGACATCCAACTGACTGAGCCATCCAGGCTTCCCCAAATATTACATATTCTCACTTAAATATGGAAAACCAAAAAGAGAGAAAGACCGAGCACTTAGATGTGGAGAACAAATTGGTGATTCCCAGAGGTCAGGGGGGTGGATTAAATGAAGGAGGTCAAAAGGTACAAACTTCCAGTTAGAAAATAAATAAGTCATGGGGATGTAATGTACAACATGGGGACTATAACTAATAATACTCTAGTGCATACTGGAAAGTTGCTAAGAGCACATCTTAAAAGTTCTCATCACAAGAAACAAAAGTTTGTAACTCTGCATGGTGATGGGTATTATTAACTAGACTTATTGTGGTGATCATTTTGCAATAAATACAGATATCAAATCATTATATTGTATACCTGAAGCTAATTTTATGTTGATTAAAACTTCAAAATTGTAATTATAAAAAATAATTTTTAATTGTAAAAATTAAATTAAATTAAAATTTAAAATTTTAATTAAAAAATTAAATTGTAAAAATTAATTGCATTTTAATTGTAAAAAATAAACTAATACCATTAGACCAGACCTCTCAATCAAAATATGCACTTTTGCAAGATCCCAAGATGATCAGCAAGCACATCAAAGTTTAAGAAGCCCTGTCATAGATGGATACTAAATTTGAGAAGCTTTCTCTTGATTTACTGAGAGCCACTACTGCAAACTTCATGTTCTTAAATAGTGGACACCCGGGAATTAGGCAGCTGAGTATTCATCTTTGGCTGGCCACTAACTGGGAGAGCTGAGGCAAGTCAGCGGCACTTTAAAAATTTTTTAAAGTAACTAAGGCTGATCCCCAGCCTGTAAGCCTGATCAACCAGAGCTATTAGGCTGAAGATGTGAATTAACAATTTGTTTATAGGGGCCCCAAACTGGTTTTCAGCAGCTGATCAGGTAACAAAGTCTGTCCAGACATGAGTAAACAACCCAGCCATTTCTCGACACAATATTAACAAACTGAATTCAACAATACATTAAAAGGATCATATACCATGATCAAGTAGGATTAGTTCCAGGGATGGAAGGATGGTTCAATATCAAAGCAATCAACATGACACACTCATTAACAAAAATAAGGATAAAAATCACATGATCATGCAGTAACAGCAACTGGTAAAATTCAACGTCTGTTCATAATATAAACAACGTGGATATAGAAGGACAATTTCTCAACACAAAAAAGGCCATATATAATAAACCCACAGCTAACATTATACCCAACAGTGAAAAGCTAAAAGCTCTTCCTCTAAGATCAAGAACAAGACAAGAATGCTTACTTTTACCACTTTTATTCAATATAGTATTAGAAGTCCTTGCCACAGCAATCAGACAAGAAGTTAAAGGCATCCAAATTGGAAAAGTAGTAGTAAAACAGTCACTATTTGCAAATGACATAATAGGATATATAGGAGACCCTAAAGACTCCACCAAAAAAAACCTCTAAGAACTAATAAATAAATTCACTAAAAGTTGCAGGATATAAAATTAATAATCAGAAGTTTGTTTCATTTCTAAATGGTAATAATAAAGTAGCAGGAGAAATTAAGAAAACAATCCCATTATTAAGAAGTGAACCAGTGTGAAGAGCACTGGGTGTTGTATGGAAGTGTTCGATCACTATATTATACACCACAATCTAATATTACACCATACGTTACTTATTGAAATGAAAATAAAGACTTAAAGAAAAAAACCCCATTTACAATTGCATCAAACAGATAAAATACCTGAAAATAAATTTAACTATGGAATAAAAGACCTATACTCTGAAAACTGTAAAACACTAATGAAAGATACAATAAGTGAAAGGATATACCATGTTCATGGATTGAAAGAACTAATATTGTTAAAATGTCAACACTATCCAAAGCAATCTATGATTTAAAAGCAATTCCTAACAAAATACCCACGGCATTTTTCACAGAACTAGAACAAATAATCCTAAAATTTGTATGGAACCATGAAAGACTCTGAATAGCCAAAGCAATCTTGAGACAGAACAACAAAGCTGGATCTCCTCTCCCTCTGCCTGCCACTCTGCCTACTTGTGCACACTTTCTCCCTCTCTCTCTATCAAATTAATAAAATCTTAAAGCTAAGGGGGCACCTGGGTGGCTCAGTAGGTTAAATGTCTGGCCTCAGTTCAGGTCATGATCTAAGGGTCCTAGAATTGAGCCCTGCATAAGGCTCTCTGCCCAAGAAGGAGACCGCTTCTCCCTCTGCCTGCCACTCTGACTCCTTGTATGTACACAGTCTCTCCCTCTGTCAACTAAATAAAATCTTTTTTTTTTTTAAGTTTATTTACTTATTTGACAGAGAGAAAGAGACAGCGAGAGAGGGAATACAAGCAGGGGGAGTAGGAGGAGGAGAAGCAGGCTTCCCACCAAGCAGGGAGCCCAAAGCAGGGCTTGATTCCAGGACCCTGGGATCACAACCCTAGCCGAAGGCAAAAACTTAATGACTGAGCCACCCAGGCACCCCTCAAATAAATAAAATCTTAAAAAAAAAAAAAAAAAAAAAAGTAGAACAACAACAATGCCAGAGAGATCAAACTTCCTGATTTCAAGCTATACTATAAAGTTATAGTACTCAAACGATATGGTATTAGCACAAAAACAGACTCACAAATCAATGGAATGGAAATGAAAGTCCAGAAATAAACCCACACTTAATACAGCTGATTAACCAATGACAAAGGGAGCAAGCGTATATAATGAGAAAAAGACGGTCTAATAAATGGTGTTGGGAAAACTGAACAGCTACATGAAAAAGAATAAAACTAGACCACTTTCTTATACCGTACACAAAAGTAAATTCAAAATGGATTGAACACTTAAACACAAGACCAGAAATCATAAACCTCCTAGAAGAAGACACAGGCATAAGCTCTTTGACATCAGTCTTAGCAATATATATATATTTTTTGGTTGGGTCTCCTCAGGCAAGGACAACAAAAGCAAAAATAAATGGAAGTACATCAAACTAAAAAGCCTTTACACAGTGAAGGAAGCCATCATCATCATCAAGAACAACAACAAACCAGCCTGCTTAATGGGAGAAGATATTTGCAAATAGCCTAACCAATAAGGGGTTAGTTTCCAAAATATATAAAGAATCCATTAAAAAATCAATAGCCTCCCCCACAAAAAAAATCCAATTTAAAAATGGGCAGAGGATGTGGATAGACATTTCTCCAAAAAAGAAATCATGGATGGCCAGCACATGAAAGCATGCTCAACACCACTAATCATCAAAGATAAGCAAATCAAAACTATAATGAAATATACCTCACACCTGCCAGAATAGCTATTATCAAAAAGACAATAAATAACAAGTATTAGCGGTACTGATGGGAATGCAAAACGGAACAGTCGCTATGGAAAACAGTATGAAGTTTCCTCAAAAATTAAAAATACAACTACCATTTGATCCAGCAATTCCACTTCTGGGTCTTCATCTAAAGAATGGGGAAACACTAATTTGAAAAGATATAGGCACCCCTATGTTTATGACATCATTATTTAAAATAACCAAGATATGAAACCAATGAAAGTTTCCACCTGTGGGGGCACCTGGGTGGTTCAGTGGGTTAAAGCCTCGGTCTTCAGCTCAAATCATGATCCAGGATCCTGGGATCGAGCCCTGCATCGGGCTCTTTGCTCTGCGGGGAGCCTTCCTCCTTCTCTCTCTGCCTGCCTCTCTGCCTACTTGTCATCTCTGTCTGTCAAATAAATAAATAAAATCTTTTTAAAAAGTTTCCACCAGTGGATAAATGGATAAAGAAAATGTGGTATAAATATACAGTAAAATATTACTCAGCCATAAAAAAGAATGAAATCTTGCCATTTGAGACAGCAGGGATGGACTAGAGGGAATCATGCTAAGTGAAATAAGTTAGAGAAAAACACTTTTGATTTCACTTATATGTGCAATCTAAAAATCAAACAAAACAAAAGAGACTCAAATACAGAAAATGATCCAGCGGTGGCCAGAGGGAAAGGAGGGTGGGGATGGGTAAAATAGGGGAAGAGGACTAAAAGGTACAAACTTCCAGTTACAAAATAAGTCAGTCACAGGGATGTAATGAACAGCATAGGGAATGTAGCAATAATATTGTAACGACTTTGTACAGGGACAGATGGCAGCTAGATGTATGCTGGTGATCCCTTGGTAATTTATGTTGAATCACTACGTTTTACATCTGAAACTAATATGATATTGTATGTCAACTACATTTCAGTCAAAAAAAAAAAAAAAGAAAAGAAAGAAAAAAACAGCCAGCTCACCAGCAAGCTCTGCCTTAGTACCATTGGTACCTTATGACTATTTTCCGTGCCTATCTCTTCAACAAGTGTTCCCATTAACCACATTTTTGAAAGATGGACAAGTATGAGCCCTATTCTTCTCTGCTTCCCTTACTGCAGACTCAAATTTATCACTGGAGGTCATGGGGACGAATGGCACAGCATAGGGAACATAGTCAATGATTATGTAGGGTTGTAGGGCAACAAATGGTAGCTACACTTCCCGTGGGCACAGCATAACCTATGGTCTTGTGGAATCACCACACTGTACCCCTGAATTAATGGAACATTGCGTGTCAACTCTACCTCAACTAAAAAAGAGAGTACGTATCATTTACTGATCACCTACTTCAGGTCAGGCACTGAACTATGCCTGCTGGGTCCATTACTTAGCAATTCAGCGGGGTTGCCCCCCTCTTCAAGGGCAGGAATCAGAGAACTAGAGTGTCAATTGCTCTCTTCCCATCACGTGATTAATCACACCTTCTGGCTCTGATTCCATGCCCCTTCCTCTAGCAGCACAGCTGCCCCTGTTCCTGCTCTTTCCACATCCCAGGCGTCCAAATCCTTCCAGCCAGGCACATCTCCCACTGTCCCTGCTCTTTAATGTAGTTAAGAGTGGAGTTGGGCTGAACCTAGGTTAATTTACTATGTAGGTTTCCATCCATGTCTATCTAAAGGAGTCTCTCTTCATTTTTTTTTTTTTTCCAAGAGATAGTTCAATGTTACAATGTTAATTTACAATGTTAAGAGATAGTTGCAATCACAGAACCCGAAGGGAGACTACCTAGATTCAAATCATGATACTGTCAGTTACTAGCTGTGTGATCTAAGGAAATACACTTAATCTCTCTGTGCTGCTGGTTCCCCATTTGTAACAATCATATTTCTCGTCTAGGGACGTTGTGAAGACTTACAATGACTAAAGCACTCAGAAAAGTGTCTGTATGTATTAGACCCAGTATGTGTCAGTATTATTGCCTAAGCTGAAACTGGATTCATCCTTGATCCTACCCTCTTGTTCTAGAACTATCACCAAATCCTGTTCATTGTACTTCTTCAAACAGATCAGCCCTCCATCCTTTCCACTAACACACAAGGTTAGCTACCATCACCACTTGCCGAAAGCAATCTGCGGACAATTCTCCTGTACCCTCTTTAGCCCCTGGCTTTCCAAAGAAGCCAAAATGGTATTTTCAAAATGCAGATCTGATCACAACACTCTCCTGCTGAAATCTGTTGCCTTTTGGATAAAGACGGGACCCTTTAAGGTCTGTAACACCCCGGAAGTTCTGCCACACACCCCTCATTCTCAATTTCTTCTCCCTCTCCCGCTCCTCTTTCCTCCTTCCCACTCAGGATTATTAGCATCTCCCGAACCACCTGGGTGGCTCAGTCCATTAAGCCCCCAACTCTTGCTTCCAGCTAGGGTCATGATCTCGGGGTCCTGAGAAGGAGCCCCAGGTCTGCACCCAGCAGGGAATCTGCTTGAGGTCCCCCCCCCCCCCCCCCGCCCCCCCCCCCCCCCACACTCATGCGCTCTCTCTAAAATGTCCGGCTCCCACCCCAGCCTGTAAACTCCACGAGGGCAGGAAAGACATTTGCTTTTTCTCACCCATTGTATCCCTCACACTTAGCCCCGTTACTGGCCCATAACACTTGCTTCCTAATTAGTTTCTGAATGAGTCGAAGAATGAATGGATGGATGAAAATACTGTGGCACAACAGTAAAGGCGGGATAAGTAAGGCTTTGGTGCTTCGGTGGGTTTGACTCCAGCTTGAGGACTGAGAGGATAGGATTACATGAGGTAAGACCAAAAACTTCAGTCCCTGGCCGGGTAACTGTCAAGCAGATGTACCCTTTGCCGGCACATTGCGAACTATGTTGGAAGCAGCTGAGTGAGCCCAGAGGAACAAATGGCCGCCAACAGTCTTTCTCCATTCGCCCGACTCACTGTTATTTCTTTAGGGCTACTGCCTAGAAAGATTTCATCTTGAGATTCTTTTCCTCCCACCAAAATATGTACACCTCAGTTTACTATCTCATGACTAGGTTAGACCTTGCTGTTCCTTTGCTTTTAAGCAGCCTGCCACCTCCCCCCTCTAGCTCTGGGGGAATCAAACACACTGAGTTAGAATGGAGACCCATGTTACACTGCTCCCACAGAACACAGCGTGAGGAGGTGGCCAGACATCTTCAGGCCAGGAGAGCTTTCTAGGGGTGGACTGGGGCAACGTGACCTCTAATATCTGTACCAGAAAAGAACCTCAAAGATAGATC
Organism: Mustela nigripes; assembly: GCF_022355385.1. NCBI lineage: Eukaryota > Metazoa > Chordata > Mammalia > Carnivora > Mustelidae > Mustela > Mustela nigripes. Next base: position 75,080,914 of record NC_081565.1, on the reverse strand, counting down.
ATTCAAGAATGTCCAAGGTTGCCAAGTGAGGCTGGAAGAACACAGAGGCCTGAAACCCTCATCCGGAATCTAACTCAGGCCCTGCCCATGCTGTGATGGGTGTCCTCCAGGCTTCTCATCGTTGAGGTTCATTCTCTGGTGTGTAAGCTCCAAGAACACAGGGACCCTATCTAGCCCCCAGAATTTCAGATACAAGCAGATGCTTTAAATATGTAGCTATGATGTCAGCAGAAACGTCAGTTTCCTTTTGTTGCCTGAGGCTAGCTTAACAGACAACCTGAAAACAGAAGACAGCTGATGGGTATTGAGTCTTACCAAGGGTTTCAGGTCAAAGTCACTCTCCAGGCAGTCAGAATTTCTCAATCTGTGCTGGATTGATTCCTCCTCCTCTCTCCAAAGCCCTCCATCAAAACGCCTTATACCTTAGCCACTGTTCAGGATGGCAAATCTGGAACGTTCCTGCACCCTGTACATTGGCCACTTTCTACTGCTTGTGCTAAGTGGTGACTTAGAGAAGCAAGCGGCCTGAGCCTGGGCCAACATGGCCATCAGCCTTCCCAAGGACACCAAGAAGAACAGCAGAGAGAAGTGGCTTTCAGACTTGCGCAGGCCTCACCACCCCCTGGGGAAGTTGTTTGAATGCAGATTCCTGCTCCCTACCCCCTCACCCCCAGGATTTCTGATTCAGTAAGTTCTCGATAAAAGCTGAGAATTCACATCTCTCATGAATTCTCAGATCTCGCTAATGCTGCTCGTCCCACCCTGAGAACCACAGTACTGATAAGAGGCGCAAACCTAGTAATTAAACTAGAGGGATATGGGTTCTAGTCCCAGCTCAGCACTAACCACGTAACCTTGGTTAAAGTCCTTAATTTCCCTACTGCTCATTTTCCTCCTCTAAAAATAATAATGACACCATTGCTGAGCTTTCAAAAAGATGATGCAAGGTGCTGTTCCTCCCCTCAGCAAGAGGAAACCCCTTTCCCTATCCCATCACAGCCTCCGCTCTCTCAGGGCTGCCGGATGCTCCCTGTGACCCCCCCACACCCACCCCTGCCCAGCGGGACTGCTGTGAAACATCTGGGTGATGGGCAAGGCACAGGGGATTCGGCTTCCAGCTACCTCTCTCTGGAAGTGTCCTACCTACAAGGGCAATCCTGAGGTAAGCATCAGGGGCCCCTCAGCCCACCTTACAAAAAGATAACAAGGGTATTGCATGATACTATTCCTGCAAATTGGGTCCCACGTGGCTTTCTGCCCTGAGACTAAGAAGTTAAATGAGACTCATCCAAAACCACACAGCTCCTAATGGCAGAGCTCCCAGGTCAAGACATCTTCTATTCCCGACTGACATTTGGAATCTTGGTATATTAGTTTCTTTAGCTGCTGTAAGAAATGACTACAATGTTTGGCTTAAAACAATACATATGTATTGTTCTGGAAGTCAGAAGTGAGCAATGGGTCTCATTGGGTAGAAGCTGAGGTGTCAGTCGAACCCCTCTCCCAAGAGTAAGAGAGAAAACATTGCCTTTTCTCCCAGTTTCTAGCACTGTCTGCCTTGCATTTCTTGGCTTGTGGCCCCTTCCTCCATCTTCAAAGCCAACATTTGCATCTGTAGATCGATAGCTCTCTACTGAGGTCATTATTTCCCTTCTTCTGCAATAAAGTCTCCCTTTACCTCCTCTTTTTAAGGATATTTGGGTCTGCCTTGATAATCCAAGGTTATCTCCCCATCTCACGATCTTTAGCTTAATCACATCTGCAAAAATCCCTTTTACCATGTAGAATGTGACATGCGTAGGTCCCAAGGCTGAGGACCTGGCTATCTTTGGGACCCCTTATTCAGTTTAACACCCTCACATAGACTGCCTAACTCTCTGAGCCATTAGAAAAATAGAAATAATAATCCACTGTCGTGAGAAGGTTGCTATGTGGTACACTTTGAATTACTAAGGAAATGTACACTGGATTGATAAATGCTTCCTGCTACTCTTTTGTTACACTAATTCATTAGCTCTATTCATCTACTCAGCTCTTCTTGAACACTTACTATATGCCAAGTCGTGCGTTAGGCACATGGGATATAATGTAATGAGGAACTTTGCCTGTATGGGCTTTATAACATGACCAAGACAGACAAATGCTACAAGAAAATGCCCTGATGTGCTATGAAAAGAAAGGCAAGGAAATGCTCTATACAGATGTCACGGAGTGGGTAGTCAGTCCTCAGGAGGCAGGAGTGAAAGGATACAGCTGGAAGAAGAGACTGGAAAGGGGCAGGAAGGTGCAAAATAGCCTAGAACACCTGGAAAGTTCCAGGAGTTTCTCCTTACTGGAGCCCAAGTGTGAGGAGCTGAGGCACAGTGGGAGAGACGAGCTAACAGTGCAGCCCAGGGTTGAGTGTGAACGTACCATGTAAGGATCTGGATGTTATCATGTGCGCAGGGAGCCCTAAAAATTATAATCAGCCCCCTTGGCATCCCATCTCTTGTGGATGTGGGGGCTCCTAGCTGGACACCCTGATGGCTCTAGCCTCCTGACAGACACCAAACTTGGCAGAGTTCTCTGCAACGCAGTACTGGTTGAAGGGCCTCTTGCCTGTCCTTCCTTCCCAAGATCCTTTGTGGACAGATTTTCAGATTTTTATTGTTAGAGCCTCTTGTTACGGTGAGCCATTATCTCCCCTAGAATCTCTGCCAGCCTATTGAGATCGTCAATTCCTAAAATTCTTCTTATACCCCTGGATCCCATTTAACCCCCTACTCTGTGATTCTTTTGGAGAAAGTTCAAAAGATAAATTCATTGTATTATTAGTACATTAGGCACAGCGCAACCACTGTGATCGCCCATGCAATGTTGTTCCTTTCAAACCGAATGGTTTTGCTGATAAAGGAGATGTGAATTGAGCGGAGAATGTCTGCTTTCCTCCATGCAGAAGCCCCAGTCTCCTTCACCCCTCCACCGGATCTCAAGCCTAGCACCCCTCACTAACATGCTTTTGTCTACTGGTAGCCTTTTCTCCACAAACTTTAATAAACTGGCTGGGCACTTCTGTGCTGCAAAGACATTTTGCATTAAAAATTGGATTCACAGCAGGCAATCTGCCTGGGGAGCACATGTCTAGGAAAGCAGTCATTTTTAACTAAGGATATTACAAGCCTGGATAGATATTACAAGCCTGGCTTGTGTACTTGAAGCACCAATGTCTATCCTACTGGAGGCAAGATCACTGTACTGCATGTTGGTCATTAACCTTGTCAACTAACCTTCAGAACGACTCCAGCCTAATCACACTCTTCCGGCGTTCTACTGCTGTGGGTTCTAGATCCTATTACACTCAACTACTTACAACCTGCATTCCGATTCCCACTCCTTGCCGGCACCTTCATTTGCTTGTTCTCTTCCGCCCCCTTCCCCCATGGCTTATATTAGCTTCTAACCACACTAACTATGCAAAGTGTGCCAGTTTATTGCATTTATCATGCACTATCTCCTGTGCTGTAATGTCAGCTCCACCAGAAAGGAAACCTGTGTTTTGCCCAGTATCGTATCTCAAATATATGGAATAGTGCCTGGTGTGTGGTAGGCGCTCAAGAACCATGTTGACTGTAGGACACCTGGGTGGCTCACTGGGTTGGGCAGCCGACTCCGGATTTCGACTCAGGTCATGATCTCAGAGCCCTGGGATCCAGCCCTGTGCCAGGCTCCCCCCATAGCAGGGTATCTGCTTGGGCATTTCTCCTTCCTCTGCCCCTCCTCCCACTCACACTGTCTCTATAAATCTTTTAAAAATAAATACATAACCATATTGAATGTTCACGAATATATTCCCATGGAGCTATCTGCTACCAGATAACTCGTTTGCATTCCCAACTCCAAACGTATCCATCTATTAATGCACCAAAATGCTGTAATCACTTTTTCACATGGCAACTAGTGGTCCAGATCGTGGGAAATTATTCTTGATCTCAGAGAACACCTAGCTCCAAGGAGGAGACACATGTGGGCAGAAATATCAGTTGATATGTAGAATAAATTACAAATATGTATAAAGCACGAGAGCACAGGAAAAAAAATTCAGCTGTGTAATAGCATGGAACAAAAGATTCAGAGAAAGCTCATAGTGGAGGCAGCTTTGGGTTTTAAAGGAGTAGAAGTTTTCTGGGAGAACAGAGAAGGAATTAGAAACAAACAAAAGGGATATTCTAAGTGGGAATGTACATGATGGGTGCGGAGAATTAGAAGTTCCGTGGGAATGCCGGAGCCTAGAGATATGCCTCAGTTATCCCCCAGTCATACTTGAGACAAAGACTCAAGTACAGAGGTTTATTTGGGAGGTGAACAAAAATGCCAAGGGTAGGGGTGTCTACCACCCACTGACATTCACACCTCTTCCCTCAAAAGTGGTCTTTGGGGGCGCCTTGATGGCTTAGTGGGTTAAGCCTCTGCCTTCAGCTCAGGTCATGATCTCAGGGTCCTGGGATCAAGCCCCACATCGGGCTCTCTGCTCAGCGGGGAGCCTACTTCCCTCTCTCACTGCCTGCCTCTCTGCCTACTTGTGATCTCTGTCAAATGAATAAATAAAATATTAAAAAAAAAAAAAAAACATGCCAAGGGTAGAGTGAGAAAGAGCAGAAAGAAACAATAGCCGATGAAAGTTGTGTTGTCAAGCCAGCTACCACGGGGGTGACAAGAACTCAGTTCTCAAGGTAAACTCTGGAAAATGGTATGGAACACAGGCCTCCGTTATCTCACTGGAGGGGCAATGGAGCTGTGGACTCCAATCACCAAATCCCCATCACCAGAAAAACTTCTAGGCATCAGCAACCTGGTTCTTCTGGCGGGCCATGTGGACTCATCAGAGCAGGCTTCTGGGGCACTGGAGAAGGTCTCACACTCTTACAAGCAGGTGCTCTTCCCGGAAGCTGGTTTCTGCACACTAACATGGTAGAGCCCTGTATGTTGGGCACCAAAAGAGTCTGCTGCAGCTTACAAGGGGAAAAGCAGGAGGCCTGGGTGGCTCAGTTGGTTGGGCATCTGCCTTCAGCTCCGGTCACAATCACAGGGTCCTGGGCTCAAGCCCCACATCAGGCTCCCCACTTGACACAGAGTCTGTTTCTCCCTCTCCCTTTCTCATGCTCTTGCGTTCACGCTCTCTAGTAAATAAAATCTTTTTTTTTTTTTTTTTTTTTTTTTAAATGAGAGCAGCAGGGGAGAGGCTAGAAACTGAAGCAAGAGCCAAAATTTGAAGACACTCGTTCTTTGGGGCTTTATTCTGTACTGAGGGAGCAGCACTGGAAAATCTTAGGTGGGAGACTCGTATTAAGTTTGAATTGGTGAAAAATCATTCTGGTTACAGAATAGGGGTGAGGTGGGTAGAGCAGATAACAAGCCCAGGAGACCAACATGGAAGAGAAATCCCCCACTTGAGATAGGATTCACGCAGTGGTGCTGGACACAGGGAAGAGAGGACAGAACTCAAGACGTTCATAAGACAGAGTGGACAGAAATTGTGAGATTTGATGTAGGGAAGTTTGGAGCAGAGAAGTTCCCTACACCCGCTCTCCTGAGTAGATGGTTGGAAACGCTCCCTGAGATGGGGAGTAGAGTAGAGATACGGGTACCGGAGTAGGGATACGGGTACCCGAGTAAGATGCTTCGTCTTGTGGGGCATGTGGAGTTAGAGATACCTGCAAAGTAGACATGTACAGAGGCTGGTGGGCCATGGATACAGAATTATTGAACTCAGGAGACGGAGCTGGACTGTGAAGAGCTGGTCAGGTATTTCCACTTTATGGAAGATAATTCGGACACAGGGAAGCAGAAGACGTTTTGGAATAGAGAACTAGGCATTTACCATGGGAGAAGAGTTCATTGAATATTACTACAATATCCTTCTAATAGCAAGTCCTTTCCCCACCTAGAAATGGCATCATCGATGGTGTCTGGGTATAGCTTTGCCATTATTTTTTGCATCGTCTCACAATGATGGTCCCCCCCCCCCCACCTCAGGATAGTTGGATAGGAAGAAAGAATAAGACAAATTGTGTGATTTGGGGTAAGTTGTATAAACGCTATGATTGGCTTCTTCATTGGGGAAAGGGGACCTCCTAGGTGGAGATCTGCTTGTCTGAAGAAACTTTCAAGGACTTTCCAAACCTTGCTCTTGCTCCTGAACACTAGAAGTTATCAAACTCAAGCCCTTACCTCACTAGCACTTAGTCTGGTTGGTAGAAGACACTCCCCCTGGAAGGGGAAAGCACTGCCCCCACTAGCATGCACCTTTACCCTGATCCTTTATGAAAGACTTGGTTACCAACTGAAAAACCACCTTTTAGTAAGATCACAAAATCCAAATAAGCAGCTGAAACCACTGGGATATATGCCCCTTGTGACAATTTACCTTCCTTCTGCATGGGTTTTCTGTCTGAGTGTCTATAGATGCATGACTTTTCTGCAAAACAGTCGTCCTGGCCATGAATGGGATGGCCCCTCCATAGGAATGCATGGGTGATGACATTTCTTTCACCCTTTTGGCATCTCAACAGGACACTTTATCTGGTAACAATGCGACAAGCTCCCGCCGGTTTATGGCATGGCCGTAGGCGGAATGGGCTGTGAACGCCTGCACTATGTTTGACGAGATCGGGCGCGTTCTGGGTGGTATGGCCGTAGACTGCACTATGTTTGAGTCCATCAACTCTCATTACACGGGTGTCAGAGAGGGAGCCCAGCCGCTCGATATGGAGCGGGCCCAAAAAACAGCCACTGTCAAAAGAGTGCCTGTGGCATGTGTATAAACATAAGAACCATGCCAGAAGTTGCAGTTTCAGAACATCTGCCAGATCGTCACAATCAGCTTCCGCCCATTCTCAGACCATCAATACTACCATCGTCTCGTTAGTCACTCAAGTTCAAGGCCACGGACTGCACTCCACTTCTTTCACTCATCTCCTATATGCAGTCATCATGTAATCAATAATAAGTAATAGTATTGATTCATCATTTATTATAGGTCAGGGAGACCCTGTGCTACATGCTTGCACATGTCTGATCAGATTCGGTTGTCACACCTTCCCGAGACAGGACTGTATTTGTGCCATTTTGCAGCTGTGGAAATGCGGGTCCGAACAGGAACCCCAATCACAGTGCCGGAAAGTGGCAGAGCTGGAATTTGGATCCCGCTTTCTCTGCCCTCAACTGTACTCCCTACATTTCCATGGAACATTAAAAGCCTTATGTCCCTTTCTTTGAGGAGGCACTTTGAAGATTCTAAAACACTGCCACAAGCCATATTGACCATCCAAACAGAGTACAAAAGAGGACATGGACTGTCACCACTGTTGCAGATGTAGGACTCCGTTTACCTGACTTGCTCAAACCCATCCTGGTTGAGCCTTGGACTCGGTTTCTGACTTGTTCTACTATTCCCACAAATATCGTGCTTTTCACTTAGAGCATCTGTTACTTTCTTTTGAAATGACCAATGTATGAAATTCCCTAGAAGGACAGTTTTGGCCTTATACAGAGACGTTTCTGATGCAGTTCTCCAAGAGCGGAAGAAGCAGTAGTGAGTTCTCCATGCCTCTCCATTTTCGCCCAAACACTGGGAAATCACTAGACTGGAATGTTATGAGGACGATTAAGCCTGATCCCCGGGAGGGAGGGAAAGGAGGCTGCTAGAGCAGATGTGCTCCAAAGCCCAGCCCTCCCTCAGATCCTGGGACTATGTTCTGTGGGAACCACCGTGTCGTGACCATTTTGGTTACTCTAGCCCCATCCCCTCACTCTGGCCTACTGAAGCCATCTCCTCGCTGAATTCCCAGCTGTCCCTTCCCATTCATCCAACTTCACTTCACCAGGGTGATCTTCCACCAAATGGGTTCCCATCACTGACTCTTTTCTAACATGGCCAATGACTCTCTTCGGCCAGCCACACCCACTTGACGCATCTTTGTCTGATGTTCCATGGCCTATCTCCATCCTCCATCCAAACTCATTTTCCATTTGCTCAAACCCTATTTCTGCTTGTCAATACAATCCCTGGCCTGGGTCAGAGACCTCATGCTTATTTCCACCTCCAATCCTTTGTTCTACTCTCCTAAAATATTTTCTACTTTCCCCTTGTCCACCTAACCATATCCACTTTTTTTCAGGCCCAAGTCAATTTTGTTTCAGTACAGAGAATTTTAATGAATTTTGCCCCCCTAAACACAAATCAAGTCTAAGAACAATTTTCTACTCATGTAGCAAAGCCATGGGGACCCCCAAATGAACAAGAAATGGCTGCATCCTCTGGGAAGACTGCAATCAGAACCAGCTGCTCTGTGCAACCATTAGATTTTGAACACTTGATTCTACATCAGCTTATGTTCCTCGATATGTGAGCCGAATCTGTCGGTCTCATGAAGCGTACACGCGGAGCTCTTCTGACACAGCTTCCAGAAAATAATAAGCAAGCAAGTTACGGGTTGCATGAGGGAGAGGTCTAGGACGGCCTATTCTGAACTTATCCTGTAGTCACTCAGACACACACACACACCCCAATTATTTGGATTTCCAGCATAGTGGAAAGTATACACGACACCTGAAGTCAGACAGACCTGGAATGAAACCCCATCGCCACCACTTTCTGGGGAGAAGGAGTGGAGCAAAACCCCAGTTAGACGGGTAGAGTGTGACCTTGAGAGGTTAGGTCCCAGCTCTGCCACAAGAATAATCATTCATCTAGTAACTCGTTGCCTCAACTTTTAAAACAGAAAAATGAGGCCCACGGTGATCCACAATGCAGCCCATGGGGTTATTATTGTAAGAAGAGAGGGCATCTGTGTAAAGCATTCAGGACAATTCACAGCATATGGGAGGCACTATTCTGATTAGCACCGATTCAGTGACCTTGGGCCGATGAGCTAATTTTCTGAAACTCAGTCTTCTCATCCTTATGAGAACAGTTCTCATCACTCGAAGCTGCTCTGGAAACATGGAAACACCAAGGGCACCTCGGTGGCTCAGTGGGTTAAACCACTGCCTTTGGCTCAGGTCATGATCCCAGGGTTCTGGAATTGAATCCCACATAAGGCTCCCTGTTTCACGGGGAGCCTGCCTCTCCTTCTGCCTCTTTTTCTGTCTCTCATGAATAAATAAATTATTTTTTAAAAATGTGGAAGCACCAAGAAACCACCTAGCTTTCCCAAAGAAGATTCCCTTATCTCTGACTCAAGGCCTGGGCTTCTAATCACCCAGCACCACAAGGAGATCTTCTTGGCAACTGTATCTTTCCATCATTCACGCTACCGTAGAAAGCGCTTGTTTTCATCCCATAGAAAATGTGGGCCTCTCACAAATTCATCTTTAGAAAATTACAACCTCATCACGCTGAAAGATTGCATAAGCAAAAGACCATTCAAGCTCTCCTGAGCCCACAGGCAGCTCTTCCGCAGCCCATCCCTGCCCATCTCTGCAACAGGAGAGAGGAATCAGCCATCTCTGGGAAAGGTTTGGGGCCCCAGGCACATCACACCGTGTAAAATCAGGTTAAGATGAGTATCAGGAACAACGTTGAAAGCAAAAAGGAGTCAAAGCAGGTCAGACAGCCCCTGCGGGGAGTTTGGGAAGGGGAGGAGAGCCTGACTCACCAGTTCTGCCTGCACAGATCATGGGAGCTGGGTTGCCAGGGAGTCTCAGACTTCTGAGCTCTGGACACTGAACCCTGCCTTGCTGCCTGGCAGCTGCGGACCTGAGCCAAGGGCTGGGCCCTAAGGCCCTAAAAAGGGGGCCAGATCTCTGCCTTGACTACCTGTTCCCTACAAGTGTTGAAGAGCCCCCAACCCCTAGACAGCAACGTAACCAGAGCAGGAAGGTGCTATGGTCCGTTGGGGAGATGCCAAAAGTCTGCTCAGGGTGAGCCAGGCGAGAGAGAGTGGAGGTTAGGCCAAAGGGGCAAGATTTCGAACTTACCTTAAATACTGAGGTGTCTGCCTTCCAGCCAATCTGGCTCTTTTCCCAGGGGAGCTGAAATGTTCTGGAGGCTCCTATAGACTTCCTCGAGCTGTTGGTCTCTGGCGGAATGCAAGGGTTTTTGCGGGGTCCTCCTCTCTTCTCTATAGGACTTCTGCCTGAGTAGGTGGAGAAGGCAAGTTCTCGGGTCTAAATGGTGGAGGGATGCAGGGCTTAATTCACTGCAGAACCAGGCTCTCTGTGGCATGACCGGGTGCAGAAATGCACACTGGGCACCTAGAGGAGATAGCAAGGCATTAAGGCACAAAGTAAGAAAAGAGCACATGGAGTCCTAATATTCTGGAATTTTCTGATAGGGTCAGTACTGTCTCATATTAATAATGCTTGGGGTGCCTGAGTGGCTCAGTGGGTTAAGCCTCTGCCTTCGGCTCAGGTCATGATCTCAGAGTCTTGGGATCAAGCCCCACATCGGGCTCTCTGCTCAGCAGGGAGCCTGCTTCTCTCTCTCTCTCTCTCTCTCTCTCTCTGCCTGCCTCTCTGCCTACTTGTCAAATAAACAAGTAAAATTTTTTAAAAATAATAATAATGCCTAAGAGACGTCTCTCGAGTTTATGTTGAAGTTGTGCAAATTTAATTCATAACCGATTCCTGACCACTGTGTTAAAAGCAGAGTAAAGACCAGTTAAAGTCACAATTTTATGTTCTTCCTAAGCAATGTCACCAAAAGGCAAGGAGGGATAATCCTGGGCAGAGGAATAGCGGACCTGCCTTTTCTGTCAAATATCGGTTTGGGGTACCACAATTTTTTTTTTTTTTTTTTTTTACCAAGCTAATAGTTCTAGAACTGTGGACTTGGGGTGGAGAATGGAAGGACAGAGCGTTGCCATTTTCTTGGCTAGAACAGACTGCACTTTGGTCCTAATCGTACAGGACCACACCTGTTGAGTTGTTAAAAGTTAACAAAATGGTCGATCCAATTGGAGTCCATTCTTCTAAGTGACCCCTGAACCGTGGGAGAGGAAGAAAATCTTTTCGAGATATTTTTATATTTATCATGCAGTTCTAAGCCAATCAGAGTAGAAGGCAGGACATTATCACCTGCTCTTAGGCAGGTAAAGAACAGGGAGCTATGAAGTTTGGGGTGGCTGAACTTGCTTTATAAAGCTGGAGAAAAGATAAATAAATTTTTCAAAACCACCCATACAGTAAGAAGGGAGTTGAGTCTTGGTGGTCTCTCAAGGTTTGTTTGTTTGTTTGTTTGTTTTTAAATTCTCTTGTGCTGCTGATACTAAGGGACCTGGTTGTGCTCAGAGGAGTTGCAACAGCTAACTTTTCCTGAGCACTTACTGTGGGGCTGGTAGCTTTCAAAGCACTTTTTTTACATATTAGCTAATTTAAACCTTTGGACAATTTTATGACACAGCTGTAATTATTTCCAGTTGAGTGGACGGAGATTAGATTGCTTTGCAAGCTTACAGGACTAGCACGAGGAAGCCCTAAAGATTTACATCTAGGACAGCTGGTTCCAGGTACATGCACTTCACCTGTGTCATGTTTCTCCCCAAGGCAGGCAGAGCAGGACCCACAGTCATCTAAGCACGTGGGAGGGAGGTGGTGGTGAGAGGAATCTTTATGGGGTGGAGAGGCAGCATTCAATGATAGGGCCCAGGGAGGTTTCAGTCCCAGATTCCATGCTCCGGACAGAACCTAAAGTTCTAATGGGATGCAAACCATGTAGAAGGAGGTCGCTAGGCAGGAAGCACCTGGGACTCGGTCTCCTACACCTGGGGATTTGGGATCTCCTGCCTCTCGGCTCCTTCACCCACCCCCTCCCCGCTCACAGAACACACACAACCAAACAACACTGCCCGTTTTCATTTTCACCTGCTTATGTGCTCCCCTCTCACTGAGGGGAGAAAACTGCAGCTTGTCCCAATGCCCCCCTCCCACCCAAGTGAGGAAGCACGGTCCATCCTGGGACACTCACCTAAAGGAGAAGCAGGTAGTCAGTCCAAGCATGGTACCAGCTCCACAGCGGGGCCAAGAACCCCATGTCCTGCACTTGACTCGGCGTAACTCCGCCAGGAGGAAGGAAGCCCCCCTGTGTCCCCAGCTCACAGAGGCTCACCTACGTCTCTGACAGAGTCGTACACTCAGCAGCCTGGAAAGGGCGCTGCCGAGGCTCCAGAGGGCAGGAAACGCTAGTGCTAGTGCGGAAGGGCTGCTTATAAAGACGAGCTTGCGTGGGTGGTAACTTGCAGCTGAGCTGCGTTGAAAGGTCGTGGCTCTCCATCCACAGGGGCAATAACAGTGGTTGCCCCCGTTGCTATCACCAAAGACAGCCAGTAGAGTTTTCCAGTCCCTGCAGGGGGGTGAGGTAAGGCACAATTTGGGATCCAAGCAGACCAGGGTTTGAACGATGTTCCGAGAGAGAACATTGTGATGCCTATGTTCCTTATTTGGTCCAAAGGGAGTGGACAGCACCTCCCACCCCCTTATTATTGGAGGCTCATGAGAGACCATCGAATACCTGATAATTATCACTAATACTCTGAAACCCACTGTGCTAGGTGCTCAGGTCCATTTTCTCACTTGATCCTCACCACATTCTCTAAGACAGGATCCATGGTACAGGAAGAAGAATGTCAGGGAACTCTGTGACTTCATTAACATCAGACAGCTGGAGGAGGAAGCCCAAATCAAACTCGGAGTGCGGATGATTCCAAAATGTGTGTATTTTCCCAGCCCAGTGCTTCCTACAATGCTGGTACCCAGTGGGCACCTGAAAACTTTGTTTCCTTTTTTTATGTCCACACTTGGGCTTTTTAAAAAAGCACAGTTTGGTTACTCTCAATAAAACATATGGCATCCCGAATAATCAAATGCTTGCTCAATCACTAAGGGGCTGAGGGGTTCTGGGTGCCCTGCTCATTCAGACCTGTCACTAGGCAAACCAACAGAGCTCCTAGAAGGCAGCTTCCACTGCCTGTTCATGATGACCCAATAAAACACTGAATGTCAATTACCAGCTACAGTCAATTACCAGCTAAGGGCAGAGGGAGCCCTAGGTCTCAGAATGCAAATTCCCTGTCTTTCCAGGAGCTTCTCTTTTCTCTTAATTAGCGTTTAGGCTGCAATGTTTTAGACCTGAAGGCTGGCTGTGAGGAAAGACTAAGGGAGTGTGGGAGAAGAAACACGAAGCCAGCTCTTCCAGCAGCGTGCAGCTACAGTGGTAGAGCAGAACGGTAATTTGAGGATGTTCCCTCCCCTGGGGTCCTGGCAGAGGGGAAGGGACAGCAGCTACTTTGAAAGGTTTAAGAGCAAGTAATAAATGAGGGCTAGGGAGGCTCTTTTGGTCATCATAGAAGTGAAAGCGGGTGGTAACAAGTCCCATCCTTATGCCTGTGTTTCAGGATTCCCTCCACCACAGGGAACATTTTGAAGGTTTTAAGCTCCTTGGGAAGGCCTTTGGGCTTTAAGCGATCTGATCTGCATGCTGGGACCCTTGTTTAGTTCAAGCATGTCTGGAATGCCCAAGGGTCCTATAGTCACCTGCCACCCTTCATCAGTTCTAGAGGAGGATGTGAGACAGCGCTTCGGGCTCCACAGCACAGTGCTCACGGGGGTGCACACAAGAGCTCTGCCTATGGCCTGATCTTCCAAGTCATTTGCTTTCTCAGTTAGTGTGCTTCAGTGCCTCTCACCCGAGGGTGACCTCCCTCAGGTTATTAGCAATGTTTTCCAGAAAGTAAACGAGTTTTTCTTTCAAAGGATGGTCACCTACTTCTGTCACTGTGTATTGAACCCCCCAATCCTCTCACTGTGTGAATGCATCAGATACTGTACAGTTTCCCCCAGGAGAGTGGTCCCGCAGCAGCCACAAATGGCAGGAGCATTGGGGGATAACATCACACCCAAGGTGTAGGGGGATTGAGTGCACTAGAGAACCTACAGAAATTCTAGGCTCACTTGCAGGAATAACGAAGACAGCCCATCAAATAAAGACTGGCAAGACATTTACACACCTCAGATGGGTATAAATGGACTCTGTCTACCATACCATGCTCACGGGGAAGTACTCATGATTCTACAGACTGGATGATGGGCTTTATTTCGTTTAATTGCAGCTAATAATCACACTCCCGCCATTTGTCCCTCTCGTCTGGTTTTGCAACCAACTGTTCAGTGTTTTAATTTTGTCATCCTTAAGCTAGGATTTGCATGGACTTTCCATAAACATAGAGGCAATGCAAAATTCTCTTAGTGGAGGAACAGATCTACAGGAACCAATCCATCTATACTAGATTTTCATATCAATTGCAGGACCTGAGAGAGGTTGCTATAATTCTGGTTATAAGCTATTTCTGAGGAGACAGTTTATTTTGTTTTTGGACAGCAGTTAAGCAGTACAGAAAATCCCTGTGCAGAGCTCCCACAAACTATTTTACCCACTCCAAAAAAAACCATCTTTTGGTTTCCTCATAGGAGCTTCAAACCTAGTGGACAGAAAAAACTGCTTGTAAAATCTCAATCCAATAAATAGAATTGCCTCTTAATAAATAGTGACCATTTTATCAGAGGAAATAAATTCGGAGGGCATATTCAATCATTGAGTAAACCTGCTTTGTGCACTGTGGCTGCTCTAAGTTCATTTGTTTTCACAGTGAATTCCTCTTTTTTTTTTTTTTTTTTTTGGTCCCACAGTGAATTCCTTTTTGATATCCTTACCTCACCAAGTGGTTTAGATGAGGTTTGTGCTCAAGTTCTTTCTTTTTATAAATAGAAAAACCTACTTGGAAAACCAAAAAGGGAAATGAATCTGTACCAGGAAAACACTGCAGAGAGGGCATGGCCTCAGGCTCAGACCCACCTGGGTCACAGCCCAACTCTGTCCCTTACCTCGCTGCATTAATCTACACAAGATATGGCATCTCTCCAAGCCCCAGTTTCTCATTGAAAAAAGGGCTGTTGTCTGGATTAAACATCCCATAGAATGGTACTCGTAATAGGGTAGTTGTCGATGGATGGGAGCCTGTGTGAGCACTGTATCACCACTGTAGTCAGGTGTGCGGGCCAAGACTTCACTTGGGTTGCATTTTTTTTTAGCAGTCCGACTGTGGTCAGGGCCCAAACTATGGTGGACATGAAAAGGATCAGCTCTTAATTCCTTGCTCCTCAGACTAAAGGAAACCAAACATTTGCAAGTGTGTTGGATCCACAATTTAGGATCCATTCCTTTTTGTAAGAGTGTCAACCCATGGTAGGGGCCAGAGTAGCATTTAGAACTCTGCAAAACCATGCAGGTGAACACCAGCACCTAAGAATAAAAGGAAAAATAAAAAAGCAATGGGACTAGGAAGGATAATTTCTGTCCATCAGAAAAGCCTGTGGGGGAGGGAAAGCAGAAGTCACAGTTGAGAGGACAAAATAGAAAAGTGGTGGCCCCCAGACATCTCCGGGCTGTGGAAACAGATCTCTCCTTCTAGCTGCTTAATGTTTATTCTGCATTTGTTTCCCCAAGGGAAAACAAAAAAAAAAAAACAAAAACAAAAACAAAACAAGAAAGAAACAACAGTGTTCCATCAACGACGTGTCTCCATTTTGATGGATTTACCCATGTATCCATTGATCATCATTATCACAAGACATCTCCCAAGATTTGGTTCAACAAACTGGCTCCCCCAGGTGGTTGGTGCTCTTTGGACTCATCCCCAAAGGGCAGACCATCCTGAGGTTTTTGGTTAAAATTAAGTATTGACCTCGTAAGGAACAAACTCAGTGTGCAGACTTATGTGTGTGTGTTGGGGAGGAGGGGAAATATACATAAGAGATAAAATTTACTGTTTTAACCCTTATTAGTGTGTAGTTCTGTGTCATTAATTGCACTGACATCATAATGAAACCAACACCACCATTCCTCTGTCTCCAGAACTTTTCCATCTTCCCCAACCGAAACCATGTACCCATTAAGCAACAACTCCATTCTCCCCTTCCCCTTAGCCCCTTCCAAACCCCATTCTATTTTCTGTCCCTCTGAATCGGATTACTCTATGCAACTTATATAAACAGAATCATTCAACATTTGTTCTTTTGGGACAGGTTTATGTCACTTAGCGTAATATTTTCAAGATTCATCCACGTTGTTGCACATGTCAGAATTTCCTTCCTTTTTAAGGCTGAATAATTGTGTAGACTTATAAGTAAAGCTTCTGCAGTCTCACTTTATGGCCTCATATTTTGAGACTTGCTGTAAAATGTCACACTCAACAAGGCTTTAAAAACTGAATTATTTCATTAGTATAGAACGTGAAATTACTACTGAGTATTTATTATAGCTGGTGAAAAGTAATAAATGCATGGATTTCTTTTCATGAGAACTGTCTTCACACAGCAGTATCTTAAGTTGGAAACTGGGTATTGGCATCCTTGCAAAGAAATAGTGTTACTTGATTAGTGCCTGTGACTGTAGAGTCATGAAAGTCACACACTGTGATTCCGGGCATCTGAGTGAGAAAACACATACACAGAAGCCTACAGGTAATTCAGTATCCAAGACGGCTCACCAAAATCACCAGATCAAAACCACACATGGCTGATTTCTCATCAGATACTCTTCCTATTTTCTCTTATTAATCACCCTTGCTAAAAAATTGTTCTCCACTAATATCATTATCTACTTCTGTGTTTATTCTTTTGTGTGTGTGTGTGTGTGTGTGTGTGTGTATGTGTATTTGCCCAAATATTATAACATATGTGGCCCTAATCCAAAAAAGATATTACAAAGTGCAAAAGAAAGCCTAGCATTTCTGCAGGAGAAATGGAAGTTCTCCGGGTCATGTCTGCCTAAAAATTATTATTATAATGATTCTAATGAGTCATGATCATGTTGGGACTTAGATTTGCAAACACAAACATGTTGTTCAATGTTATCAGGAGGAGAAACAAGCACAGCAAGCCACTTATTCGAAATTTTTCAATGGACAAATATTAATTCTTAAACTGTGTCTTCAGTTTTTGGGACATCACCTCTTTCCCCATGAGACATCACTTCCTCCATGTCCTTTGAACTATTATAGGATGGGATGAGAAAGGAATGATTTTTTTTTTTATCACAGTAGAAAGATAATTTGGACTGAATAATAGATGAAGACACCAGAAGGAAGAGCTTGTAGGATGAAGTGGAGAACAAAATATTGGCCCTTGAAGTCTGTGCTAAAAGTGATTTTTTCCAAGAATTTTGTATATCACGCCTGTCATAAACATTTAGTTTCATTGTGCAATGAAGACAGATGACAAGAATTTGCTGCTCCAGCAACCCAAAAGAGAGAGAGAGAGAGAGAGAGAGAGAGAGAGAGAAAGCAACTTCACTATGTCCTTGGAATCTGCCTTTTTTTGGTTTCAAATGTGCAGTGGAAAACTTGGGCCTGGAAGGGCTGGGGCTGGGGACAGTTGTTTATGTAAGTAATTGGACATCTACATAATTATGGAAATCAGGACAAGTCCCTCTGTTCTCATCTGTTCCAAAGCCAGGACTTGCTCTAAAGTTAAGAGGCATGCAGGCTTGAGAGAAATACACAGCTTAACTGTCTTATGCTGACTCACGTAAGCCTCAAGGTTATGAGGGTTTTTTTCATTTTGTGTCCAAATGGTAGAAGGGGAAAACATGTCTTCAGAATCCGTTATCTGAGAAGAAAAGTGCTTGGGCAGTTCTTAGGTTAGGGAGAATTTTTGTAGATCAGAGGATGATGGGAGATGTGAAGAAATGATTGAAGACAGACTGGGGGAGAAGCATCCTCAAGAAAGGTCCAGAACACTATATGGACAGCTGACAATGGCGAGGAGCAACATACCTTCCACAGAGAGAAAACACAAGTGAACAGACAAAAGGCTGATATACAAGATCTATAAAGGACTCCTCAAACTCAACACACACAGAACAGATGATCATGTCAAAAAATGGGCAGAAGACATGAACAGACACTTCTCCAAAGAAGACATACAAACTGGCTAGCAAACATAGGAAAAAATGTTCATCATCATTATCCATCAGGAAGATTCAAATCAAAACCACACTGAGATATCACCTTACACCAGTCAGAATGGCCAAAATCAACAAGACAGGAAACAACAAGTGTTGGAGAGGATGTGGAGAAAGGGGAACCCTCTTACACTGCTGGTGGGAATGCAAGTTGGTGCAGCCACTTTGGAAAACAGTATGGAGATTCCTTAAGAAATTAAAAATAGAGCTACCAAATGACCCTGCAATTGCACTACTGGGTATTTACCCCAAAGATACAGATGTTGTGAAAAGATGGGCCACCTGTACCCCAATTTCATAGCAGCAGTGGCCACAGTCACCAAACCGTGGAAAGAGCCAAGATGTCCTTCAATGGACGAACGGATAAAGAGGATATGGTCCATATATACAATGGAGTATTACACCTCCATCAGAAAGGATGAATACCCAACCTTTCTGTCAACATGACAGGAATGGAAAAGATTATGCTGAGTGAAAAAAGTCAAGCAGAGAGAGTCAATTATCATATGGTTTCACTTACTTGTGGAATAAGGAATAACATGAGAGATGGAGAGGAGAAGTGAGTTGGGGGAAATCAGAGTGGGAGATGAACCATGAAAGACTGTGGACTCTGAGAAACAAACTGAGGGTTTTGGAGGGGAGAAGGGTGGAGGGCTGGGTGAGCCTGGTGGTGGGTATTAAGGAGGGCATGTATTACATGGAACACTGGGTGTGGTGCATAAACAATAAATCTTGGAACACTGAAAAAAATAAAATTACAAAAAAAAATACAAGTGAACAATCACAGAAAATATAGAGAGGGATTTTGGCATCAAGAAAAAGGATCCTAGAGAATCTCAGTATCTTATCAGCAAATGAGGTAGTGAGGTCACCTTCTGAGAAAGAGTGAGTAGAACTTGGGTCTTGGGAAGTTTTGGCCTAGCCCCAGTAAGAAATGCAAGGGGCTACTGGACAGATAAATGGAAGAGTGATCAAGCAGGTAAGCTAGAGTCATAGTGGGTCATTAGAAGGGTGTTCTGGAGAGGTTATTTGAGGTCTCAGAGACAGGGTGATTTCAAGTGACGATTGTATCTAAGGTGGCCCTTTTTGAATGCCAGTCAAGGCCATTCCAGCTGAGCAGATCAAGTACAAAGCCAAGGTATCAGTGCCACCTACTGGCTTATGGAAACCAATGAGGAGGCAAATGAGAGATCTAGAGAATTCTAAATTTTCACAGTACTATCTGAAAAACACTCGCTTGACCTAGCCATGTATCCTCTGTAATTAGAAAGGATGCTTTGGGCATGGATATGGAATAAATCCCAGAACCATCTAAATAGCATTTGATTTAGCAGAGCAAGGTGCATTTAGCTTGAACTCCTAGCCTAGCAGTGGATCTAAGACACCATGGAGATTAAGGTGGACAGATTTCAGGAATTGGGAAAACCAATCACTGTGTTGGTTCCTACAGGCATGGATGCCGAGGCAAAGTAACAGCCTTTGCCTCTAGGTCTAGCAGAGTCCAGTGTATGCCTTGCTCTTCTGTTCCAATCTAGTCTGTCTAAGGAAGTCAAAAAGTCTCCTGGCTAGCATTTGAATTATAACTATCTCTTTACAAATAATTCTCCTCAAAAATTTTTGAGAACCCAAGAGCAGGTTCTTTTCATTTTGTATATCTCTAAATTTCACCTAATACCTAGCACCTAGATGTTCAAAGAATATCCACAGAATGAATGAATGAATGAAGAATCTATGATCCTACATTTCTCTAGAATACACTTTCTTTGGGTTTAGAAGCCTCTGGGAAACCCATCCCTCATTACTGTTCTATTCAGGGCACACTTTTGAAAGATGTGTAGCTACCATCCAACCCCATAAACACAAATGACAAGCATTGGCAAGGTAGGCAAGACCTACTTCTTCCTAGCAGGTCTGTCCTAGATCCTCTGCTCACTTTCTTGCTAGTGTCTGGACTGATAATTACTGCTCAGTTGGTTGTGGCAAAGGTCACACTATGCCAAAAGTAGAAGAGATTATAGCAAGGACAGTAATTAAGAAGTGGAATGGGGAACCCGAATACATAAAAGGCTGCATAAATATGCTGCCTCCATTGAGTGAGACAGTCTCAACTTGAAATCACCCACTCCTACAAGACAGAAGTCCCAGCCTTTTTTTTGCTTTGGAAACCAAGGTTTCTTCCTGATGGCCAAGAATGCAACCAGTCCATTCTAATATCTCTGTGTGAATTAGTAAAAGGCATCTCCTGCAGAGGCAGAAGCAGCAAACACCAGAGTGTATGACTTGATGAGATGAACTTGGGCTGGATGTCTGCCCACTTCTCTGGGGCAGTCACCTTGTGCAGTGAATGAGCTGCATGTTTATATCCTTTGCCCCAATTGGGGATGCACTGTTTTGGGCTTCCAGCTCTGAGGAGTCACTCCCGAGCTAAGAACCATGGCTCCATCCTAAAAGTTATATATCCAATTCCTTGGCAACAACTGGAAGACAAAGAGAAGAGCGGAGTCTAAGATGGGAAGGGTGTGCTGATGTTAGATAATTGCACTGCTCTGTATATGTCCTTTCCCCTTTAGTTAACAAAACTAATGGACTACCTCTACATCAAAAGACAAACCCTACCTACTCTTCATTTTCATTTTTGTGGTCTGGTGTAACGGAAAGAATTATGTACGTAAGGTTTACCTCTCCCAACTGCATTAATTCAGTAAAGCTATGGGACAATGCAGAGGGGTGGACTTTCCTCCATTTCTCATCAGTCAAGTCTGTGTTTCCAGGGCTTCAAAGCAAATACATCAGGCAGCAAACCTCAGAGTTTCAGTAAGACAACTTGGTTAAACCATGCATGAGTAACTGGTACCTCACTATTCTGGCTGAAGCCCAGGTCAACAATGTTCAGACATATTTACAGGGGGTGGGGTGATTCTGCTGAAATCTGAAACTGTATTTTCTGAGCATGATCAATTTCCAAACAATATCAAGTAGTTCTTTGGATCAGACTGAAGAAACTTGTCGATTTCTTTTAGGACAACAGGAGGGGAGGACGTGTGTAGCATTGAGTAGAGGACTGAATTCAACGAACAGAGACCCATCATTGGTTTATCACTAGGTTATCACCTCCAAAGAAGTTAGCCTATCTCCACCATCTTTACTAGGACAGTAATTTCTTAAATGGTCATAAGGAGTTTGTAAGGTTGGACTTGCTTCTGTAGAAAGGCCTCCTATGTGTTTTTCCTTGGGAGAGATAAACTTTCCAATTAAATGAAGAATTCTCTGGCTATCTCTTCACTGTTACTCTTTCAGGGTGAGAGGCAGCTCACATCTGTCAAACATTAGCCAAGCCTCAACTCCCCCTTCCTAACCAGTAACCGCAACACCCCCAGAATGGCGGGTGGGTCCTGCTTGTTGCTTGACTTGAACCAAGGCTGTAAGTGGGGTCTCTGGGTTCCAGGAACCTTCAGCCTTTAACAGAAAAGTCAGAAGGGGATCAGTAAAGGGGTCCTGTGAGAAGCCCCCTTGGCTTTTCTCTACTCATAAAATATGTAACACGTGTTGACTAGATCCAAAATTATGTCATTGCCTCATAAGTTTTTGAGGTTCCAACTTCCAAGGCCCTTGGGAGAGGAGCAGTTGTTATTGTAAGGTCAGGATTTAGGAGCGGCAACTGAAGCCATTCAAGGTCTCCTTGCCGGGTTGTTTCCATTGCTTTTAGGCAGCCCCAGAGAGATCTGGCTGCTCTCAGACTGACAGCCCAGGCAGCACGGCCATGTAGGAATGAGGTAAACAATTGGATTTTTTTTCCCCTAGGAGAATACATTGATGAGCATGGCCACTGCCAAGTCTGTGAAGCCTCATGTGCCAAGTGCTGGGGGCCAACTCGGGAAGAGTGCACTGACTGCCCCATCACAAGGTGAGTGACCTCCCAGTATCTCCTGTGGTTGGGAGCCCATGGGTGGCAGGATGGGGAGAGAAGGTGTTTACCACTTTAAAGTCACCCCTTGGGTCTATAGGAAAAAGAACCAAACTCCTTCCCATGACACAAAAACCATCCATGGTCCGGCCATAGAGCCAGCTCTGTAGCATCTTCTTCCCATGATGCCCTGCACCCTGTGCAAGAAGCAGTTACCTGGACACTAAAAGGGCTTTCCCATCGATGAAAATGGTGTCTTTGATGGCTGCAATTGCATCCCCTTCTGCACACCCATCGTCTCCATCTGCTGATCAAACAGCTCCTCATATTCCTAGAGTCAGTTCAAGGATGAACTGTTCCATGAAGGCATTTTGACCACTTCCCAGAATTAACCTTCTCTTCCTCATGTTCCTCTGGGCTCTGTATAAACTTCCATGAGTACCTGAGACATTTTAAGACATTAATTTACAAATCTCTATCTCTCTATAGGGGGGCTGTATTTCGAGAAGCCCCATGAAATACTCATTTTGTATCTCCATTACCTATCGCAGGACAAGGAAAATAGTCGGCACTCAATTAATGTTCGGTAGCTGAATGAATGGGGAAATAACAAGCATCTGAATGGAATGAGAATCTGCAAATACACTGGGAATTTCTAGCATAGAGCGTTGGAAGACTGTTGTGTTTTTAGTCAATGCTCCCCTGATTGGAGCCCTTAAGACTTGTTGGCTGACTGTTTGAATGCGTAGCCCCATCACTGCTCTACTAAGTGCCTAGGAAGCAGGCTCTCTCCAGACCAGTATAATGAGGCTGCTTTGGTGGCAGATAAATCCCCAGGATGGACAGTCCCTCTGCTTCGTACAACAGTCATTTCATGTAATTCTTCCTCAAGACTATAATCCCCTGAGCAGGAACTGTGGTTGTATTTGTCTCCCTAGTCCCCCCCCCCCCCAAGTGATCAACACACAGTAATGATTCAAAAAATAGTAAAGTGTATAATCAATATCATGGGCTTGGCTGTCCAGATAGCTTCCTCAGGAAGAGAAAAAAGGAAGGCGGGGAGGCAGGGAGGCAGGGAGACAAACACCAAAGAAGTCTTAAGGATTGTTACTGCTCACTGTGGCAACATTTTCCAAGTGTCTCTTTTAGATATCTATGCCTCTACATATTGGATTTGCTTTCAAGCAGCTTCAGGACACACTCGGGTACAGACATCATTCTGAATATGGGTCCTGCTTCTCCTAACTCCTCACCATATCGTCAAGCCCCACTGCATGTTTGGACATCTTTGAACTAAAGGAACTTACTAGCATTTGTTTACTAGGGTTATTACCATCCTCCGGTGTATACTGCAGAAGTCAGGATTGTCCCAGGTTCTTCAAAAGTCAGGGAAAACAACAACAACAACAACAACAACAACTCTACTACCATAAATAGCCATGAAAAATACTGAAGCCCATTGGTACATTAAGATCAGAGATACAGTCCCTGGGACATTGGGGTAGCACAACTGGCATAAGCAGCCCATGATTTAGCTTTTAAAGAAAGAAAAGCATGCTCATGGATCTTGAACTCATGTGTTCTATGGAAATCTTGTTTCCCAGGAAGAGTTTTCTTCTCATCTCCCTGAGCACTCCATTTCGCTCATCTCTCTTCCTTGATAAAAATTACTTGCAAATATGTCCAAGAGAGGGCATCATATCATAGCAAGGAACTACCTGACTTTTTTAAATCTGCATTTTGCTAGAACAGGGTTGAGACGATGAGGAGATAAAAACTATTTGGAAAGATGTTGATGTTTACTGAGTTGTTCTTAAAAGACAAAAAGTATTTTTCTTAAGTATCTTCCAAAGAATTTTCTTGAGTGGAATCAGATTCCTTCAAGGTGGTCTTGAGCACCTGCTCTATGTCCAGCTCTGAGTTAGGTCCATGAATTCTCAGAGGTAGCTCAGGAGGTCAAAGTCAAGGGTTGGTGAAGTACTCAGGGACCAGCTTTAACACTCTAGACCTGAAGCAAAAGCTGCAACCCTAGGTGGGGGACAGGCTAGCTTGATAGAAAGTAGGGCTGTAGGGGACATGGCCACTCCAGAACCATGGAAGGAGGAAGCAGAGCTACAGCTCCGGGGTGGGGGGAATAAATACCCCCAGTCTCTCTCTCCTCCCACCCATAGATCTGCTGGTGATTTCCCTCATCTGGAATTAAGTGGAGGCCAATGGGAAACACCACTTACAAATGGGAGGAGTGAGCCTGGGGAGGTAGGGTCTAGTTGGCACACTTCCAGGACATGGCAGGACAAATAATGACAAAAAAATGGATCTGAGGCAAGGGTAAGGAGAGAAACAGAATACCCAGGACAGTTGATCTGTCCAAGTTTCTTCCTGGTCTTAAGCTTTTAGATATCTCTAGTCCTGGCAGAAAAAATATCATCCCTAAAGATGTCTGTTGTTTGTTTGTTTTTTAAGATTTTTTTTTTTTTTTTTTTTTTTTTTTTTTTTTTTTTTGAGAGAAAAAGAGAAGACATGAGCAGGAGGGAGGAGCAGAGGGAGAATGAGAAGCAGACTCCCCACTGAGCAGGGCGCCTGAGGCAGGGCTTGATCCCGGGACCCTGAGATCATGACCTGAGCTGAAGACAGATGCCCAAATGAGCCACCCAGGCACCCCCCAAAGGAGTTTTTATCTAGGGGAGAAGTATTCATATTTAAGTTATAGGTTTGCTTCAAAATGATATGGGAGGGAAGTAAACCGATGGGGATATAAATAAGATTGACCATGAAGTGAAATTGTTGCAGCTGAGAGATGAATACAGAGGAAAGGGTACTTTTATGTCTCGTATATGTGTTTATTTTACATATATTTAAATGTTTTCCTTAGTAAAGTTTTTAAAAATAACATAACCCCAAACTTGTTTTACAGAAAACCAAACCTGAGGAAGCCCTCTCTTTGTATTCTAGGTCTCTAATGGAAACATTAACTCTTGGGCTTAGCTCCTTAGAGAGGATTGAAAACTTGGAGGCAGAAAGAGCCTCCTTTGGCACTGCTATCTAACATGCAGAGCCCTCAGTGCCACGGCCCTCATGGCCCTCCTGGTCCTCCTGGCTCAAGCTGGCTTCCCAACCCAGTCCTGAAGGAGTCATAGAGTCAATGAACCAATTAAAAACATTAAAAGTTACCTGTACTTTGATCTACCCTCAAATGCTTTATTTGATCTGTTTCAATGAATTCGTTGTGGGGGGTGCGGAGAGACTTTTTGCCAGATTTCATTTTGTGTTAACATTATCTCTCTGTCCTTCTGCCCCTCGCCCCGTTCACTCTCTTTCCCCCTCAAGTAAATAAAACCTTAAGAAAAAAAATTAAAGTACCAAGAACGTAGATTAAATGCCCTTGTGACGACGTACTTGGGCTAAACCAACAATCAGCAGAGGATCCACTAAACCTGATTCACCGTCTCATCTCTTCCAGTTTGTAACACACACACAAACACACACACACACACACCCCACCCCACCCCCACCCCCGGATGTCGGAAAACGTAGTGCCAATATGGAGAACATTACCTCTGCCCAGCTCAGTAACACTCTGCCGACTTCTTCTTTCCATAAGCCCTGTTGGACCTGGAATGGTTCGCTGATTATGAAAAGGCTAAAAGCACACATGAGTTGGGGAAGAAATGCCTTCCCTGCAGAGATTAGCTTGCCCAGTTGTCTCAGACATCCAGAGTGGGTGACGGGCGGTCCCAGAAAGGACTTGGGTTGGCTTTACAGGAAATTGTCTTCAGCCCCACGGAGCCCAGAGCAAGGTCATCTGTTCTCCACTAGGGAAAATTGTTAGTGTCAGTGGAAATCTGAGCCACCTGAGCTGGTTCTTTTCTCAAGTTCCTTAGCAGTTTTCCTTGAGGGGGGTGGGCTTGCAGGAGACGGTGTAATTCAGCGCCTTTACCGAAACGTGACTGTTTTCCTTCTCTGTTTTGATCTCTAGAAAGAATCACATTCTTACAAAAAACTGTACTTCAACTTCGCTTTCCTTAGAGTAGATACGAAGGGAGGTGATTTCAAGCACCATTATGTGCTTGGTACTTTCTTAAAATTAAGCACTCAAGTCAGAAAGGCTGCCCCACGCATATATTAACACGAAAGTATTACACCCTCGGCTTCACCCCCAAGTCTGCTGCCCCCACTTTCTGGATGCTTCTAAATGGTTCCCATCATTGAGAGTATTAGATCACTCATCCCAAGAGAAATTATTTCCCCCTAAATAAGTTCATCAGCTCTTTCTATAAAAGGCAAAAATGATGACATACTTTTCATTCCCTTTGCAGCAGAATTTAGGAGGAAAAAAAAAAAAGAACCTTCACTAATAAACATTCCCATTCTCGCTTCTGCAGAGTATCTAGCAGCTTCCTTGTTTAAAAACCTCAGAAAGCTCTTACACAGTTTTTCTTAAAGGGAGGTTTTGGGTTTTTAACTAGTCACATCCAAATGATTCCTTAAAAAGTCTAGCTCAGATGCCAGAGCCGGGGTGGGGCAGGGATATTCCCAGTCGGCTTGAGTGCCATCAACTGAAAGTCTGGGCTGGGAGTGCAGCCTTCTCATCAGACCCCATGGCACAGGGGATCTGTTTTGACATAGACAACCAGATGTGCATACGCGTCTGCTCGGGGCTGGGACTCCATGCCCTGCAGTGGGCCACAGGCCTTGTTCACTCCAGCAGTGCTCAGTATGGTGACCAGAAACCAAAGGGCGGAGAATGCAAGAATGAGGTGGCTGTCTGTCTTATGATGTTGGTGTTAATCCCACTGTTGCCAACAGATGCAAATGACACAGACTTTCAGGGTGTGGAGATGAGATGGAAGATGTCAAGCAACACCCTACTCAGGTTGCCTTGCTCCCCTGCCGACCTCCACAACCCTGTGACTGAAATGGCCCATCCCCGGCTCAGGGCTGGCTCTAGCTATTGAAAGAGTGGGACTTAGACACGCCAGTGCACCCCAGGCCTATGCCTGTCCTTCCATGGGAGGTCCGGCTTGCGGGGTGAGGGGCGGAGAGAGGCAGCAGAGGGAGAAAGGAGCCCTAGCTTTGCTGACAGGCCCTCCACTCTGTCCGGTGGGGATGCCAATGTTATACCATCAGGGATAAGTGTGTGCTGCATGGTGAGTTAACCTCCCAACTGAGACAGTAACTACTGCTGGGAAGAAACTTGAACTGATCCAACTGGACGCCACCTGTGTTAACTTAGGGCTCATTTAGCAGATTCCACAGTCATCCATACTACCAGCGAGCAGAAGGCGGAACAGCAGCTCTCAAACCACGGTCTCTAGACCAGCGGCATGCGCATCGCCCCGGAGCTTAACAACAAATTCTCAGTTCTCTCCCCCAAAGACTTACTGATTTAGAAACTCCAGGGGCAGAGTCCCGCGGCTGACTTCATCAATCCGCATTAGCTATCTGACTCTTGCCCTTGCTAAACATTTCTTATTTTTCTGAGCAAAATTTTTGGATACGATTTACTTCATCCTGTTTGCTCTTGGGATTACTTTGTGAAGGAAGAAAAGAAGCAAAACTATGAAAATATCAACAGTGACATTATGATATGTATTTTATGTGTATAAAATCAAAGGTTTTAGGAGCCCCCATTCTAACTCATTCGTGGTGCCCATGTAGGTGTTTGCAAACAAGATGAAAAAAAAGCTGGTACCTTAGGCATCAGGAAGCCCTTGCAAAAATGGTGCGCAAAATCAGAGTTCATCGATTACTTTGCCTTGTGCATGGATCAAGTTTATAAGTAGCACGTAAGCTACGGGACCATGCTTCGTTCTACCCCTTTGAGAGCCCTTGATGTTGGCATTTCCCTTAGAAAGTGTGCACATGCTGATAACCAAAGGAAGAGTATTTTCTCCGAGGCCTCTGGATGCAGAGGCCCATTTAGTGTCTTGAAATTTTAAAGACCTCCATGTGACTGTTGACTGGGTTTGGCTGGGGCCCACAGTATGGGTTTAATCCCTGCAGGCACCGGTTAGCTTATTTGGAACCAGACTCAGGACTGCATCCTGAGCCAGTTTCTGGCATGCCTGCTGTTGGGTCCAAACCCTGGGCCAAGGATGGGTACGTGACTAATATTCCCCATGTTCTAAGATGATCAATCCCAGGCATCCCCCTTGTTTCTGGAACAATGAAACCAAGTCTGTGCAGTGAAACATGAACGCCACATGTTCTCATACTTAGAGCCGTTCCAGAAAGTCACCCTTATAAACTCTGAAATCTGTTCTTCCTCTAGGACTTTTGACAATGGCCGCTGCATTTTCAAATGTCCCTCAGGGACATTTGAATTTCAGAATGAATGTCATCTATGCCACCACACCTGCCAAGAATGCCAAGGAAATGAGCCTTCCAACTGTACTTCCTGTGGAGTAGGTGAGGAAGTCTGGCTGTTCTCTTCTTCCGTTCTTTAAACCTGTTCTCCCCCTGGTTTGACTCAGAAGCTTCAACTCTGGGGACAAGGGGTT
The DNA here is from genome assembly GCF_022355385.1 of Mustela nigripes. NCBI lineage: Eukaryota > Metazoa > Chordata > Mammalia > Carnivora > Mustelidae > Mustela > Mustela nigripes. The sequence continues at coordinate 75,052,515 of NC_081565.1, read as the reverse complement.
GATCTCAGAAAGCTGTTCGCTGGGGAGTGCATACAACCTTGAAGTTTCTGCTTCTTGTCAGGAAACGAATTCACATTATTGTAGACACAGACTCACTGTCCCTAAGGAGATGAGAGAGAAGCTAAGACATGTCTTTCCAGAGAAGGAGAAAGGTCATTCACACATGATGTCAGACATGAGACCGTCAGGAAAGCTAAGATTTGTTGCGGTGAAAGTGAAAAGTGAGGATGTTAAGGGAGACACATTCAGTCTTCAAGAGAAATATTGAAATAGAGGCTGTGTCAAAGTCTCCTCAGCCCTGAGCTATTTTATTGAGAAGTTGTCAGAGCCCTACTGTAGGAACAAAGGAATTTTTTCAACAAAAATATTGTTTTGTCTCAGCTTTAACAGTTCAAATTTCTGCTGTCATTGGATTATATTTCATGGTATCAAAGATCCTCTGCAGTTTGCTCTTGACTCCTTTCCAACTTCCCCTCATATGTCTGTCCCCCACTTTTACCTCATGTGGGCCAGATTCGTATTTTATTTGACCTTTTAACATTTCAGCCAAATTTTAAAATTGGGAAATTTCAAAGAAAACCTTGGTAGTTTGTTTTGTTTGTTTTATTTGGTTTTGTTTTGGTTTGTTTTCTCTGAAAACTTGGAGCACAACACTGGGCACCACTTGGCCTACATTCCCCAAATGACTGTCGGGATATCAGAGGAGGCTGCTCTCCCCACCACTCCCTATTGTCTCACTGATCCCAAGGCCATCAGTTACCATCATGCTCACACGTTGTTTTTGTTCCTGGTGGAAGAGAACTATTTATCTTTATTAATATAACCAAGAAAAATGAAGACTGAATTGAGAGTATCATACATTTGTAGGAAAATGGGAGAGAACACATTTCTTTGTGTAAACTAAAATTTTTTTGTGTGTTTGTCATGTAAACAAGGTAGATCTATGTCAAATTTTCTCTCTGGTCTGCTCCTTCTGTTTCCTTCCTCATCTATAAGATGGTGATAATGGTTTTCTACTTTTAAGATTATGAAAATAAAATGAGGTTAAATGAGATAAAATAACAAAGCACTTAAACAGGGCTGGGCACATATGAAGTACTCAATATAATACTAAATTCTACCCTTACTATCACCACTACTACCACCACTGTTATTGTTTGTACCTACTTACGCCTGTGGCCATGCCAATTTCCCTAGCTGTTCAAAGACTTCACTGGAGATGTTCCTCACTTGTTATCTGCCTGACCTCTAATTATTTTGTAGGTTTCAACATCATTTCCTCAATGAGGGCTGTCCCAATTTCCTTTCTCGGATGGGACCTTTCTATATGTGCATCCTTGGAGCTTCTGCTTACCCGTTTACAGGCATCCTCAATCTTGAAAGCTATCTTGTCCATAAGACTCTATGTCCTATAAAAGCAGTGAATGGTTTCTACCTGAGCACTAGTTTTGAGCACTGGGACAGCACGCAGCGTGCACAGTATAACTGAATAAATGAATGGTTCAGTAGCAGGTCAGTACCAGCAACCAGAGTAACTGAGTTCTAGTTCCTGCTTTGTGACTAATGATCTAGAAGACATTAATCCTGATTCTTCACCTCTTTGAGTCCCTCTTTGTTAATTAAAAAAAAAAATGGAGCTGGGGGTGACACATAGGCAAGACAGCATCTAAAAAATTCCCTTTCACATTTAAAACACACTGACTCTTCATATATAGTCCAAAATTAAGGATTCCCTTGAATACTGAACAAATGTCTAGAATGTTCTATGCATCCTACAGTTACTTAGGCCAATCCACACAAAAGATGCTTTGACACTTCTCAGTTTTTTTGTTTAAAAGTCTATGTTTACTCCCTATCTTAATAAAAGTTCACCTGTGGAAGTTACTACACATAGTGGTCATGGGACAAGACAATAAATGGTTGTATGATGCTTGCCTTCAAGGAGTTGACAGCCTAACAGAGGGATCTGTGCTAATAATGGATTATAAACACAAGAAAATATTAAAGACCAAAGGAAGGAAGGAATCCTACCACAAGTCAGAGAAGAAACATCACCTTCAGCTCTCATGAGCGGGAAGGCCTTGCCAGAGGGGGCATTGTTGAGCGGCTCTGATTTCCCTCCTCTGTAGAGCATGTCGTCCCTAGGACATACCTGAGCACCGCCAATACAGGAAACAGTGGTAAAGACAAGGGATCTCTGACCTGAGGCAGTTCCATACCAAAAGGCTTTGATACTGAGGGACGCTTAGGTGGCTCAGTCAGTTGGGCCTCGGAACTCTTGGTTTTGGCTCAGGTCATGATCTCAGAGAGTTGCAGGCTCAAGCCCTGTGACAGGCTCCACATTGGGCACAGAGTCTGCTTGAAATTCTTCCCCCCTCCCTCTCCCTTCCGCTCTGCTCCTCCCCTTGCTCTCTCTCTCTCTCTTTCAGATAAATACATAAATAAAATCGTTAAAAAAAATTAAAAGGCTGAAATCCTCTGGCTACAGGGTGCCGCCTACACACGAGTGCCTCCCAGCAGTTCACAGAAATTTCACCTTTGCTTAATTGTAATTTTGTTAAGATTTAGGTCTGAATCCTTTTTGGAAATACAGACCTCCAGCCCTGGGAGTGAAGATTCCCTCTAATGTTCTTGTCCAGATTTGTCCTCTATGAAATTGAACCCAAAACTAAATTTGACCAATCACACAACAGCTACAGGAAGAAAAATGTTGAAGTAAACTTTATAGTTTATTTTCAGAATCTCTCAGCCTTTCTTTTTTTTTAAGATTATGATTTTATTTATTTCTTTGAGAGAGAGAGAGAGAGCATGAGCAGGGGGTAGGTGCAGAGGGGAGGGAGAAGCAGACACTCCGCTGAGCAGGGAGTGCATCGTGAAACCCAATCCCAGGACCCTGGATCATGACCTGAGTTGAAGGCGAACACTTAACTGACTGAGCCATCCAGGGGTTCCCTCAGCTGTCTTCACATGAGTCCACATTCTCTTCTAATGAAATTAGCTGCTCTAGAAACAGCTAATTGCTCTTAAGTATAAATGAAAGCCAATCTCAGAGTTTCTTGCACTTTCACTCTTGTCTCATATTATCACATGAAAGGTTTGCACCTAACAAAAATATCAGCCCTTCTGTTACTAGAACCAGCTTCTCTTACATATTGTCACAATAATTTAAATTCTGAGACTCTAGTCAAGTAGCCAAAAATGTATGCATGGTAATTTAAATCCGTGGGACATCCAAATTACCAGTGAAAACTAAAACTGCCATACTCTCCAGGCTATTAGAAACTTGAGCACATCTTGGGGTAATCCTAGACCAAACCTTGGGAAAATCTGCCCATGATCAAGGAATCTAAGTTAACTCCTTTACAGGGTCCGTGTATTTCAAATACCAAGACCATCCAAATCTGTTTGTTTGGTTTTTTTTTTCTTTTAACTCAAATGGCAATACCCAAAGTGGTTCAAATAACAAAGCCATGTCTGAATAATATAAATGGGATTGGAGAACATTTCATCTGGTATTGAAACCCATCACTGTTAATTTTTATTTTTAGATTATTGATCCAGTTGGTTACATTAGAAAAATGGGAATATTGCTAAATATTAATGCACTTAGCTACTCAATCATTCCTACAACAAATAAGTATTTAGAACTCGGTATATGCCAGGCTGCCCCCAAGCCTCTGGATCCTGAGGTGATGTCATGTCAGGGTGTAGGGGACGGACAGCAATGGCTGAATGGAGGAGGGAGTAACTTCTCACTGTTCTCCTCAGATCTTCCTAACTATATCTCAGAAGTTTGGCCCTCTGAAAAACAGGATCTTTTCTGAATGAGTCTTGGTGGAAATGAGGTTTGCTAGGGTTTCATAAGGTGTCTGAGAAGAATATAGCTTGGAATGTTCGCCCTTTTGTGGTGTCAAGATTCCACGTTCTACCAGGTCAGGGGTTTGGGCTCCCTATCATCCCCAAATGCACATGACATCCTCCCAAACACTCTCCTTCCCTTAGAGGAGAATGTTCTTCCAACTCAAACTTGGAGAGGGCTGACACTTCGTTGCACTCGCCTAGGGAAGTCCTCTTTATTGCCTTTGTCCCATGGGAACCAGCAGACTTCCGGTTGGAAATCACAAACACTAAAGAGGTAGCTTCAGAGCCCATAATCCAAGGGTGTGATTTTTAAACTGGATTTGAACTAGGGATTTAGTTAAGGACAAAACACTGGGTTAGATCATTTGAGAGTGCCACGTTTAGGGAAATACTTGAAATACAGAATGTTTAGGGAAATACAGAAATACTTGAATGCTGGCAAGGACTATTACACTAATGTTAAGATTCTGCTTTTGCAACATGGGGAGAGTGATATCTTTAGCCACAGATTCAGCAGCCTTGCACCTTGAAGGTCAATGGTTCTGGATCTCCACGTAGAGTATCACGAGTGAACACTAGCCCTAGTTATTTGGGGAAACACAAGTCAGCTGTTCTGCAGAAGCAGGAGCATATGGGAGACTTGATCCAGAGAAGACAGATCTCTACACACACTCAGCACACACACACAAAAAAAAAACTCCAGGAGGGCAAAGGCAGGGGACCTCCAGGCACATTTCGTTCATCTTGTTTTATGTGTATACAAACTTATTCTAACCCTTTGTCATTCAGTGTGAGTTTATCATTGGTTCGAATTTTCTATTCCCTCCAAAAGCAACTTCCCGTAGTCTCGTATTAGACATACTGCTAATTCTTTCCATGTAGACTCCAATGTTGACAGAAGCTCAGGACTCCCAGAAATCCATTTAAGGAGTCAAAAAGGTGACCGTCATCCTACGCTGTCACTGTAGGAACTGGCAGCCATGCAAAAATTCAGACTTTTGGACAGTTAATACAAGTGTGTGATTTTGATAACCGAATTCAAAACCATTCTAAAAATCGGGACTCTCAAAGAAACCGTTCTATCAGGAAGCCTTTGTTTATTCTCATAGGATCCCCACAGCTCCCAAGTCTGAGACCCTCCACAGAAACCAAAAGGAGCCCTTGGGAAAGTTAAACACTTTCTGATTCATAGTTACTCACAGAATGTGGCTTCTGCTTTTGCAGCGACATCCCAGATGGTAGTCCCGACTCACTCAAATGTACAAAATACTGAAAAATTATTCCCTGCAAGGAAAACTTCTCGACCATAAGCATATAGATGTTGAACTTTTCATTAAATGCATTCTTATACTCCTGGTCCCCTAGAAGCCAAAGTACTCAGTTACATCTTTCTTTTAAAATGGGGCACCTAGGTGGCTCAATGGGTTAAAGCCTCTGCCTTTGGCTCAGGTCATGATCTCAGGGTCCTGGGATGGAGCCCCACATCAGGCTCTCTGCTCAGCAGGGGGCCTGCTTCCCTTCCCCTCTCTCTGCCTGCCTCTCTGCCTACCTGTGATCTCTGTCAAAAAAATAAATAAAATCTTTAAAAAAAATTTTTTTTAGGATGCCTGGGTGGCTCAGTGGGTTAAGCCTCTGCCTTCGGCTCAGGTCATGATTTCAAGTCCTGGAATCGAGCCCCACATCGGGCTCTCTGTTCAGCAGGAAGCCTGCTTCCCCCTCTCTCTCTGCCTGCCTCTCTGCCTACTTGTGATCTCTGTCTGTCAAATAAATGAATAAAATATTTTTTAAAAAATTTAAATCTTAGGTTATATTAGTTTCACAGTTAATTTTGTACATTTTTCTTCTTTTTGGCTGCCCCTCCATCTGTTCAGATAAGCTCGGCCAGGAGCGCTTCCTGTATCAGGGGGAGTGTTGGGAGAGCTGCCCAGCAGGCCACTATCCTGCCAAGGGGCACACCTGCCTGCCCTGCTCAGACAACTGTGAACTTTGTCACCGTGCACACATCTGCACACGATGCATGGATGGCTACTTCATAGTGCCCAGCAACCACACCTGCCAGAAGTTGGAGTGTGGACAAGGTAAGGCTGCTCTGGGCCAGTCTTATACCAGGAGGTAGCATGAGGGGCTCTACCTCGGGATGGCTCTGAGATTTGAATTGACCTCCTGGCTTTAATGTTGGCACCTGGGATGACTTTGTGTGACTGTATGTCCAGTGGGGACACTGATGGCTGCTCCTCCCTCTTCCTCTACACACCTTTCTCTGGGTCTCTTCAGACACATTCCCGAGACACAGTAATGCAGCTGATCACAGAGACATTGATATTGAATCAAGGGTTTGTGGGTGGGGTATAATGGAGAGGAAATCAAATCAGAATTTGAAGGTCCTGACCAACAATTTTCTCCTTTCCTATTACTAGTTATGAGACCCTGCGCAAAATGAGTCTAATTTCTCTATGCCTTTTATTCTTCGTGTGGGAAAGGGTGAGCATTGCACCAAGCTGGTTGCTGTGAGAAGCTGATGAGAATAAGCTTACCTAAAGCTACTTGAAAATATGAAATGTCCTATAAATTGTATGTGTTATTGCTACGGCCCAATTTCATATCTTACATGGGAAGGAGATTAAAAAACAGGACTTAAATTTTTTGTTCTTTTCCATGTAAGAATGTTACAGATTTTCTCTGCTCTGTATAAGAATTATGCCTGGTCTGGTGCTAAAAAGAGCTCCAAGATGTTTCTAGAATAATTAAGACATTCATTCCTTTTTCTGCTTTATGTTCACTAATGTAGTATAGGATTTAAGTCTTGAAAAAATAATTTGGGAAGGCAGATTTTTTAAAGACAGAGTCTGTTCACTTATATACCCAATTCCATACTCCCAGAAATGGAACTTATTTTTTTAATAAAATCTACCATCTTTATGTCAAAACTAGTTGCATGGCATATAGCTCGACTTACTCTGTTTGTACCAATCAATCTGATCCAATCTATTAAATGAATGGAAAGAGATTAGAAGGGGGATTCAGGGTGGGAGTGTAAAAAGACTTTGAACTCATCTCTTTCTACAGATACTATAATTTTATGGCTACATGCCGAATAATTTCCCTCCAAAAAGGACCTGAGAACTAGATAAACAGCACCTCTACAACTAAAGATAAAAGAGACACATCAAGGGGAACCTAGGTGACTCAGTCAGTTAAGCACCGAACTCTTGGTTTTGGCTCAGGTCATGATCTCATAGTCATGAGATCAGGCTCTGTGATGAGTGAGGAGTCTGCTTCAGATTCTCTCTGCTTCTCCCTCTTTGCTCCTCTCCCAACTCACTTGCACTCTCTCTCACTAAAATAAATAAAATCTTTTTTAAAAAGACAGAGAGACACAACAAGACACAGAAAAAATATTCAAAGAAATAATGGTTAGAAACTTCTCTAACCTGGGAAAGAAAACAGACATCTAGGCCCTGGAATCCCAGAGAATTCCAAATAAGAGGAACCCAAAGAGAACCACACCAAGATACATAATTAAAATGGTAAGAGTTAAGAGAGAGAATCTAAAAAGAGGTGCAGACAAACGATTTATTTGTTTATTAAACAAACGATTTATTTTACAAAGAAAACTCATATGCTTATTAGAAAAATTTTCAGGGGCGCCTGGGTGGCTCAGTGGGTTAAGCCTCTGCCTTCGGCTCGGGTCGTGATCCCAGGGTCCTGGGATCGGGCCCCACATCGGGCTCTCTGCTTCGAAGGGAGCCTGCTTCCTCCTCTCTCTGCCTGCCTCTCTGTCTACTTGTGAGCTCTGTCTGTCAAATAAATAAAATCTTTAGGAAAAAAAAAAAAAAAGAAAAGAAAATTTTTCAGCAGAAATTTTATAGGCCAGAAGGGAGTAGCAGATTCAAAGTGGTGAAAGAAAAAAATTTCCAACCAAAAATTGTCTACTTGCAAAGGTTATCCTTCAGGATGAAGGAGAGGCTAGGAGTTTTCCAGATAAGCAAAATCTAAAGGAGATCATTACTACTAAAACAGCTTTACAAGAAACGGTAAGGAGATTTCTCTAAACTAAAAAGAAAAGACACTAATAATATGAAAACATATGAAAGTATTAATCTTATTGGAAAAGGTAAATACATGATAAAGGTAGTGAATAGTGAATCTATCACTTACAAAGTAAGTTTAAGGTTAAAAGACAAAAATAGTATAATTAATTAAAATTAAAATAATTATGGATGCATAAAATTAAAAGATGTAATGTATGTCACC